>NW_020940358.1:1770721-2270581 GCF_900497805.2 Vombatus ursinus | reverse complement strand
GTGTGTGTGTGTGTGTGTGTGTGTGTGTGTGTGTGTGTGTGTATGTGTGTGGTGAGGGTCTGGAGAACAGTAAGAGGAAGCAGGAATAGGCAGAGCCCCACCTCCCACCCCCATACTCACCCTGTCTCCCTGGTTCCCCTGTGCTCTCTCTTCCCTCACTACAGATGTCTCCTCAGCTTCTTGGCCCAGCTGCCCCGCCCAAAGCCTGGTCCCTAGAGGCAGCAGTGCCAACCTTGTGGGGGTGCCAGGAGCTCGTTGTCATGCCAACGCCCCAGGAGTGTGGGCACCATGGCGATTGGAGCCTCTGCGTCCCCCTCCCAATGCAGCTCTTCCCAAGGGGCCACTAGGAATCCAGGCCCCACCTGGAACCTCCTGCCTTGGCCTCAGCCTCCCTCCTCCCCCAGGCTCTAGACCTTGTCACACAAATCTGAGCCATTGAATAAGGAAGGACAGAGGAACATATATTGCTCTCCCAAGAGGTGTAGGTGCATATATGAGAATATTCACAGAGATGTGACCCCATAAGAGAATATAGGAAGAAAGCTGTGGCAGGGATTATGTATGTATACCCCTACACACATACACACACACACACTACATGGCACATATATCCATATGCTGGGGAGGTTGATGTCAAGTAAGGAGGCAGGCACAGTATGGAGTCCAGGAAAGCCTGCCAGGAATGGGCTTCCTCTTGAACAGTACCAGCATTTCCTAAGGTGGAGTGGACTTGAATAAGGAGCTCTGGGGCTCCTTAACCATTTCTTATCCAAAGCCCCTTGGTATTTTGGAGCCTATTCTGGGACATCTCTTTACTGCTCTCTAACACTGTCCCACACCTCCACCCTGACTCCTCTGCCATCTGGGCACTTACCTGAGCCGTTCTGATTCTCAGGGTGACTTTGTGACAGATACTCCCCAAACGCTCGGGCTGCTCTGGAGGGTAGGAGGCACCAATAGAAGAAGGCAGAGCACAGGAGAAGGACCAAGGTCAGAAATGGACTCCTCAGGTCCAAGACCTCCCCCACACTCCCTGAGAGCCTAGATTCCTCCCTCACATTGAACACAGCAGAGGTAGCTCCTCCAAGGTCAAGCCTCCCAAACCCACTCATGAAGAAAGTCCAGTGTTGGTATCCTGGACCACTGTTTTCAAATCCAGTTTCCCTTCAGCCCTTGTGTGTCTAGCTAGAATCACAGATTTAGAGTTGGAAGGGGAACTTAAGAAGTAATCTAGTCCAACCCTCTTGTTGTGACGTTGAGAAAACTGAGGACTAGATTGGTTAGGTGACTTGCCTAAGGTCACACATGTAATAAGAGACAGAACTGAGATTCAAACTCAGGTCCTATATGACTCCAAGTTCAACTGTGTCATGCTTCCTCCCAGATAAACATAAGGGTATACTAAGGGGTACGCAGTTGATGTGTGACCCAGCTGTAGGAATCAAAACTATTAATACTGCAGTTGAGATGTCCAGTGAGCTACCAAGCAGGCCACCAGGGGGCAGCACCAACATTGGCTAGGGATAGGCACAGGAGGGACACAGACCCCTGTTCATCTCAGAGACCTTATTTCAGATGTGCCAACCTCCACTATGGTACCTGGTGGGAGGGTAGGGCAGGGAGGGAATGTTCATAGCCTTTGTTGGCTGAGCTGGCAGTGACCACTTGAACCCTGCCCATCTTCATTTGTGCCCCCCCCAATTTTCATCCCATCTGCTTCCCACAGAAAATAACACGGGGTCAGGAAAGATTTGGATTTCCTTCTATGAGGCTTCATCAGGGAACTAATTAAAAGTAACCCCTGGAAAAACATGAAGGAGAAGCTCAGAGGCAGCAGTACTATCAATACCATCCCTGATCTCCCAACACATCCAGGTTTCCCCGAAAACTCTCCTCTGAGGATACTGAAAGGCAATAGAAAGGATGGTTTCTCCTAGGTCCGTTGCTTGATTTTGTCCCCAACTAGCCTGGACCGAATACCTCCCTTTCTCCATATAAATGTGAGTTGCTATTAATTATAATTTATTGTTGCTGTCATTCTGGAGAGCTAGCCTCAAAGCCAGGAAGGCTTCGGTTCAAGTTCTGCCTTTGACACATACTGGCTGTGTTACCCTGGGCAAGCCACTTAACCTCTCATTGTTCTAGAGTAACTCTCTAAGACGAATTTGCAGAAAAGGTGCTGATCTCTAGGAGACAGTTTCCCCATCTGGGAATTCCCAAAATCAATGAAATCACCCATGTAGGCCCTATTCTTTATTCTAGTCAACTCTGTCTCAGATTAAGTTCAGAGGCACCAGGACTGGACATTGCTGTATACTAGTCAAGGGTTAGAGATAATCAGAGGATCTGGACATTGGCTTACAGGAGTCTGGATATTGGCCTTGGGGCAACAAGAAACTGGGAATCTAATATACAGCACTGGGACAATGGAGGGTAGGTTAGCATTGCTGCCCTTCACATTTCAAGGAAGTAAAGGACTATAGGAGCACTATAGGAGATGAGATGCTTGGCCCCTGTGCTTATCGAATTCCTTCACAGCTTTTTTAGACAGGCCTGTACTGTGCCTGCCTAGAGCCCACTCATGCAAGGGAGCCCACCCTCAGAGAGTGAAACACAAGGAGCGGAGGGGAGAGAGGAATGGAGGTGGCGAAATATATATGGGAAAGACAAAACGAATTGGAATGGAGAGAAAAAGGGAAAAACCTAAGGAAAGAGAGATTCAGAGGCATCGATACCACTAAGAATACAAAGGTAGAGGGAGACAAGAGAGACAGAGGCATGGAAATAGGAATCAAAGCCACAGAGAGACAGGTAGAGGCACAGAAAGATGAGTGGGGGGAAGGAAAATGAGCTGAGGTCTTGGAAGGTACTTTTTTTTTTCTTCAGCCAAGGGGCTCTCAGCAATTCTATTGTCCTCAATCCAGGGTACATTTGAGACCATCTGGGCTGTCTGTCTGAAGTCATACTGTGACAATCCTCCCCCACCCCCCAGCAGTCCATCCATTCCTGTATCTGGAGAAACTGAAAAACTCACCAGGCTCTACCTCTGTTGAGTGATGGCAATTACTGATCCCTACTCTGAGGGCAGCTTGAAGGGTTGTGGTCAATGTCTTTCTCATACCCTCCCACCCCCAGATATTGCTCTTGTCCCTGGGAGTAATACCAAACCTGCCTTTTTGTCCTTTCCTGATTCCCTGGAATCCTAGCCTCCCAGGAGTGGGAGACACTCAGTTCATGGCACTGATTTTATTATAGTCAAGGAAACCAAGACACAGATAGTTTTGTCCAAGGTCACATGGTAACTTGGTTGCTGAAGTTGGCCCTAAGAATCAGACATCCTGGCCCATTACCCCTGAGGGGCACTGTTTGTGAGAAAAAGCTTTGTAAACCTTATTAAGGTTCTATAGAATTGTGCTATTATCACAGGCTATCAGATTCCATAGATCTCGATGGGACTCTAAGCTGTTGGTCCCCAGTCATCTCTCTATCAGCTGGCAGGCCCACATGGCCAGGGAAAACCCTGCTCAGATGGGCTCCTGAGGAACTCGTTCCCTAAATGCTAAGCACCAGCGGAGAGCTAGGGGCTCCAGAGGCCATCCAGCCCATTCCCCTGCCTCTGCACTCAGCTGGGTCCCAGAGACAGATAGGGATCTCCTTTGTGGGCCCATCCGAGCCTCCCTGGGAAGGTTACCGGTCCCCACCCCCGCTCCCAGCACTGGACAGCTCCCTGGCCGTAGGCAGGTCTGCAGGACAGCTGCCTGGACTCCGGAAGGAGGGACAGCTGCTTCTCAAAGGACGCCCAGGACTGCGGGCGAAGTCAGCCAGCCCCATGGAGGGGTGGATGGTCGCGGGTTCCTGCTCCTCTCCTCCGCCCCAGCGCCTCACTCACTCACCGCACTTTGGCCGCCACCGAGGACATGGCCTCGCTCCTCAGCGCCTTCCTCTTGGAGGCAGCTGCGCCCATATTCGAGGCCGGGGGCAGTGGGGAGGGCGCGGCATCCCCCCAGACTGGGGCGCCGCGCGAGCCGGGCCGGGGGCGAGGGGCCTCCGCTTACTGGGCTCAGCGCTCCAAGCGATCCGCGAGCCCGCCCGGGCAGCCCCGGTCGCGGTCCCGCATGATCCCGGGCCGGCCTCCCCCCGCCCCCGGCTTCGCTCACCGCCCCTGGCTCTCGCGGCCAGCGGCAGCCCCCGCAAGCCCGGGCCCGAGGTGCGCGGTCCTCGGCCCGGCTCGCCCGCCCGCCTCAGCCGCTGCTGCAGCGGGTGGGGAGTGCGTGGGGCCGCGGGCGCTTGCTATATGGGTCTGGACAGCTCCGCCCCCCCGCGCCTGACGTCACGAAGGCACGAGGCGGGGGGCGGGGGACACCACTGGAGGGAGGGGGCAAGACAGAAGACTGAGTCGGGGGAGAGTCAAGAGGGAGAGGGGAAGGAAGGCAAAAAATGAGGACAGAAGGAGTGGAGAGAGGTGGTGATAGGGAACTGAGGCTGGGGGAGTCTATGGGGGATGGGGGGTGGGGGGTGGGGGGTGGACCTGAGAGTGCAGATTAGCGGAAGGCACTAGAAACCTTGATTCGAATTCCCCTGCTATCACTATGTGTGACCTTGGGCCAGTCGCTTTATTTCTTTGGGCCTCAGTTTCCTCATCTGTAAAATGAAGAGGTTGGACTGGATTATTCCTAAAATAATCCAGATCCCAGCTCTAAATCCTCTGGATAAACAGAACTGGAGGCAAACCCCGGGATGAGAAGGGGGAGCTGGGAAAAGGGAGAGGAAATGGGATGGGGTGTTGGGGACATCGCAACTGGTAAGAAAGGAAGTTGGAAGGGAAGAAAGAGAAGTTGGGAAGTGATGGAGAATGGTGAGGGTAGAGGGAAGAATGTAGGAGAGGAAGAAGGAAGGAAAGAAGGGAGAGGTCCAGGTCAGAAAGCCTCTAGAATTCAGAACTGGAAGGAACATTAGAAATCATTTAGTCCTATTCCTTATTTTACTGGAAGAACTGGAGATGTCAAGAGGGGTAATGATTTGCTCAAGGTCACCCAGTGAGCCAGCAGGAGAGGTGAGGCTAGGCCCAGACCACTTCATGGCATTCCATGGCCTCTCATTTCAGCTAGTAGTAGGTAAACTCCTTGAAGGCAGTTACTGTTTCATTTTTTCTTTGCACTTTTCAGCATGTTGCACATAGAAGATATTTAACATGTGTTGAATTGGATTGAGTCTCGAATGTTAAAGAATATGCATTTGTGAATTTATAAATCAAAGATTATGGGACAATATCCATTTTACAAAAAGATGCTTCACTTTATGGTTCATTACAGAGTTCCAGGGTCATTAAAAGTAGGGATTTGTAGAGTGATACCCTTTAAATCAATGGTTTCAAACTCAAACAGAAACAGGGCCACTAATCCATATATACAGATCCCTGTAGGCCACCTATTGACTTAGTTTAAAATGTAAATGTCATAATACCTAGGTTTTATTGTATTTTTATTTGTTTTGTTAAATATTGCCCGGTTACATTTTAATCTGGTTTGGGCTGTATTGGAGGATGTGTATTGGGCTGTATTCGACACCTCTTATTTAAGGAATTTAAAGAATAAGTTGTATTGTGGGAAGCAAGGTACACCTGTACTGAGCTGAGGAAAAGGGGGAGAGGGGAGAGTTGAAGGTTACATTGGAGTGGGTTGGGGGAGGATAAGCCAATTCCCTAATCCTTTACTACACATTAATTGAGTACAATTGGCAACTGAATAACCACCTGCCCTTTGGGAAAGGTGAAGGTATAGAGAGGCAGAAACTCAGAACAAGGACTAGAGGACTGAGGGAGGAAGTGTAGACATTCTTCCCTGGGAGTCCCCAGGGCATCATAACATATGGTGTATATATATATGTGTGTGGGCGTAGAAATGGGAGCCCATGACTAGTTATGTGCTACTCCTCACCTCTCCCACTCCAGCAGCTTTAGATCATAGAATTGGGGACAAGGCTTGGTGGTGAGGGAAGTAAGCCTGCTTGAACAGGAATCAAATCTAGCTTTTGGCTTTGTGGTCCAGGGAGTCACTCCCCCTTCCTCCACTCCAGTGCCATTTGGGATGGCTACTCTGTGCCATAAATAATTGGCTGCAGCATGCAGGGCCTGGGAAAAGGACAAGCAGCCTCTGCTCCTTGGCTGCAGTTATTCTCTGTACCCTCATCTCCAAGCCTAGGGTAAAGGCAGAGGAGTGAAGATCAGGTTCAGGGTATCCACTGTTAGGAGCACCAATCAGGAAGGATGGAGTCAGGCCCAGTCACTCCCCTGGGGATGGTGGGTCAGAAGCATCTCTGTTCTTCGGAGAATTCTCCGGTGACTCAGGAAAAGGCTCTACCACAGGGTGATCTGGGGGATAGGAACAATCCCAACTCACTCATCCTAGACCCTCACCATGGGGGGTCCAAAAAGGGACAAACAGCCAGTGAATGTTACATATATATATTTATTAATAAACAATATTGTATGCTGCCTTTTCAGTTTCCTACATCTTTCCATCCCCAGCCTCAAACTTGTCCATCCCTGAGAGGAAAAAGGTTGCTTCTCATGTTGAACTGGGACAGAGGAATCTCTTCCCCAGAGACCTTTCAGATGCCACAGATTGAGGATTGGGAGCTAGGACCCTGGGAAGTGAGCATAAAGTAGAATCTGTCATTCTGACGGTATCTCCCAACTTTCTATGTTTTTTAGAGACTTGTCCTGGGCCTTAGGGTTTGGGGTAGTCCTAGATGCCTCTTGAATGAAGGACTGGCTTCCAGGGCCCAGTCCTAGTCTTTTGGCTCATCCTTTTTGGGTTGTTCTTTTGTGGTTGATCAAGGACAAGAAAACAGAATAAAACATTGGGTACTCAGTCCTAGAAGGGAGAAGTGGAGAATCTGGCTTAGTCACTATACATGCATCTTATCCTAACCCCAGGAGGAGAGGATCAGAATGGGAAGATGGAGTAAGTCTTAAATGGCCCAGCTCTCTCACCAGGGTCCTGAGCCTCACCCTGGCTGAGCCTCGGTGGGTGACTCAGACCACAACAAGCATCTGAGGTTGAGTGAAAGCAGCCACACCACCTAAAGGCTCTCCTAGAGGAAGACCCCTGATAGAAGCAATCGACCTAAGAATCTCCTGTACTCCTTCACCCAGCAACTTTTCTCCCATAGTGATCTGAACACTAAAGGCAGAAAACTGCTTGAACTCTTCTAATTGCTTTAAACCCTGCCTGACCCCAGACTCCAAGGTTTCCAAAGGTTTCTCCCTAGACCAATGTTCCTGTGTGGCTTCTCTAAGAGGATCAATGAAGAAGCACTTCAAGGGCAGTCAGAACTATACAAAACCACAGTAACCCATGGACCTCCTTTTTCCAGCCTCCCTCTTACTCTCAAACCACAGTAAATTCCCCTCCTCACTTTCCCTCATTCCCCAGCCCACCCCCAACCCTGGGGGATAGCATCACACAGTTGTTCAATGATTTGGTTGGATGGTATACAGGAAGAGGTCAAATGTGTCCATCCCTCCCACGGATGCCCAAGATGGCTTCAGGAAAAGTGACAGTGGCTTCACTCCAGCAGCACCAAACATCAAGGTCTCAGCCTCCCAACAGATAAGCCTCATGGCCCCTTGTAGGGGAACAGGGCCCTTAGGAATCCATGTCTGAGATGGTAGAAAAGGAACTGGATAAGCGATGGGAGCTGATCTGGGAGGACTGGTTGTATTTCTGGATCAAGGCCTCTTCTTCCTAGATGCAAACACATGGCCTGGACTGTTAGTACCAAGGAGCACACAGTCTTCTTGACTCTGGCTCAGAGCCTGCCACATCTCAACAGAAACACATACTTTGAAATATTGTGTTTTCTTCCCAGAGGAATCCTAGAAGTTTGGGAAGTCTCCCTTAAGCACTCTGAATCTTGCTTCTTTTGGAGCAACTGGGGGGCATCTATTGAGGTGGAGGATATCACTTTAGCACCATAGTTCAGGAAATAACTGGGCCAGGAATACATGGGAAATATTTATTGCTATAGTCCTTGCAGGGCATATCATTAGTAAACAACATACACCAAGGGGAGATAGCTTCCCATAAGCCCAGTAGTACTGATCCTGAGTAAGTCAGGCGTGGGGACTAGAAAGGTCTAGATTCTAGGGCAGGAAGGAAACAAATGGCCTTCTGTGATTATCTCTGTATCCAGGACACAGATAGGGTTAGTTCTATAACCCTAGAAGAGTTGGCAGGCCCTTCCCCCCACCTCCACCCTGTGGGGCTTCTGCCTTATCTGCCTGAAAGTGTCCAAGGATTGCTTATCTATGCTCTGAGGGAACAGAGAGGGGACAGGGGTGTGAGTCTTACTGAGTCCGTGTTATCTTCACGCACAGCATCCCTGTGAACGTTCTGTCTCGCAGTGCTCTTGAGGTTGACATATTCATCCCTAGGGAAGTCTAGGATCTCCTCTTCATACTCAGTCTGGTAGTCAGATTCATCTAGCAGATAAATGGAAATATCCTGTTGCGTCCAATGCCCAGGGAGGGTGGGCCAGAAGATCAGCAGAAGCAGCAGGGCTGGGTTTAGGGGGCACCTCACAGGCCTTCTTGGGTCACTGAACCTCAGAGGCAGAAAGGGTCTAGAGTTTATTGAGCCCAACCATTACCCAAACGAGGCTCTACACTCTCTCAAGGTGCCCATGCCTCCTCCGGGCAGCTCTATTACTTAGGAAGCTTCTTTCATATTCCAGCCCTTCAATTTCTTTGTTCTGTCTCTCAAATCTTTTCCAGGCTAGACATCCTTAGCTCCTTTGATTGCTTTTCTACTGGCATGTTCTCCTCACCTCACCAGCTCAGTTTCTCTTCCAGGACCCTTTCTAAAACATGGTGCCCAGAATGAATGCATCACTGGAGATGCAGCCTGGCTGGTCAGAAGGCAGCAATCCTAGCGCCTCCCCATTTTGGAAACCATGTCTCCCAGAGTCACTGTTTAGTTCACTTTTGTCACAGGTGACTCATATTTAGCTTCCAGCCCACTGAAACCCCTCAGAGTCTGGCTGTGGAAGAAAAGTGGGAGAGAACATGATTTGGTAGAATCAGAAAGCCTTAATCTCACATCCAGAAAGTAACTGCTTTAAAGCCCATTATCCTTTCTCTTTTCAGTGAATAGGTGAGCAATGATATAAACACTCAGTAAATATTCCTGATTTACCAACCTTCCCAAGGGGCTTTCCAGACTGCCATGAGCATTAAGGGTGCCAGACTGCACTAAGGAGTTCATGGTCAGTCCAAACAAAAATCTCATTTAGAATCAGAATTTCTTTTAATTGCAAGCATATGGGTCAGATATTCTCTGGGCAAAGGAACTGAGACATCCTCCCATGTTAGACATTCAGCACTCTCCCATCATATTAATGAAGGGACCAAAAATATGTCCGTCCCCAAACACTTCTGGTGATTTACCGAGGAAGACAATCCAGTTGTACCTTCTAAGTCTTAGTTTGGCTTTTACAGTTCCAGGGTCTCACATGTTCCCATGAGCTGAAGCCCTGATCTATCTTTCACCTTAGTATAGAAATTCCCCCTTCATTCTGTGTCAGATGATGATCCATCCAGGGAAAGACAAATGCAATTAATGAGGATTTAATGAGAACACAAGTGGGTCTGTGGGTGGGATATATCATTTCTGCCATTCACACTGGGACAGTTGTCATAATGCCATTTGTTCATTGCTTGGAAGCAAGTTGCACTAAGCCCTTAAGCAGAAGGGTGAGGCCTGTTATTTAAAATAGCAATGGAACAGCTATGGCCACTACCTCAGCAAAGGGCTGGCCTCAATATGGCAAATTGAGGATTTCTCCCTATGGGAGTCTAGAGAACACTATGAAGTTTTCCTTTTTTTTTTTTTTTTCCTGTCAGTTCTATGAAGAGGTCTACATTCTTTCATTTAATTATGCACATAATCCCTATCTGCCCATCTCGTGAGGCTGCTGATTAGAACAAATGACATAACATATCTAAAAGTGTTTTGTAAATTATAAACTGTTGTACCAATATAAGGTTGTATTCAACAATCAGCAAGTAAACAGTGAGCCCCTCTAGCCTGCCTGGTCTTCACTACATGTGGCGGGGAACAACTAGATTCACTCATTCATTCATTTACTCATTCAATAAATACCTATTAAGGAAATATTGTGTGGTCAGAAGAATGGCAATTATTTGGCCATGAGATCATTGGTCTTCTTCAAAGAACTAGTATGAACTTTGGCTCTTCCGCTGAAAGCAACCTATAGATGTAGATTCCTCAGAGTTTCTCCCAAGAAGGCCAATAGAGCCAGAGGATGTACAGCCCTCTTTCCATAATGGGAACTAGGTGAGGAGGAAGGGAGGGAGATAAAGACAGAAAGAGGCAGGTAGACAGAGAGAGCCCCCAAAAGAAAGAAAGAAAGATTGTCTGGGGCAGGCCCAGAGTGAGCCACTGAAATGGTCAGATAGTGAGAAGAGGGAGAAAATAATAATAATGGCTAGTGCTGGCATTTATATAGTGCCTACTATGTGTCAGGCACTATGCTAAGCACTTTACAAATATATCTTGTTTGATCCTCATAAGAACCCTGGAAGGTAGGTACCATTATCCCCATTTTACAATTGAGGAAATTGAGGCAAACAGAGGCTAAGTGACTTGCCCCGGATCATGCAGCTAGACATTATCTGAGGCTGGATTTGAACTCAGGTCTTTCTGACTCCAGGCCCAGTGCCCCACTCACTATGCTAATGAGCTAGAGCTGAAGGAAAATTAGAAACCAGATAAGGAGAGACGAGAAAAACAGACAAGATGAAACTCCCAGTGGCAGCATGGTGGTAAGAAGTAGAAGACCAGTCATGGGTATGTCCCATGCATAAAAATCTGCTTGGCTGGACTGAAACCTTTCAAGGAGGTCCAATACCACCAGTATCAAAGCACAGACTGTATCATCCTAGTGATCCAACTCAAGGAGGTGGCCTGGGATAACTATTGCCTTTCACAGATAGAAGTACAAAGGCTTGGGGTGTGAGTAAGATAGAAAGGAGTTGAGAAGAAAACAGGATCGGGACACACGTTCTTTGAAACCTTGACCTTGAGTCTTGGCTGGGGCTCCCTCTAGAAAACAAGCTAATCCTACCATTAGACCAACTCACCATCAACCACAGTGTATCTGGCTGGTTCAATGCGTGATACAATCTCTGCCAGGTCAGTGAAGGAGGCACTGGGGCAGGTGAGCACCTGATAAACAGATAATTCGTTGAGATAAGCCATCAGGCTGCACAGGCAGCGATAAGGTCAACATGTGAGGTGCTGTCCTTCCGGAGGAAGGATGAGTCTATTTCTTTGACCAGAACAAGGCAGAATGCTTCATTTTCCAACCTTGGTTAAACTACCTATTCACACATTCTTGACAACTTGTGTTAAGTACTATTTCAAAGTTTAGAAAACTAAGGCATTAGAGGGTTCTAGATCTGAAGACCAGGTTTTTCCTCTGGAGAGGAGCAAATTGCATAGTTCCCAACACAACTCTTGATGCTGGGCCCTAATCTCTACTGTGTATCTTTTCCATTCTTCTCTGATCATCTATCTCAAAACATCTCTGAGTCAGTGGTGATTCCCAGGACCACCTGATGGTTTGCGAGATGACATTTGGGCATCTGAGCCCAAGAAGAAGGCAA
This sequence comes from Vombatus ursinus, assembly GCF_900497805.2. NCBI lineage: Eukaryota > Metazoa > Chordata > Mammalia > Diprotodontia > Vombatidae > Vombatus > Vombatus ursinus. The sequence goes on along the minus strand of NW_020940358.1, from coordinate 2,258,892 downwards.
GGCAAGAAAAGGGTGAAACTAGCATCCAGTTAGTGAGGAATAACTGTTTCTGTTGGTCATAACCCCTGTTATGAGGCACCTTTGCCAGTTTCTTACCTGAAGGGACGGTACTGGTTTCATATACCTCTTTCACAAAGTTATAAACAATGAGTGAATGTGCTGGGAAATCATCTATATTCCATTAATATGTGAATTAATATTAAGATATGACCAAGTTTACCATCCCTCCTGCTTTCAGCAGCCATCTTAGAACTCGGCCCTTGGAGCAAGTCTGCGTTAACAGCAGAGATATGCTGGACATTTTTTTAAACAGCAAGCTCAGTGATGAGATTTTAGCAGAGAAGCTATTTTCCCTCTCCCCCCTCCAACTACTACCTCCTTCCCATTTCATAAGTGGAGGTGAGAGGGCTCCCAATAACTAATCTAAGGCTGATGACAGCAGGCCACTTCCTGTCCCACTTTTGTTTTCTTTGTATTTTATTGTATCTTTGGCATCTCTCCTTTGATAAACTATGACATAGTGTTGTTGTGTTGTTTTTTTTTTAACCAGGAATATAAAACACTTTAAAAAATGAAAAACAGCAAAACAACTCAAAGAGGAGAGCTGAATTAGAAGGCTATCTAGAAAGGTGAAGAGAAGAAGCACTCGTTGTAAGGAACACTGGCTCCAGAAGGGACCTAGGCCCAGACCCCACACTCAATACCCCAGGCAGGTTGCCCAACCTCTCCAGGCTCTGCCGCCTTAACTCCAGTCCCAGATCCACAATTCAATGTGAGGACAAAAGAAAGACTAACCAAAAGCTGGCACAGTTGATGATGGGATACCCAGAATAGTCTGTGGTTTCATGATGATGGTGATTCTAGATTTTCCCTTTTCTTTCCCTCAACCCTCTATAACCTGGTTTGGCTCAGTCTCACCAGTCCCAAGGAGGATGCAGAAGGAGTTAGTGGATCACATCTAGGAGTAGTAATGGGAGCCCAGACAATGTCAGGACTGGAGACATTTTGAAGCTCACCAATTCCAAGACCTATCTCTGACACAAAAAGTGTCATTAAGTGATTTGCTCAAGGTTACACAACAAAGTTAATGGCAGAGTTAGAACTTGAGAGGCTGTGTGATGCTATGGAGACAATGCTGGCTGTGGAGTTGAATCCCAGCTCTGCCACTTACTACCCATGTGTCCTTGAGCAATTCACTGAACTGTTCTAGGCTGCTTTCTTCATCTGTAAAATTGGACACTACGCACCTTCCAGCTCTAAATCTATGATCCTTTACACTAGAAACTAGGTTTCCTCATGCTTGGTCCTATGCTCTTTCCACTGTATTGTGCATGGTGAGGGACAGCACATGTTTTATATAATGCTTAGCATAATGTTGGCACTAAGTGAATATTGGACAACATCTAAAAAGAATATAGGCCACAAAGGGACCTGAGAGGGAGATTGCTGCTGTTACTGTCAAGGAGGGTCATGCATTAATAGAGTGCTTGCAGGGGCTGATGTGCCAGAGCATCCCGCAGCCCTGGTGTGATCTTACTCACTAAGCTGGTGCTTAGAAAGAGGCCTGGCTAGCAGAGATGGGCCAATGCTTCCCCCATGAAGGGAAGCTTAACTGGAAACAACCTAGAGATTCTCTAGGTTCTTAATCTTTTTTTTTTGTATTATGGACCCTCCATGGCAGTCTGTTGAAGCCTATGGACCCCTTCTCAAAATAATTTAAAAACACATAGGATTACAAAAAAAAACAAAACAACCAATTATATTGAAAATCAAAAATAAAAATATTAAAAAAGCAAGAAGTTCACCAACTCCTGATTAAGAACCCCTTCTCTAGCCCGGATTTTCTAATAAAAGGGGCATGTCGGCCAAAAGCAGCAATGAAAAGGGTCAGCAGTTTCTGTCTGAGTTAACAAGTACAGCCCCACTGGAAGCTGCAAATAAAGAAGGAAAGTATTTGACAAGACACAGGGAGACTCACATCTGTGGCTTTCATTTTGTGGGTTTCCTGTCGGTCCTTCAGCATCTTTTGTGTCACACCAGTCCGGGTCCAGATGTCAAACACAGTCCGTCCATGATGGTAACCCACCTCCTGATGGGAAGCAGGTGATGTTCACCAAAGCATGCACAGAAGGTCAATGACCCCTGACCTCAGGGATCAAATCAGCCCTGTCATCCCATTCTGGACCCAGGGATCATTCACAGGATCATATTAGCCCTGATATCCACACTACACCCTACAAAAAGGTTTGCTTACAAGGCCATAGCAGCCCCAGGATCATTCACAGGAACACATCAACATTGGTAATCCCATCTTCCCATCCACAGGGACTCATACATCCTAATATTCTGCTTTCTGGAGTCACAGGACATATTGTCCCTCCTTTCTACTTAAAGGTCACTCACAAGGATATTGTCCACCAGTATGTAAAATTGCACTACCAAGGCTAAGTAAATTTGGGTTCAACAATGACAGACCCCAAAAGTGGAAGGATGGCAGCACAATTATTAAAAGATGGGACAATTCCATGGCTTTTTTGGAATAGGATCTAACCAGGGCTTATCTTTAGGAAAATAGCTGCTCTCCATCTTGGAGAGGGGGCTTTCATCTTCTTATTGCTGAATTGGAAGGCAAACACAAAGCTCTCCTTTGGACATTCCTGGTGAGAAGGACTAAGGACAGGGGTCTTTCCTCCAGAATTGGAGATCCAAGAAATGAGGGGACAATCTAATCCTAGCTTTCTTTAGGTATTCTTACCACCACCTCTAATGCTTCCCACATTCCCCAAACCAGTCTGACACTCACACAGATTTCATCAAATCTGCCAAAGTCCAGGGTACCATAACGGTCAATGGGTGGTCGGATATATTCACAATAATCACTGTTCTTCACCATCTCCAGCTGCCTGACACAGCACACATAGGCCAAGCGTGTCTGGATCTCTGCCATATTCAGCACCTATGTCACAGGGTTAGAGGAGGCAGGATGGGACAAGACAAGTAATGAATTCTAGGGATTGGATAAGGGCACTTGCAGCAGGTTCCGCTCTGTATCTCCCTTTTTTATTTATGTACTTTAAACTCCCCTAGACCAAAACCTCCATTTGTCATCATTTGGTTCTTTCAGTCCTAGTCCACTAATCAACATGGCTTGTTCCCAGTCTCCTGACACCACTGGGTGTTTCAACTAGAAAAGTTTTCCCCTTGGAAGGGTATCAGTGCCATACTGGAAAAAGCCCTGAGTTGGGAGTCAAAAATAGATGTGAGATGTCAAGGACCTATAGCAGTGGGCAGGAGTTTGGGGATCTGTGGCTTCAGCTGTAGTTGGAGGATAAAACATTTAGCTAGAGGGTGAAGCATTTATTCAGTTCCTGAAAGGCTGGGACAAGTCCATTTGGCCCACCTGGGGCATGAAGCTGGGGAGGGAAAAGGACCTCGTCAGGCCTAGCCCCTGTCACTCCCTTACATTCCCTGCTCCCATGCATGGCATTTCTGATTCCCTCCCTTGAGGCCCAGGCACTGCAACCTTCACTTTTGTAGCCAGGGGATTCCAGCGTTTCCACAGCAGCCACCAGCCAGACAGCGAGTCACCATAGTTGGTGAGGTCCCTTTCATCCTTGCTGCCCACATCAATGGCAATCACCACTTTGGCACCCATAGATCTGGCCACATCAGCTGGTGGGGAGAAAGCACAGTAATTCCCATGGTAATGTATTCAATTCAATTAAAAATAAAAACAACATTTATTAAGCTCCTCTAGAGACACAAAGAAAAAAATGAAAGTCTCTTCCCTTAAAGAGCTTACATTCTATTGGGGAAAATAAAATATATGTAGAAAATGAAATACAAAAAGATTTCCGGCCCAGCAACAGCACTTCCAGGGCTGTATCCCAGAGAGATCATACAAATGGGAAAAGGACCCACATGTACAAAAATATTTATAGCAGCTCTTTTTGTGGTGGCAAAGAATTGGAAATTGAGAGGATGCCCATCAATTGGGGAATGGCTGAGCAAGCTGTGGTATATGAATGTAATGGAATACTATCGTGCTATAAGAAATATGAACAGGCTGACTTCGGAAAAACCTGGAAAGACTTGTATAGTCTGATGCTGAGCGAAGTGAGCAGAACCAGGAGAATGTTGTACACAATAACAGCCACGTTGTGTGATGACTAATATTGATAGACTTAACCCTTCTCAGCAATACAAGGATCTAAGACATTTTCAAAGGCCTCATGATGGAAAATGCTATCCACATCACTAATGTGAAAATATGTTTAATAGGAATGTATATATATAGCCTATATCAGATTGCATGCTCTCTTGCATGGAGAGGGAGAGGAAGAAAAATGTGAAGCTCAAAAGTTTATGGAAGTGATAGTTGATAATTCAAAATAAATTAATTAAAAAAAAAGATTTCCGGAATGAAGTGGGACAGTAACAACTTTCAGATGGAGGTGGGAGGTGAGATCAAGACAGGCGTCCTATAAAAGGCTGGCATTTGAGCTAAGCTTTGAAGAAAGCAAGGGACTCTGCTGGCAGAGGTGACAAAGGAACACATTCCAGTCACGGAAGCAGCCTATGTCAAAGCTGAGAGATGGAACAACCTGGCTGGGGAACAGCAACCTCTCTAGTTTGGCTGGAATACATAGTACATGAAGGAAAGTAATGCACAAGAGACCTGGAAAGGTGGGCTAGAGCCAGATTGTGATGGACTTTAAAAGCCAGAGTCTTTATTTTGTCCTAGAGGTAAGAGGAAGCCACCGGTGCTTGTTGGGCAAGGGACTAATATGGTCAGATCTGTTCTTTAGGGAGATGATTTTGGCAGCTGTGTGGACTGGAGAAGGAAGAGTCTGGAGACAGGCAGACCAATTGGGAGACTGTAGTAATAGCCAAGGTGATAAGTGATGAGGGCCTGAGCTAGGTTGGTGACTGTGTGAGTGGAAAGAAAGGGATACATTGTGCAGAGAAAACTGACAAACCTTGGCAACTGACTGGATGGGAGGGGACAGGAAGAGTAAAGAATTGAAGATGACCCTGAAGATACCAACCTGAGTGACCAGAAGGATGTAGTGCTGTCAACAGAAACAAGTTAGGAAGAGGGGAGAATATGGAAAAAAGAGAATGAATTCTATTTTGGACATGCTGAGTTTGAAATGACTACAGACATCCAGCTGAAGATATCCAACAGGGAGTTGATGATGCAGGCCTGGAGTTCAGGAGAGGGACTGGGTCTGTATATACATATCTGGAGTTGTTTGCACAGATGATAGTTGAATCCAAGGATTTAACAAGATTAACCAAGACAGAGTGGGAGGAGAGCCCAGGATGGAGCCTAGGATACACTCACAAAAAGGACATGGGACAAGGATATTGGACTTGTAAAAAAAAAAAATACTGAAAAGGAGAAGCCAGACGGGAAGGAAGAAAACCAGGAGAAAGCAGTGTCATGAAAATCCAAGGGGTAAGAGGCGATCAACTGTATCAAATGCTGCAGAGAGGTCAAGAAGGGTAAGGACTAAGAAAAGGCCATGGAACTTGGCAATTAATAGATCACTGATAACCCTGGAAAGTACTGTCAGTGGAGTGATGAGGTTGGAAGTCAGTCTGCAAAGAGCTTAGAAGTGAATGTGAGATAAGAAAATAGATAGATGGCTCACAAAGGCACATCTGTCTTTGGCTGGTGCCCTGAGGCATCGGAGCCCTCACTGACCAACTAACCTCAAACACCCATCAGTCATTAGTGCTGTGCCTTACACTGGTATCAAGCTTGAGTTTCAAAGCATTCATTCACAGGTTTCACTATTCCCCCATGATGAGATGGACAAACTGAATTGTGGTGAGGTTAAGTAACTCATCACCAGCAGAGCTCGAACGAGATGCTAGGCTTTCTGAGTCCTGGTTCAGGGCTCCTTCCACCATATAATGCCACCTACTCAACAAGTATATGGGGAGAACTCTAGGGAGCATCAGCTCTACCAACCATATTGGCTAGCAGCTAATCCTATGAGGCATTTTCTTCCCCAGGCCCCAAAGGAACACAGTATTATTTATTGTAATACTTACAATACAGAACCTAATGAGACCATTTTGACTTGCTGAGTGTCCATTGCTATTGGGTCCCCTGAAATTTCAGAACCATCTTTGTGTGTGTTTTTGCCTCTGAGTGTGTTAGCCTGCTTCAGGCTTGGAAAGGTCTTGCTGGCTTGGGATGATCTTCTGAAGAGGACTTCAAAAGGTTAAAGATTATGCCTGGAATTGCCTCTAGGAGCCTTGTCTCAAACAGGGCTTTAATCCCTGATTTGGCGCAGAAAGGGGTTAATCTCTCCCTAGTACTTAAAATTGGCCTATTTCTATGCTTGGCCCTTGTTCTGATAACTAAGCTAATAAAAACACAGCCATATGTTCCGTATTGCGGGTGTGTATGAGTGTCTGTGTTTCCTTTCCTTGCTCCATGAGGACTCATTCCAGTAAATTAGTTTAAAATGTTTTTTTCTTGGCCCATTCTAAAGAAAACGTGCCACCACCCCAGCCTTTTTCTAGAAGCAGGTGGCAAAGGAGCCAATTTTATGTGAGTGAGGAAATGCACCTCTAGACCAAAAGTACACTGGCTCACAACAGTGACTGGCTCCAATCAAGCCGTCCTGCTCAAGCATTCTCCCCTTGTACACTAGGACAATCGTACCTGGGAGGTTGTTGATATAGCCACCATCCATCAGTAGGTGTCCATCTTTGGGGTCACAAAGCGGGGGCATGTAACCAGACAGAGACATACTGGCTCGGACATATCTCCACAGGCAGCCTGCAGAAATGAGAAAACAGAAGAGTAAATGGATTTATAGTTCTACCCAAAGGGAAAGGTGGGATGCCTGAGAAACTGGCAAATGATTTTAGGAAACTCAAGGAGGACAAGACAACCTTATGAGGATGGAGAGTGAGGGCTTGAGAGAGCACCATATGCCTCTGGGTGCTGGATCATGTGGCCTGATCAGGCAGGGTCCAAGTCTTTCTTACCACTACTGATTTATGCGGCCCATGAAATGGGTGACTCCTTCAGTGCTAGAATTTTCCACCCAAGGGCAGGGAGACCTTGCAGGGTAAATTCACTTTAAGGTTGTGGTAGTTAGGGAAGTTCTCCACTTAGCCCTGAAGTCAGGTCACCCTGCCTTGGAAGGAGGGGGTGTTTCTCACCCAGAGCCATGGGTAAGCTGACAGGAAATTTATTCCAGTTTTAGGAGAGAAGCACTAAATAACAAAAGCAGCAGCAGCAGCAGCTGCCATTTAAATAAAGGTTTACCATTTACAAAAAGCTCTACAATTATTTTCCAAGCCTTTATTCCCCACCAAAGACTCAGGCAAAGGGTATATGTGATCTTGGGCAGCTCTGAAAGGGCTTGCTTGATCCTGGAGATAGCCATGCCCTCCAAGAAAGGTCTATGGCCACTTTTCCAGGATACAGCTACATGTCTGTGTCCCTCCTGGGGGTCTGGCAGTGGTAGTATCCATTTTTCTCACTATATCAAAATTCTTCCTCCTATTATGACTACTGCAAGTGGTGGTCAGAGAAGACTCTCATATAGGCAGAGTGGGCCAATTTGGGAAAGATTAGTGGAGTACACCCCAGAGTAGTTGCCCCAGCACTTGGGTATAAACTCTCTCCACAGCTCTTTGCTCTCCCCTTCAGTCTAAGCATTCTAAGTATGTATTTCTATCCATCTCCCCTCTGACGTTTTGCTCCTGGTCTATGATTCCTTCCTCCCTCTTGGCTTTCCTCGTCTGATAGTCACATTCATTCCTCTTTCCTTTTTCTCTGGTTCCACAGATGGTCCTAGGTCTAGGAGGACAACAGATACAGTTCAACATTTGTGGCAAGAAAGGTCAATGAAGTGAGGGGATTTCTCAGTGGGGCTTCTGCTGTGAAGTGGCTACTTACCATCTGTGTGGACCCTCATTGTAGAGGCAGTGATATCTGTTGTGATAACAAAATAGGGAATCCAGAGATCCTAGACACAACAACAGGAGATACAGCTTAGCTGTGTCCCTCTAGGTTAAGATATACCTTCCTCATGATGCTGAGAGCAAACCCTTACTATAGGGAGTGGATGACGGAGGGAGGGAACAGACTGTCTTCTTTTCTGCACATTTGGTATCTATATATCTGTATCTAGACATAGAGATATAGATAAATCAGTAGCTTGTTGGACTTTAGGAGACCCTCCAGTCTCACCTGGTTTTCCCTGATTACTATGACAAGGCTAAAATCCTACATCCTCCCAAGACTGGAAGAAACAGATTTATCCTTTGTATAATGAGGACAGCGATATCTACTAACACATTAAACATACATTCATTTTGGCAAGGTAAGATTTGGCATGAAGTGTTTAACACCAAATGTCAACTGGATATAAAGCAAGTAAAACAATCATCTAAAGTTCCCAAGGGACTTTTCTGTCTGGCTAACGAAGGAAGGCAGTGTCACTATGGCTATACCAGCTCCTCTAGGCTAAAGGCATAGGGAGATGAGATGTATTTGACACCAACATGTGCCCTGCAGACCTGGGGATGGCTACATGCCATACTAGGCTGGTGTGGACTTTCTGTGCTCCAGCTGTGGGCCCCGAAGGTGGAAGGTCCTGTCAATTAGGCTCTCTCTACTACCATTCAACATAACCAGGCTTCCCTCTCCAGGGACCAAACCTCAATCTGTTTGTCTCTGAAGACTTTTCTGATGCCATTATTGAAAGCTGCTCCAGAGAACATGGAAGTGATTGGGTAAGTCAGGTCGAGCACTGTCTTCATCACTGAAGTCATATCCTGGGAGAAGACGGAGGAAATCAGTAACAGACCAAGGCTCACTTAATTTTGCTTTCACTACAAACAGATATGATGAAGAGGAAGAGGTTTAGTATACTACTGTGAAGACTGAGGCTATGATACATGGTAGAGCAGGGGAAATACAAAGCAACAGCAATGGGAAATATACCCAGGAATGACACTCATATCCCTTAGATATTCCAGTAATAGACACATACTCTTGCCTTAGCACAACAGAGATGGGAGGAAAAGACAATGTTTAAGATTTCTAAGATTTGGGAAGAAAAGATCTGATTTGGGGGAAGGGCAGGTTATCTCAAACACAGGGACCAGCCTATGAAAAGGCAAAGAGACAAGAGATAAAATGTTGTGTTTGTGGGACAGCATGTGGGCCAATTTGACTGGATTATAGAATGCATTAAAGGAAGAAACATGTAACAATCCTGGAAAGGTAGACTGGGGCCAGATTGTGAAAATCTTTGCTAAACAGAGTAGTTTGTATTTTATCACAGAGGCAATAAGGAGTTATCCTGCACAGGGGAGTGATATGGTCAATCTTGTGATTTAGGAGTATCATTTTGGCAACTGTGTGAAGGAAGACTTGGAGAGGGGAAAGACTGGAGACAGGGGGACAATTAATAAGCAACTGGCAATAGACTGGGACCTGGTGAGGTAATGACAGCCCAAACTACAGTGGTGGGTGGGCAAATGAAAAGAAAGGGATTGATGTGAGAGATGCTTTAGGGGAAAAATCATCAAGAGATGGCAACAAATGGGATATAAGGACTGTGGAAGAAGGAAGAGAGAAGGATGAATTTGAAATTGTGAAATTAGGTGACTGAAAGAATGCTGGTGCCCTCAGCTGAAACAAGGAAGTTAGGAAATTGGTGGATTGGAGGGGACAGACAAGCTCTGTCTTGAACATGGTACATATGTGCACCTTGCATATGGTAGACGCTTGGTAATTACGAAAAGCTGGTGATCCTAACTTTACTTTCATCTTGGCATCTTTCCCTTGGTTTCTCAGAATGCTAGATGCTAAGAGTTATGGCCTTGCACTTCTGTGCCATTCAATTCAATCCAATACACATTGATTAAGTGCCTCCTAAAGGTAGAGTATTAAGCAGCAATACTAGCTGGTCCTATGTTGCCATAAGAGGCAAGGAAGCCTGGAGGCTAGTGCTGAGAATCAGGAATGCTCTAGAGTCTCCCTCACTATGGAAGTCCAGGTACCTGCTCACTTACCCCCTAGAACTCTAAGCTAGAACTTCAATGACTCAATGCTGTTTCATAAGCTAACAGCTTGTTGGTTTGAAAATGTCAATCATGATTATTCCAGAACCATTGCCCACTGATCACTACTACCTCCTGTGTAGCAGAGTGATCACTGCTGCAGCCTGAGACTATCAGGCTATCTAGTATCGGGACTGGAAGGGACCTTAGGGCTATCAAGTCTAACCCTCTTGTTTCCTCTTGATGAGGAAACTGAGGCTTAGAGAGATTAAGTGACTTATTCAGGGTAATAGAGTAGCAAGTACCTAAGGCAGAATATGAACTCAGGTCTTCCTAAATACAGGTCCAGCACTCTATCTACAAACTTCCTAACTGGCTTCACGTAGAAACAATCTCATTCTTCTTAATGATCACCTTCTTGAGACTGACCCCAAACTTCTAACCCCATCTACTTTGTTTCACAAAGAAAATTCAGTCCCTACAATCATGATACCTGTATTATGAAAATTTAGAAATTATTCTTCTTAGGCAGGAAAGACAAAATTTATCTCTTTACTCTTAAGTGTATCAAGTGGACTGAAGAGTAAATTAATATAGTAAACAAAAAAAGGAAAGTTTCTCTTCCCATCTGCAAGTCCACTTTATAGGCTTATGAGAGTAAAATCATATTTGACCTCTCATTTTAGTTTCATGGGATCAGCTGGAATAGGAACAGGCTATTTCCTGCCATTTCCAGATCATTAAGGTCCTGATGTCCAGCAAACACAGCAGGATGCCCCTGGAGTGAGCCTAAGAGTGACCAGGCTCCTCATCCTGGGGCCAAGGACATAAGAAGGCTGCTCTTCCTTCAGAAGAGAGATCCCAATGATACTAAAACAGGTGAGGAGGGGTTGGGTTCATCCATTTCGTTCATAATTATTCACAATGGCATTATCTTCACTTTGCAAACAAATTCATAGCATACAATGAATCACAGATTTAGAGTTGGAAGGAACCTTAATAGTCATGGATTCCGATCCCATCATTTTACAGATGAGGAAACTGGGACTCAAAGAGGTTAAATCACTTGCCCAAAGTCATACAGCTAATAAGTGTCTGAGGTAGAATTCAAACTCAGGTGCTCATGACTCTAAGCCCAGTGCTCTGTGTGAACTATTTAATATGGCTCAGAAAATTTGATGGAATTGAGAAAAGGACCCAGGCATCCTAATTTCTAGGTTAGCTGCTGCCATAAAAGTTAGTTTTCTACCAATAGAGAATGGAAGCACCTGCTTACATATGTGGCTGTAAGCCCAAAAGCTTCTGATGCCCATTCAGTTCTCATTTCCTACCCTGGAAAGGCTCTGGCCTTGAGGATTCCTTGAAAGAGAGAGAGAGAAAGAGTCCAAGATTCCTGGGTTACCCCCTAGGACTGGCAAAAAGCAGCAAGGACTCAGTAACAATAGCAGTGTGATCTATGAGCTAGACCAGTTGCTTCCTCATTCCCTAGAGGCAGCTTATTCAGAAATTGATAAGCCTCAAGAATGCAGAAATGAGCCAACATTTAGCTCAAGATATCTGACCTTTGCCAAACACCAGTACACACGAGAGATGGGGAACAAATGGCCTTACTGTCTCATTAGTGATATCTGCATCACTATCATTTTACGCCCAGCCATACTTCAAAGGCTCTAAAATAGGATACAAAGGTAAAACTAATATCTCCAGAAAAAAGGAAGAGGAAATAGTAAATGACAGAACAGTTGGAAGAAGAGGAAGCAGAATGTTGAGGGAGAGAGGAAGGCAAATGCAGGTGAGAAGAAGCATCACTCTGTTCACTTAGGCTCTGGAGCCTGCAGCCTGCGCCCCTGGTGCCTCTGGCCTTAGACTCTGTCCTCAGCTGGGGTCAGCATGAAGCTAGGGGAGCACACGTGGTACTGCATGCCAGCCTCATCTGATAGAACCTCCAGGTCTTCATTGCATGGCAGGATGGTCACAAAAGGCGTTGTCCACTGCTGCTCTTCGTCTGCCAGCTAGCATCCATGCCCTTTTTGGCCTGTGTTGCTCTGTATCTGTAGCTGGCTTTGTGCAGATAAAAGCATGATGCATAAGAGAAAAATAAACAATACAGGATGCAAAGAGATTTCTACTGTTGTTTCCCAGTTCCTTTTTAGTTAACACTAGATTATGGCATGGTTCCATGAGCAGCAGTGTAAGACTCAGAGGGTCCTTCAACCCAAAAGGCAGCTCCTCTCTCACAGGAATAGTTTCCATCTCGGAGCATGGAGTGACTCATAAACCAACTCATTTATGGAATTAGAGGCCCTGGGAGACTTTTCCTTCTTAATTCAGGGGTTCTTAAGCTCAAAGGGAACACAGAAGTGGATGTCCTGGATCCACAGCCAATCTCCGTGCATTTCTAAGAGTCCTAAAATCCAGTGGTGCCTAATGATGAAGAAAATTTGGGATAATCCTGGTGTCTTCAATAATTTTACCCTATCAACAGCACAAGTTTTGATGAACTTTGGTCCCCTGGGTTTCAGCAGAAGTGGAAAAGCCAAGGTAACAGAATGGAGCACACCTTCATCCCCTTCTTCCTTGTAAATAAGGTCAGAATGGTGGCTAATGAACTTTCCTTCCCATGCTCTGATGTCCCTGAATGACACCACTGACCAAGTACTTTGTATGTTCTCAATAAGTGGTAATTCAGTCCAGCAGCCATCCCATCTGCCCAGCTCAGAGTTTCATGTGGGACCCACAAAGTTGCCACTAATATAATAATTACCAATATTTACTCACATATCTCCCTCCTCTCCCAAAATGGACACATACCCACATTTGGGAGCAAACATTTTAATTTTAATTCTGGCAGGAGATATTGTGCCAGTAACTGTGTGCTATAAGTATGAAAATACTTGCCCCCTAAAAACAGATGGGGATTCTCAGTTGAACAGCTTTTCTCAGAGCAAGAGAAGAACAATACTGTCTATAAACCAGTAAGGCTTTTCCAGATGTGAATGAGTACAAGTTCACTCAAGACTTGTTCTGTCTATTGAGGAATCACAGGAGTCTGAGCCAAGAGTTCGGTGGCTTAAAGGAGGAAAAGTAAAAGGAAGCATAGGAATATGAGCAAGGGGACAAGAGAGGAAAGAGCTTCCTCATGGTCGTGTTAAAGGTGGAGAATGTAAACAAGAAAAAAAAATATCATATTTCTTTCTCAGAATTAGGGAAGAGGAAAAACACAATGGGGAAAAATATGCAAATAAATACCATCTTAATAGTGTAATAAGTACCTATCACCATCAGAACACTCTTTGGAAATATAGACTAAGTGATCTCTCTTTTTCTTCCTCTGAAATCTCACAGCACTTATCACATTGTTTCCTTGTGCTATAATTAATATCTCCAAAACACTGTAAGCTCCTTGAGGGCAGGGCTGTCTATGCCTTGTCTACCTCAGCGGACATCTCCATCTCTTCAGTGCTGCATTCAGAGCCTTGCACACATCAGGAGAGGCATCGAGGAAGGAGAGGAGGAGGGAAGCAAGCATGGAATTATTAGGAAATGTGGCTGTCTGAGTTAACCAAAGCTGCTAATTTTGTAACCAGTCAGTCTGGAGGAAAAGAGTGATAAAGTATCAAGTCTTTGTGTTGAGACCACTCCTTTATATGACTTCATGTTTGGATATGTTCACATGGCTACAAGAACTAAGCAGTAGGAAACTTTCTGAACTGAGACTAAGATAATTAAGACTGTTGGTTTATGCATATTTAAACAGCAGGGATATACCTATTCTGACAACCACTACTCCTTGGATGATAAGATTCCTCATAACTTTCTTTTGTTAGATCTCTCTTCTCTTAATAGAGATGTAGGGGACCACGGGTATGGCATTTTGCATACAATGGCAGACATAACTATTGTGTCAATTTTGCTAAGCTGTTTTTCTTTCTTACAAGGAAAATTTTTTTATGGGAGGGAAGTATTGGCATTAAAAAAAAAACCCAAAAGGCATTAATAAAACTGGAAAAAAAACCCCTTATGTTGTCATCCCCAGGGTATTTCCCCAAACAGTGACACTGACAAAAGAAACTCAGAAAGGAAACTTCTATTACTTGCCCCTTCCCCTCTATTCTGGTCTGGCAGCTGGGGTCTCCCTACCAAGAAATGTAGGACAGGAGGCAGGTAATATATTTCACAGCACAGTGAAGCATACCCTATGGCCTGTGAACCTTGTCACTTCAGGAAAGGCTTCAGGAGTGAGGGCTACACAGCAAACAAAGAACTTGGAGTGCATGGGATGCTCTGTATTTCCAAGAAAACTTTGTATGGGCCCAGATCATGATCAATGGCTTCATAACAGTGTGTGGACAATTTTGCTGAGGAAAGAAGGTAAGGCTTAAGAAGCATAATGCTTTTTTAGGGCCCTGGGAACAAGAACCAGCCTCAAGTTTTGAGTTGCCTGTGACACTCCTCTTGAGGTTGGATCTGTGGGCTTCCATTTAGAGCTCTGGTACCTCCAGGTCTTTACTGCATAGCAGGGATGGTATACAAAGTTGGGGGTAGCGGTAATCCACTGATGAGTTATAAAAGTTGTACCTCATGCAAACACCCCAGCTCAGACTCCAGCTTGTGAAAGAAAAGGAGATAGAGACAGGAACTAGGGTCAGAGAATCTGCTAGGATTTAGGAAGACAAACTGGGCCAGAAAAAGAGCTTAATAGCAGGAGAAAAGTAGGATTTTGTTAGGACCAATACATTCATACCACTCCCTCCCCAGCCCTCAACAAAAAAGGCTTTTTTGGCTTTGTCCAGAACCTCTCGATTGCTAGCTTAAAGATCACTACTGTGCTTCAGAGGACAAACATTTAAGAATACCTTGAAGAACCAAGTTGTACCATTTGATACAGTGCATTTTTTTTCTTTCATCCATAACGCAAAAAAAAAAAAAACCAGAGATAGGAGAATAAATATTTTTTGTATAAATTGAAACTCCTAGTCCTTTTAGTGTTAAGCTTCTTTCAGGAATATAGGATGCGGAGAGGATAGGCTACAAATTCTAAATGTGAGTTTTCCAGTCTCTTTAGTACTTCCCAGACTCTCACACACAAGCCCTATGAATTCATCATGCTGGCTCCCTGCTCCAAGTGAGTAGGCCCACATACAGTATTTCCATTTTCAGCCCTGGCCTAGCATAAGAATATCTGTAACAGGGCTAGACTTTTGTATATTTTCATTGGCCACTGACCCAAAAGAAAAATTGAAGATCATGTATAAAAAAGCAACTTCATTTAGGCTTTTTATTTTCTTAGAGAACCACATTACTTTCTATTCATTTGCTTTTAAAAAACAAGAACAGATAATGTAAAGCTTTATTTAGTAACTATCCTAAATACTAAAAAATCTATTTCAGTAGCACATTTTGGTCAGTTAAAGAGGCGAGGTGAAAAGGAAAGAGAATAAAAGGGGGAAATGGAGAGCTACAAGAAAAGGGAAGAAGAGAAGGACAGAGGGAGAAAATAGTTCAAAATAGTGGGGAAAAGGAGAGAAAGGTAAAATGAAAGAAACACGGCTAGAGAAAGACACATATTCATGCAAAGAAAGTAAGAAATAAATGTAGGAATGGACAAAGCAAGAACTGAAAAAGACACATACAAGGAGAAAAGCTCAGTAGATTTGGAGATTGCTAGTCAGACCATATCCTATTGTTTACTTGTATTGTGGGTTTTATCACTAATAGGGTCACCACTCATTCTGTTTGAAATTATGTATGGCAAATAATTCACTCTTCATAACTCTTCAACTGCTTTAATCTTAGCATTTAGGGGCTCTACTCTGAATGGGATAACCAGTGCAGCCTCTAAGAGAGAAAACTGGCCCCAAAAGACCAGCAGAAACACCAAACTATAATCCCAACAGGAGGCTGGTGGGAGCAAGCCAAACGTGGCCTTGCTGAAGACCATGCCTGTCAACTCCACCCACCATGTGCAGCAGGAAAGAAATACTATCTGACTTGATTGCCTCAATTTGTGGGAACACGAAGAAAGATTTTATTCTTGTCTTCCTTTGAAACAAGAACAGACACTTTTGATCCAACTCAGAGTTTCAATCAAAATTCTGTTTTGTTCTACAAAAACAACTGCAGTATCTTTTTTAAATGGAAACAAGAGATAAGAAAACAGATGAATTCCTTCTCTGACACTGTCAGTTCTAAGTTCCCCATGTTACAATGATGGCTAGCCCAGTTTCAATCACTTTTAAATTTTTAAAAACTTTCTTTTCACCCAGAAATAATAGTCTTTACTTGCATTTCACTTTCTGTACTAGACTACATTGTTTTTGAAGCCTGGAGAGTGAAACCCAGGCTCATCTTCTCACTTACATTAAAGGGAAATTCTCTGCAGGAACAATAGACTCCTAGTCAGAAACCAGACCAAAAGAAAGAACAATATCACAATGATTCATCTCTCTCATTCCCATACCCCTTTTCTTTAGGGAGTTCAAAACCCTTTCTGACTTTATTTCACTCACCCCCATAACATCCTCGAGAGAAGACAAGGATTATGACCCTACTTCATTGTGGGAGAAGCTGAGGCACAAAGAGAGTAATGCTGATGAGGTGGTGACAGAAACAGACTAATAACCTTCCTGTCCCCTCCCACTTTATGCCCAGGCCACCATGCCATCTGCTGGATCTCACTTGAGCAGCATGAAACCACCCTCCTGGGCACACTCACCAAGGCCCACTGGCGGGCCCGAATCCTTGTCTGACTGTAGTTTCGCTCCTCAGCAAACAGAGCCCCCATGAAGGACCCAACTGAAGTTCCTCCTGTCATATCCACAGGAATGCCTGCCTCCATCAGGGCCTGGATGATACCAACTTGGGAGCAACCTCTGTAGAGTAGCAAGAAAAACGAAGTGAGGATTAAAGGCTCAGTTTCCTAACTGCCTTGAGAGAACAGCTTCATGTATTTGGGTGCAAAACAATCATCGTCTTGGAAAGCAAATCCTGAAAGAACTGGGAGGAAGAGTCAAAGTGGGATTGCCCTGCTTTTGTTAGCCAGAAAACTGCCTCCTTGGCCTATTCATGCCAGAGCACCTAATGAAGCTTCAAAGTTACCAATCAGACATGTGCATAAAGGAATAGATTTCCTTCGGCAGAAGGAAAAGAGGGAAGCCAGACTTATCAAGTGTTTGAGCTTTATGCTAAGCTGGTACAAGTGTGTACATGTGTGTGTGTGTGTTGGGGGGGGCAGAGTAGGGGAGGGGTTCTCAAGGAAAGGATCATTGATTTTTCTCCAAGACCAGCTCCATCTATTTTCTGTTACAGGGATATAGAGAGGGACTCCTGAGAAAGCTAACTATGCCCAGAATTCTTATGTGGGTTTGGGGACTAGTCATATATCTGTTACCTACAAAGCCATAGCAACCCATCTGTACTTGGCTTCCTCATTTAAACATATGAGCCAGGGGCAGAATCCTACCTCTTGGCTTCTGGAGACACATGGCTCAAGGGCCAACTAGCTCACTACAGATAAAAATGCTTAGATGCTTCTGACTGATGTTCTAAATTCTGAAATGGGATATTCCCATCAATGTGCTATAGTCGAAAGCTCTTCCTACTTTCTATCTTGCTGAGGCTTGAAAGACCAATAAATACTATGCCTGCTACCCCTGTGGATT
Organism: Vombatus ursinus; assembly: GCF_900497805.2. Taxonomy (NCBI): domain Eukaryota; kingdom Metazoa; phylum Chordata; class Mammalia; order Diprotodontia; family Vombatidae; genus Vombatus; species Vombatus ursinus. The sequence continues at coordinate 2,241,187 of NW_020940358.1, read as the reverse complement.
GTGCCACAATCTAAAGTCTCCTAATGAAATGTCTTATGTAGCCTCAAGTCACTAGGGAAATAATGAGTAGTCATTAACAACAGAAGAGTTTGCACTCTACTGGCCCCTAAACTGTAACACTGGAAATCCTACCACAGCTAGTAGCACATCTGGCATGTAGTGGGCAATTATTAAATGCTTACTCCATCTGTCTGTCTATCACAGAGGCTGCCAGACATGAGATTTGATACCTGTCCCCAGGGAAGGTTCCAAAGACTTTCTCTGTGCTCACCCATCCGTGGCCCAAAATGTGCACAGCTAATTCATGGGGAAGAGACATGTCTGCACTTGTGACAAGATAAAACATCTCTTTAGTGGCCAGCAACTCATTGTGGGATGCATTTGGAACAGAGCTGCTAGAGGAGCTGTGTCAGCACTAATGAGCCAGACCTCAGGCTGCTCTGAAGGGCAAAGAACAAACCAACTAAGCAGGCAGAAGCAGACCGGAGGGTATCAGGAAACAAATAGCTCACAAGATGGGGCTGGGATAGGACCAAATGTGTTCTGGTTTCCTGCAGTCAGAGATGACCCCACTCCTGGTCCAAATGAGAAAAAATTTCCAAAATCCATATCATAGTCACTACCTAGAAGTTATCACACAGCATGATAAATGAATGGCATAGGATACACATTTGAAGAGAATGAAGCCAGATAGATCAGGCTTTCTAATAGACAGCTCTTTTGGGGCCCAGCTTTTGAAAACTCGGAAGTTTCTTCATGTCTTCAACTTAACATGGGAAGATCAGCAACTTTGATTTTCTGACCTGGAAATAGTAGCTCATTTCTAAGGAAAGAATGGCATAAATATCATTGTTTAGAAATCAGAGTCATAAAATATTATAATGTGGTTCAGAGACAAAGACCTTTAGGTTCTTATCAAATAGATCAGCTAGGATTTAAAATCGGGAGACTGTACAGAGAAATAAAACATACAACGGGAGGAAGCCTGTGCTGGGGAGGGAGGTACGTAGGATGGGAAAATTTTTCTTTTTGAGAACAATCCTGAAAGTTAACACATTTCTCTACATCCTAGTGGGTTTAAAATCTTACATCATTTCTCATTTTTTAGGTCAAAAGTTGTATAGTGAAGAGATTTTTTGGTCCCAAGCAGTTCTAGCTTCTTCAACCTTCCCTGCCATTGCTGAGCTAGGCTTGGCACAGACATAGAGGGTAGTAGAAAGCGTGAGGGTGGGGTGGGGTGGGGTGGGAGTGGGGTGATATATATCAGGGTTCCAAACTACACACAACAGTGTGAACTCTGAAGGTCAGCATGGGTTGTGCCAAAGCAGGAAGAACAGAAGAAACTGTGCCTCTGGGAAAGAACAGGGTAAGTGTTGACAGCTGTCAAAAGCACATTGCACAGCTATGTTTTTAACACCAGATATAAGTAACCTTAATGAGCTTCATTTGAGCCAAGTCTGGGAGTAGCTAATATCCCCAGAGTAGAGAAAAATCTCATTTTAGCCAAGGCAAAGGGCTCAAGATAAGAAATGTGTCACATCTCTAAGACACATGAGCTTTAATAAAACTCCATTAACTGGCAATTCTGGGTGTGCGCTTCAGAAGCCACAAGCTGTAATCTACTGAAGAGCCAAGGTTTCAGGTGACTAATGTTGAAAGAGTCATCATAGTTAGACTCATCTTGTTCATGTGAAATTAGGCCTGAGGCAGAGGAAGGAAATGCTCTAGAAAAGCTCAGGAATACCACTAAAATGTTACCCTATTCTTAGGGAGAGTAGTTAAGCATTAAGAAGTCATCAATTTTTACCTTTGGACAACATATTTGTCTGAATCTGTAGCAAAAGTTACTGAAATGTCGGGCTAGAAAAGCTCTGCTTAAATGGAAATGTCACCAGTCACATGAGTGGTTTCCACAAACTCTATGGATAATAATCGCCCCTGCAGCCTGACAAGGCTTCCATGAGAATGCTAACTTTCAGCCTAATGTGTTCACACAAGTATTATCCCACAGTGATGGGGGCAAAGCAGCCAGGAAGGGTTGATCAAGGACCAAGTGGAACAGAGCCAAAAGGACTTCTATTACAACTGAATGTCAGAATGGCATCTATGATTGTGTGTGTACACACCCACACCCACACCCACACACAGAGCTAGTAACCAGTGGCATCTGTTTTATAATGTAGGGGTGATTGTCTTCATTGCCTGCTCCCTTGCCCTACTATTCTTTGACATAGCTCTAGAAATGCAAGTGATAGCAATAAGACAAGATAAAGAAAAATTAAAGGCATAAACACTGGCAAACAGGAGATAGAATTATCCCTACTTGCAGGTGACATGATGGTTTACTTAGAAAATCTCAGAGAATCAATGAAGAAACTAAAATAAAGGTGATTGATAGCTTCAGTGAAGTATGATACAAAATAAATAAATAAAAATGACAAGTATTTCCATATAGTAATAACAAAAACCAGGAGGAAGTGGTAGCAGGAGAAAGCCCATTCAAAATGTTTGCAAAATGCATAAAATATCTGGAAGCCGATCTCCCAAGACATACTCAAGATTTATATAACTATAATTAGAAAAGACTTTACAGAAATAAAGGAAGACAAATAATTAGGGGGATATTCATTGTTCATGGTTGAGATGAGCCAAGATGACAAAACTTACATTCACTTATACATTTAGTGCTGTATGAAGATTACCAAGGAATTATTTTATAAACTTACCAAATTATAATGAAATTATTTTTGAATAACAAAAGGGAAATAATGAAAAAAGTTAAGAATGCAAGGGGAATATACTCTTACAAACTCCAAACTTTATTACAAGGAATTAAGCATTAAAATTACTTGGCATTGGTTAAAAAATAGAGAAGTCAATCAGCAGAGAGACTAGAATAGCAAGAAACTATTAAACACAGTAACTTTGTGTTTGATAACCCTCAAATATAAACTACAGGGGGAAAGAACAAATGGTAAAACCAGAACACAGATTAGCAGGTATATACCAGCATTTCACACTATGTGCCATGGTAAGCTTCCAAAGGATATATGACCTAACTATTTAAGTCAGGGGTAGGAAACCTACGGCCTCAAGGCCACATGGGGTCCTCTAGGTCCTCAGGTCCAGCCCTTTGACTGAGTCCAAGTTTTACCGAATAAATCCGAATTTGTTCTGTGAAGTTTGGATTCAGTCAAAGGGCCACATTTGAGGACCTAGAGGGCCCCATGTGGCCTCGAGACTGCAGGTTCTCCACCCCTGAGTAAGTTATTAGCCCTGGGACAAGAGCCTGGCACCTCCCAGTTTCCAAGCTAACCTCCTGCCTCCTAACCAGGCTCCAGAAACTCCTCTAGGGCAATACCTCTTGTTTTTGTCTACTGTGTGGCTTCTCAGGGTCTCACAAGCCATGGTATCACCACCTGCCATGAGGTTATGTACTGAATTACCTACCTTCCTTGACAGACTTTGTTCCAACTACTGATACTCTGCCTGAACTCATTCCTCAATAGTCAGCATAATCCTATCTCCCTATACTCTCTCCAGGGCAGCTAGGTAGATAGAGCTAGATGGATAGAGAGCACTGGGCTTGGAATCAGGAAGACATCTTCCTGAGTTCAAATATGGCCGTAGACACTTATTAGCTGTGTGACCCTGAGCAAGTCACTTAACCCTGTTTGCCTTGGTTCCTAATCTGTAAAATGAGCTGGAGAAGGAAATGGTGAACCACTTCTGTATCTCTGCCAAGAAAACCTCAGGGGCATGAAGAGTTGGACATGACTGAAATGACTAAACAACAACAAACATACTCTCTCTATCCCAGTACTTTTGAGTATCCTCCCCACCAATGACAATGTACAAGCCCTTTTCCCCATCCCCAGCTTCCTGTTCCTTCATTCCCATCCACTTTAACTCTGTCCCTCCCCGCAGTTTCCCATATCTGCCTGCCATTTTCATGGTGACCTCTGGAAAAGAAAAGTTCCATAATTAAAGAACTTTTCTTTTTAAACTTCTTCCTCTCTCACTCATTGAAACTTGGCTTTCTCTTAATAACACTACTTTCCTCTCTACTCTTTCTTTTTTTTTTTTGTGAGGCAATTAGGGTTAAGTGACTTGCCCAGGGTCACACAGCTAGTAAGTGTCAAGTGTTCGGTCTGAGGTCGGATTTGAACTCAGGTCCTCCTGACTTCAGGGCCGGTGCTCTATCCACTGCGCCACCTACCTGCCCCTCCACTCTTTCTAATAGTGGCTATACTTTCTCTCCTACTCCTGACTCTTTGGTTGTGGTAAGAGAGGCAGGATATCTCCTGTTCTCCATTTATACTTCCAGATTCTTCATCTATCACAATCAATCAGCAATCTCTACTCTGAAATTTGAAGTTCACACTATCCAAATTTATCAACCCATCCATATCCTGGTGGCTATTATTTATTGTCCCCTAAGATAAGTTTCTTCCTTCTTCAATGAGTTCAATGCCTGACTCACAGACTTTCTATCCAACTTCCCACCATTCCCCAACTCTGTCCTCCTGACCTTATATGAGGAGACTTCAACATACAAAATGAAGCTCCCTCAAACACCCTAACTTCCCAGTTCTTCCATCTATTAAATTCCCATGACCCACTCCTTCATTCCATCTCAGCTACTTGGAGAGATGGTCATACCCTTGATCTTGTCATCATCCACAAATGTATTACTTCTATGTTCAAGAACTAAATTCCTTAATATGATCATAATCTTTTATCATTCCATCCTTCCCTATTCCACATGATTTTTAACCCTATTCTTTATCATCGCTATGGCCTCCATTCTCTCAATTATTTAATTACTTCCCAGGCATCACTCCTGCATTTTCTTCTCTTTCCTATTTTGAGCCCGTGGTGAAGTCTGACTCTATTTCATTTCCCTCCCATCTGTGCTTCTGCTTCTTCAGACTTTTCCACTATAACTGAACTACCTTCTCATGCTAAAACTTCCATTAGTACTTGGGATCTGCTTATTCGGAATATCCCTTCACCATGCTGGCACCTTTCTCTCATTGGTGAGCTCTTTCCAGGGGCCTTATGTCTAATTAGATTCTCTCTATGACTCTTGATAATAGCTGCTGTTTTCACAGCTCCAGCTGGAGGCCTGTAAGGTTTCAGCACTCCCAAAGTGGTAGGATCTGGGGAGAGGTCTTCTTATTGCCCTCCTGACCCAGGCTTGTTTCTGGTTGAGTGTTTCAGCAGATTGCTTCTTGACTCAGCCACTACTGGTCCACTGGGAAGCTCTCCAGGTTTGGAGCGACTGAACTCTGGCTCTTCTTTGGTCTGGGACACTGCGCTCTGTTCCTGGGATCAGAGCCACACAACTACCATCTGTTTCTGGAGCTTGTTCCTTGCTCAGTAGACAGGTACTCTCACAACACCTCCTCTCTACCCTGGATTTCTGACTTGGCACTTCCCAACTCGTGGGAGATAAAATGGGCTATTACTTGGCACCCATTCCCAAACCCAGCGCTTCATCAAGGATCCCCTGGGATCTTTCCGGTGCCCTCTCTTGGCCCTCTCTCGTCGGTCCCTTGGTGCTAGAATGCTCCCCAACATAGCCACTGTGGGTTCCCGCCAGCCCCCATCTCCAGTGTCCCCAGACCTGTCTTCCTAAGCTACCGTGGACTGGAAAAATGGTTCACTGTGACTTCTTTTTGGCTTCTTGACCAGAATTCAGTCTAGTGCATTCTCTAGATATTTGGTGAGGAGAGGTAGCAGGGCAGAACTAAACTCTAATGCTTCCTCTAACTCTACCATCTGGACTTCTCTCAGGTTTCTCTTTCTCAACACCTCAAACTAAACAAGTCCAAAATAGAACTTAATCATCTTCCCTCATAAACATCCCAACTTTCCTTTTTCTTCTGACTACACCATCACTTGTCCAGTCACTCAGGCTAGAAAGTACCTATCTTTCTAGATATCTAGAAACTAAACTATTTATCAGGCTAGAATTATCTTTCCCTCTTCGTTCTTGTTCACCACCCAAATCCAATCCAATTGCCAATTCTTGTTGATTCTATCTTTTTAATATCTCTTGCATACATCCCCCTCTCCACACAAACGGCTAACCCATTTAGTTCAGGACTCCTCACATGTCACCTGGATGACATAATAGAAGCCCATATTTATATGATGCTTTTAGTTTACAAAGCACTTTCATCACAACTCTACAAGGTAGGTAAGACAACCATTATCATCCCCATCTTACAGATGAGTAAACTGACACTTTAAGAGGTTAAGTGACTTGTCCAAGGTCACATAGCTAGTGAATAGTAGAGCTGGGAGCAAAATCAAATTATCTATTTCTAACTCCAGTATTATTTCTTCTATACCACACAGTATCTTTCAATTCTTCTCATCTGGTCTTTGCATAAGACTGATCAAAGCTGTCTGCCAAATACCTTCAATACCTTTTTATTCACTATAAAATAAAATGAAAACTCTAAGGTTGGCCAGTATTTAAAAAGGCATCCATGATTTGACTTCAAACTACCTTTCTAGTCTTATTACACATTATTCTCCTTCACATTCTCCATGTTTCAGCTAAATTAGTTGAGTAGCTATTCCCTGAACACATTTGCCTCCATATATTTCCATGCCTTGAATGCAACTTCTTCCTCATTTCTACTAACTGAAATCCTCTTCCTTCAAAGTCCAGTTGAGGTGGTCCCTTTTTCATAAAGCCTTTTCTCATCCCCACCTCCTCCCATCCACCCCCACCTGCCAGTTTAAAATAATCTCTTCCTCCTCAAATTAGAGTATTTTGGCTGAATATTTCTTTTGTCCCTTTCACATTATACCACATGTTCCTTTCATTTTCTTATACTTATTTTTGCTCATGTTGTATCCCCCCCTTAGATTATACACCTCTTGAAGACAAAGTAACATGTTATTTGTCATCTTTCTTTCATTTACGTGGTTTCCTGCACATATAGACACATTAAACAGTTGTAGAAATTAAATTTGTTGACATTAAGCATGATGTTTTCTAGGCTTCTAGTCAGTGCCTCAGGAGCTTCTATCTTGGCAAAAGATACACATAGGAGCAGGTTCCATTAAGTTATAACATAACTACCAGCTATTTGTTCCCAGTGTGCTGGATGAGAAAAAACACTGGAGTAAACATTCAGGCGACCTGCACAAGGAATCACTTCATCTTTCTGGGTCTTAGATTCCTCAAGTGTAATTATAATCCCTGCACTGCCTACCTCATAAGGTCATTGCAGAGATCAAATCAGAGAATGTACGTAAAGAGATTTGTAAACTGCAAAGTGCTGAACACATATAAACATTGTTACGATCAGCATTATTAACATTCAAGAATGAACATTCATAACATGTTCTTAAATAGGCCATCAACACATATAGTTACAGTGAATCTCTTCCAAACAGAAAGACATTCTCTTTCATTGTCTCACCTCCACCAACTTGGCTCCCTGGTTCTACCTTTTTTCTAAATAAACATGAAGTAGCAGCAACACAAGTCGAAATCTAAGGAAAAATGACCAATATTTTGAAAATGAGGGATGGATGATGCCATAGAATACAAATAAAAACAGGACACAATAATATCTTCATGGAAGCATACAATTTAAGTGAAGAGGTGAGAGCCAGAGAGATATTAACAGTAGGAAATGTTACATTTAAAAGTCCTTTAAGGAATTAACCTGCGTTGGAATGAAGAGATATTTTTTCATCTTTTTAAGACAATCCACAGAGTTTAAAGATTTCTAATTTCAAAAAATCCTGTGAGGCATTTGTAAAAACTTTCAGGAAACTACTGAAGATTGAAATTGTGAATCAGAAGGATGAACTACAAATTAAAATTTTTCCTATTGTCTAGACTCAGACATCTTCCACAAAACCATAAATCTTCACAGGGGTGGGGGCCCTTGGTAGAGCTCCCTATAATGGTTAGTTATTGATATTCCTGCTCTGTTCCCTGGCATGCACATTATGAAGGATGCCCCACAAATCCCTCTAGGGGATTTTGACCACGATTCAAAAACTAACCCCAGCCAAGTCCTGAACAGGAAGAGCTCCTTGGCAGTTTCATCCCTTTTTCTGCAGAGGAGGAACCTCACCTTGACACCAGAAGGTGGGAGAGTGGAGCTCGACAGTGAAAAGCAAGCAGCTCACCAGGTCTAAAGAAAATCCTCCAAAGTTCAGCTCAGAATTTTGGAGGGCACATCAAAGGAGCTCACCTTGCTCCTCCTCCTCCAAGCACTAATGCAACAGCATTGCCAGTCAAAACTCGAGCCAAGCGGGAAAAGTCAGAGTGCAAATCAGGAGGCTTCTGGAAAACACGTTCATACATTTCCACCTATAAGAGGGAGAAAACAATTTTCTTTGGTACTTGGGGCAGCTTCTCAAATGACAAGACTAATACTACCCCTGACGCTCAGGTGTTTGATCAGTACAGCCATACCTTATTAATTTGCCTCCCTTCTTGCTTCCTCAGTGTATCAGAAGTATAAGTGTAAGATACAGTTGGTCTGTGCCTTAGAGGAGCCACCAGGGCTGGTGAGATGGTAATGTGACCTGGAGCTCCAAAAGTGTGATATTCCAAGGAAATAACCTCTTTACTGTCATGGCACTGAACATGCAGTTTTCTAATCCAAGCGCCATCATTTCCATGAGATAGTTTAGGGAAACTGCTGCCCAGAGGCCTACTTAATCAGAACAACTTGAGAAGTCAGAAGTAGGATTCAGGAATCTCAAGTGCCAGATTTTGGGGAGCAGACTAAGAAGCTAGACTCAGACTGTTCTGACTCTTACCAGTTTGGTCCGGGTCCTGCGAGAAAAGACCCGGCGGGGGCAGCGAAGGTGCAAGTGGCCTGAACACCAGCTTCTCATGTTAAGCCACTCAACTGTGCGGGAAGGCTCTGGCCCATCCTCCTTGTGAAGTAGGACCAATTGCTTCTGAGCACGAACAGCTGTGTTCTCCAGCATCTTCTCCAGCTAAAGGACAGAAGACATAGTCAGAAGCTCCTTTGCTCCAGGCTCAGGTCTAATAGATCCAGGTCAAGATGAAGATGAAAATATAGGACATGCTCACATATCCGTGGCCAACTTTCAGTTTATGGGCCTGAATATATTTCCTCTGCTCAGTTTTAGACTTTTATATTCTGTAAAAAGACTTTTTGCAAAACAGAACACTGCCATAGAACTCATATCAAGCTGATGGTAAACTACTCCTTATGTTAAAATACCTTCTAATGAGAGTCTTCCGGTTATTATTTCCTGTCTGACTAAAGCAAGTCCTTTTTATAAAGATGAACATCAGCTTTCCCTGAAATCCCAGAAAGAACTATCCCCTGAGATCATCTAATCTACTTTGTCTCTGAATCATATGATTTCTAAGCAGACCAGTTTCTACAAACCCTTTTGCCTGGAAGTCAACGTCCTGTAGCTGTGTTGTACCAAAGGAAGATAAGTTTAGTTTTGTTTGTAATTAAGGAACTATAATACTGACTTATAAATATGACTTGTAAGTATGGTTAGAATGAATATTCTAGCAGGGCCTGATCCTACTACAGGGCTTACTACCTAAGAATTCCTAGAGCAGTGGACATGAAAGTATAGCAGAAGAGACCTGGGTAAACCAGGCAAACCTTGGTCAACTCCTTACTATACCACCAGCTCTGTATGGCCTTTCCTAATTATGTGTTCCATTAAACAATTAATCTTTACCGAACATCTGCTATATGCTCAGCCCTGAGAAATAGCTGTCTTATAACAACTCACAACCATGTTACACAGACAAGGCAATACCTTATTTAAAAAATCTAAGACACTATATGATGATGCATGACAGTGATCAGACAGGGAGAAAACTTACTTTTGCAACTTTCCTGGGGACTCATAGGGAAATTGCAATGATGGGTAGGAGAGGAAAATGATTCCCTCTCCCCCCAACAATCCTCTCAATCTACTATGTATTTTTTCATCAACTTATTGTATAGCCTAAGGGTAGATAATAAATCTATCTTGGGAACTACTATTTAAAATTCTGTAAACCTTTACTACTTCATGAGGGAGCTCAGTATGCCATTTGGTAGAGGGATACATACAAAGGAATGCTGCCAAGAGCTAAGAGTAGGATGAGAAGCCATCTTACAGGCACAGACAAAATGATGAAGCAGGGAGATGGAGGGACAGGCAGGAGAGGCAAATGAGCAAAAGGTCTTGGTCTAGAGACATCTCTTTTATAGAAAGAATTAGCAGCAGACCCAGTTTGGGTGAGTTACATCTGATCCATGAGGTTATAAGGCAGGAAGTGTCAGCTTTCTAGCTCCCAATTAACAGAAGGGGCCTCAGCACAACTCCTAAACACAGTTTAGAAATAAGCTGTATCGAAATAGGATCTTAAGATCATAGGATCAGAGCTGGAAGAAACTTCAGAATTTAAGCTGTCCAACCCCTTCATTTCACAGATGAAGAACTGAGGATCAGGGAGGTTGAGTGATTTGTCTAGGTCAAATAGGTCCAAGTATCAGAGGCAGAATTTGAACCCAGGTCAGCTGACTCCAGAGCCAGTGCTTCTTCCTCATCCTTCGTATCCCTTATGCTCCATAACACCTGACACTCTGGGCACATAATCAACATCAAACCCCAATAACTTAGAGCCAACTAAGCAATATCCTCATACTAGTAAAACTATCTTCTCACCTCGCCTACAGTGGGCTCTTGCTCCCCCAACCCCACAATCAGGATAGAGTCTGCCTGCCGAATACAGCGCTGGGTCCATGGAGTCAAGGTGCTGTCTGCCTGGTAGAGAACAATGCGGTGGATGTCTTCCTGTTGTGCCAGCCAACTGGACAATCTGTATTCGTGAATACTGAAAGACACACAAAGCAAGACCTCATTAATGCCCACTGCACTGTTTTCTCCTCAAAGGCCATTTCCTGAACATTATACATTAGGATCAAAAATGTCCCAGCCCACACATGTGTTCAATAACCACAGCCTCCCCAAGTTGGCAGCCAGATGGCAAAATTGATTAAATCAGCATTCTTTCCCATTTGTTCAGCATATGTGGTTTTCTCTGGGAGAGGCTATGCCCAAGGATAATCTTCTTCAAGAGAACCTTTTCAGTACTAAGAGTATTTTTCCCAGGTGAAGCAAATACCATAGAATCACAGCCTCTAGGAGTTGGAAGGGACCTTACTGACCACCTAATCCAAACTCTACACTTATGGAAATCCCTCTATAACCTACCCAACAAGAAGGCATCCAGCCTCTCATGGAAGACCTCTAACGAGGGAGATCTTACCACTTCTCAAGAAATCCACTCCACTTTGGGACCACTTTCATTGTTAGCAAGTTGTTCTTGACATCAAGCCTATATTGGCTTCTTTTCAACTTCTATCCATTGCTCCTGGTTCTGCCCTCTGGAGCCAAACAAAATAAAAGTAGTCCCTTCTCTATATGACAACCCGTCACAAATTGAAGAAACCCTAAGTCTTCTCTTTTCTGGGGAAAGCATACCTAGTTCCTTCAAACTGGTACCCAAACTGAATACAGTACTTCAGATGAGGTCTAAGCAGAGCAGAATACAGTGTAGAACTACACCTCCATATTTCTGGAAACTTTGTCTCTCCTAATGAAACACAAGAATGTATTAACTTTTCTTTGGCTACCACATTACCTTACTAACGAACCCATGTTGAACTTGAAGTCCATTAAAAACCCCATATATTGTTCAGAAAAATTTCCATCTAACTCCATCTTCCTGAGTCAGCTAGTGCTATGGACTTAGTGGACATTTACCACCTGTGTGATCCTAGGCAAGTCACTTAATCCTGTTTGCTTCAGTTCCTCATGTATAAGATGAGCTGGAGAAAGAAACCCCAAACGGGGTTATGAAGAGTTGGAGGCAAATGACAACTATATCCCCTACTCTGTACTTATGATTTTTTTTTGTATAAAAGTGTAAGACTTATTATGTCTACTGAATTATGCTCTGTTGTTGTTTAGTTGTTTTCAGTCACGTCTGACTCTTTGTGACCCCATTTGGTATTTTCTTGGCAAAGATACTTGAGTAGTTTGCCATTCCTTCTCCAGCTCGTTTTACACATAAGGAAACTAAGGCAAACAGGGTTAAGAGACTTGCTCAAGGTCATACAGCTAGTAAGTGTCTCAGGTCATATTTGAACTTAGATCCTCCAGACTCTAGGCCTGGCACTCCATCCACTGTGCCACCTAGCTGCCATGAATTATTGTCTAGCCTGCTAATATCTTTTTGGATTGACTCTGTTGTCCAGTGTATTAGTTATCCTTTCCCATTTTGTGTCATTTGTCAATCTGATGGCCTTGCCACTTATACCTTTATCCAAATCACTGACAAAAATGTTAAACAGTACAGGATCAAGCACAGATCTCTGGGACAGTGTATTGGATACCTCTGACTATGCTGTTACTGAACTATTAAAAACAATCCTTTGATTCCAGTTACCCAATCAATTTTGAAATCATCTAACTGTACTATTGTCTAGTACAAGGGTGGGGAACCTGTGGCCTCGAGACCACATGTGGCCCTCTAGGACCTAAAGTGGCCCTTGAGGCTGCAGGTTCCCCAACTGATCTTACTACCATCTCAACAAGAATATAATTAGATATTTTATCAAAACTTTTCTAAAAATCTAGGTAAATCAACAGCATTCTTCAAATTTACTTGGTTAGTAATCCTGTTAAGAAAGTAAATGATGTTAGACTGGGATGACTATTGATGACTATTATAATCACTGCTTCCAGAATTTTTTTTAGGAATTCAAATCAAGCTCTTCTACCTACAGTTTGCAGACTCTGCTTTTCTTTTGTTTTAAAAAAAAATCAGGACATTCGCCTTTCTCCAATCTTTTCATAATTATCCCATTTTCCATGATCTTTTAAATATCAGTGACAGCTCTTTTGCTGCCTTTCCATTGTCCTTACAGGTCACATGCATGCCAGGCCACTCTACTATATCACTGCAGTGTCCCCACTTGGCTGAAACTCTCTTCAGCTAGACGACATAAAGTAACAGATCTACAAGCTAACTAAGAAGGGCCTGACTCCCTTACAGCTTAATGTGATCCTGAGAGACCAATGGCACATGTATACTATGTAATTGGCCACAAAATTTTGAGAATCCTGAAGTCCAAGGGACTTGCCTCTGATCTTTCTGAGGATTTTTATCATGTGACCAAGAAAGCTGTTGCTGTTCAAAAACATCTTGAGTCAACAGAAAAGAAAAGGATGTTAAATACTGTCTGATTCAGAATGAGAGACAAATTCACCAACTGGTTAAATACTACAAGACCAAGAAAATGCTCCCACCTGACTGGAAGTCCAAATCATCCCCAGCCTCTGCTTTAGTTGCATAAAATTTGACTTATGTACTAAAATAATAATAAAGTCTTATTTAACTGAAATAAATATCACTGACAGGTGTTTAATAATCACATCTGCCAGTTCTTTCAGTAACAAAGGATGTAGTTCACGTAGGCCAGGTAACTTAAATTCATCAAGAGCAACTATGTGCTCTCTTCTGTATCTTAGGTATCAATTCCCTGTTATTTCTGTTCTGTCATTTTGAGTACAAAGGATATTCTCCTTCATACAGAAAACAGATGCAAAATAAAAATTGATCAATTCTGCCTTCTTTCTGTTGTCAATTATTATTATCTCATTTATCCTAAGCAAGATGGATCCCTTTCCCTTTAGTGAGCCTCTTTTTTCTACAACAAAGTTAAAGCAAACAAACACAATGCCCACCACAATTCCAAAGGCCTCAGGATGAAATACGATATCCACCTCCTGAAAGACTCAGTGGACTTAAAGTGCATACTGAAGCATATCTTTTCTCTCTCTCCCTCTCTCTCTCTCTCTTTAAACATGGTTAATTCAGAAATTTATTTTGCTTCGCTTCATATTTGTAATGGGCTTTGCATTTCTTGCCTTCTTAAAGGGCGGAGGGAGGGAGAAAATCTGGAATTGAAAATAAAAAATTTAAATTAAAAAAAAAGCAACACTTTTTTGTCCTTAACTTCCCTTGCCAGATCATTCTGAGCTTTAGTACTCTTGGCATTATTTTTACAGGATTCTTCCACACTTTTGCATCTGTCCTCTTTTATCTGGACTTACTACTACCTTCTGTATGTTTCTTTTTAAAATTTAAATTGGTTGACGTGTTCCCTGTGTATCCATATTGGTCTCTTCAGACAAATTCCATTTTCCTCCTCATTAGAACAGCTTCCCTTCACATCTTCAGAAATTCATTATTGAGTACCTGGCATTCCTCCGGGGCTGACTTCTCTTGTAACAATTAGGTCATGGGATCCTACCTCTTTCCTATAAACCTTTTGAAATCTGCTTTCCCAAATCTAGGAAATATGGCAGACTATGTCTAGATTTCCTCTCCTTCTTGATCACAAATTTATACAATATTGTATGTCCACAGAGAGTATCTTACACTGAAACCCAGAGAGGAGGGTATCAGCTGTAGATGCAGGGCAGGCAATGCCTTCTCATTAAGGCAAGGGAAAGAGGTGGGAAGAGATAGGTCCACTCCAACTTGCCTTGTAAGGTGGCATGGTATGAATACACCTAAGGATTTGGAGTTTGGGTAAGGTTTTAAGGTTTCCTTCACTATGACATTGTTATATATGGAAGATCCTGGATTCTCGAAAGCTATACCAGGGCAGTGCAATCTATGGCAGGCCTGCCAAGGCTCTATCATATGACCCCATCATCCCCTCAACCTATTGTCCTATATCTCTTCTCTCAGAGCCAAACTCCTAGAAAAATCATATTCATTTCTTCCATTCTTCTCTTACTTCTCAAACTTTTGCACTCTGTCCTATATTATTGCCCTGATTATTCAACTGAAACTGCTCTCTCCACGTTGCCAATGATCACGTGGTCACCAAATATGATGGTCTTTTCTCAGTCCTCATTCCTCTTGATCTCTCTGCAGTATTTACACTGTGGACCACCCTCTCCTCTTGTATATTTTCTCCTCTCTGAGTTTTGTTGACACTGTTCTCTCTTACTTCTCTCTTCCTGGCAGTCTGATGACCCTGTCTCTTTTGCTGAATTTCATTCATATGATACCTGATAACTGTAAAGGCATCCCAAGATTTTGTTCTGGATTTCTTCCCTCCTCTCTCTCACTCTCCCTTTTCATCACATCCCATGGGCTTGCTTATCACTTCTATGCAGATGACTCCCAAATCTATTCAGACCTAGTTTCTCTCCTGAACTCCAGGTTCCATAAATCAAAAGCTTATTAGACATTTCATATAGATATATCCTAGAGTCATCTCAAACTGAATGTTTCCTACAGAAGTCTTTATTTTCCCTCTACCCTCCCATCACCCTCCTCTCCCATGACCAATGTCCCTGTTTCTGTCTAGTCACCCAGGTTTGAGACTTAGTAGTCATCCTTAACTCCTTACTCTCTCCCACACCATATATTCAATAATTTTGCTTAAGTAGTGTCAGTCAGTTGCTAAATCTTGCTGATTCTACCTCCACAACATCCCTTGCATTTATCCCCTTCTCTCTACCCACATAGCTACCACCTTACTTTAGGTCTATATCACCTCTAGCTTAGATGATCACAAGAACCTCCTGACTGATCTCCCTGCCTCCCAGCCTCTCCCCTCTCCATTCTATCCTCCACAGAGCTGCCAAAATAATTTTCCTAAAGCACATCACTCTCCTACTTTAAAAAAATCTAGTGACTTCCTGTTAACTATAAGATCAAACACAAGATCCTTGGTGTGGCACTTAAAACTCTTCACAATGTGGCCTCAGTCTATCATCATGGGCTTATTATACATTATTTCACTGAATTCTAGAGTCCAGACAAACTGGTCTATCTCCTGTCTGTTTGTCTGTCTTGGTTTTTGGAAAGGCCATCCTCCAAGCCTAGAGTATACTTCTTCCTCACCTTCATCTCTCTGAATACCTAGTTTCCTTCAAAGCTTAGCTTAAGAACCATCTTCTACATGAAGCCATTCCTGATCTAGCTGCCAGTGCCTTTGTCTCCAGCCCCCCAAATTATGCTACATTTATTTTGCATATACATACACACGCATGCACACACATATCGTCTGCCCCTGTAAAATGTGTAAAGTCCTTGAGTGCAGGGACTCTCACTTTTATTTTTGCATTCTTAGCCCCTAAGATGGTGCCTGGCACACAGCAAGAACTTAAAAACGATTGTTCACTAATTGAACACGGACCTCAAGAAAGACAATGTGTGTTGTCCAAAGCCAAGTCTGACTGAATACACAGAGACTCATCACCAGAAGGGTGGATGACAACAAAGAGGTTGTGGGTTTATTTTGGTCACAGGAACCCAAGAAATGGATCAAAAAAGACTTATTGCATTTATGACAAAATATGGCAATAAATGACAGTGGAAAGGAATAAATCCTGCTTAGGCCTACAACAGAAGGCTACCTGCTTCCCAGAATACACAGTAAAGGCATTTATTGGGGTGAAAGGGCTGGAAAGGACAAAAATAAATTCAAAGCTTATAAAGTGTCCACCTTCAGACAATGAACATTTAAGTGATCTATTCTGCAAATGCGAAACCCAAGGCCAAGAACAGGAAGTTACTTGCCTAGGTACAGCAGCAAATGATGTCACCTACAGAGTTGGTTCAAGTACCCATGGGCTTCAAGGTCAACTGCTAAGGCCAAGACAACACACAGTTTTCTCTCAGAGAAACCATCTGGAAACAAGTCTGCTCCTAAAAGATACTAATAGCTTAATTTCAATTCAGAATACTGATCTATATGTGGGGCAGTTCTGGAACCTTGGATACAGTGAGACTTCAAATACTTATGTGAACCAACAGGAAACACAGCAATCTTTGGAGCCTGTGAGCTCTTCCACATTGCTCTGCTCTCCCTGGGCCGCCCACATCCCAGCTAACCTTTTTATGCTCATCAATTCCTTTATTCTCCTGCTGCTATTTGTTCTCTTCAAATACCCACACACCAAAGAGGAAATGGAAGAGCTGGCCTGGTTCAAATGAAGTGCTTTCTGATATCGCTACTGAAAAAAATGCTAGAGCCAAGAATTTAGGGACTTGGATCAATTTTCCAGCTTCCATAAGTTCAACCAAGGGAAAAATTATTCACTGATTGGACCCAATATAAAAAACACATTATTTTAAGTGTGTTGATAAATGTTCTTTAAAATTTTTTTAAAAATTTAAGAGTTCAGGGGTCAGAATCCTGATCACAAATGGAATGATGTGTTGTATGATAAAGCGAAAAGAATTCTGGGTTTGGAGTCGGAGGACCTGGGGTTTAAAGCCTTACTCTGTTATCCTACATAGACTGACTTGAACAAGTCACTTTACCTCTCCAGGTCTCAGTTTCTTCATATACAAAATAAAGAGTTTGGCCTAGATGACCTCTGAGGTCCATTTCAGATCTAAATCTATGAGCCTTGGACCTTGCTGGGCCTCAGTTTCCTCATCTGTAACATAAAGCAGCTAGACTAGATGATCTCCGCATCATTTTCAGATGTATATCTATCAACCTATGAATTTGGGGCTAATTGGCAGAAAGGTCAGACTCAAGGTTGGCATACCTGTCCAGAGCTGCAGCTCCGAGACGCTGTTTGATGTTGTCACTGTTCAATAGCAAGACTGGGCCTGAAATACAGGAATATCTATGAGTATTTTCTTTAAGTACCCACATCACACGCAAGGGAAAGGACCTGTGCCCACCTTTGCTTTTTTTATTTTTTAATCAATTTTATTTTCAGTTCTGAATTCTCTCCCTCCCCTTACCCCACTCATTGAGAAGGCAAGAAAAACAAAACTCATTACAAACATGTATACTCAAGCAAAACAAATTCCTTCATTAGCTATGTCAAAAGAAAGAAAGGAATAGAAAGAGAAACAGAAGAAAATATGCTTTAATCTGCACTCGGAGTCTATCAGTTCTCTCTCTGGAGGTTGATAACACATGTCATTATGAGTCCTTTGGATGTGTGGTTGGTCATTGTGTTAACCAGAGTTACTAAGTTTTTCAAAGCTAGTTATTTTTACAATATTGCTGTTATTATATAAATTGTTCTCCTGGTTCTAATCATTTCACTTTATATCATTTCATATAAGTGTTCCTAGGTTTCACTATCCTTATAGCACAACAGTATTCCATCACATTCATATATCATGCCTTGTTCAGTTATTCTCCAATTGATGAGTACCCTCTCAGTTTCCAATTCTTTGCCATCACAAAGAGCTGCTATAATTTTTTTTTAATATGGCTCTTTTTCCTCTTTGTTGATTAGAGGGTGGAGCCATGAACTCTAAAACTTCCATTTAAGTAAGGAGTTCAGCTCAAACATCTCATTTCTCACCAAGCTGTACTACTTTGGAACATCTCAGATTTCTCAATTCAACTCAATAAACATTTATTAAATGCCTATTATGTGCCGGGCACTATGCTAAGCTTCTGCCCCATGTCCCAGTATTACGAACCTCTTTCAGCCTCATTCCAGTCATGCTCCCCACCTCCATCTCCCCAACTGAATTTTCAGCCTTTTTTGTGTCTTCCTCCATTAGACTGTAAGCTTCTTGACAGCTAGGATTGTCTCTTTCTTTCTTTCCTTTTTTTTTCTTTCTGTATTTGTATCCCAAGCATTTAGCATAATGCCCGGCATATAGCAAGCACTTAATAAATGTTTATGACTATCAACTATTGGAAAGAGATAAGGCAGAAAAGCACTGATCGCTCCATTTCTGAGTTTTATCCTTTCAGAAAGAAAAAAAATAAAATTAACTTTTCCCCGCTTTTGGTGGTAACCAGAATTAATGGGTAGTTACCAATTGTGTTAGGATTGTTTTCCCTTTCCCACTTAGAGGTATATTTCTGGAGGACAGAAAGGAGGGAAGGAAGAGATGCAGAAGAGGAAGACTGTTACCAGCACTGACAATTCACGAAATTAGGTGTGGATTCAGGAGAGGAGAAAGAACAAGAAGACATTGGATATTGAGCATGATTTGGATTTATAAACATTTAGATACTTAGAACATGTGTATCAGGACCCTTTACCCACATAGGGAAAATACAGAGGCATGGTATTATGTTGTGTCAATATATCCGCAGATATTCTACTTTGCAAAACTCTACATAAATTAGACAGGTTATCAGAAAGGTAGATAAATAAAGTTATACCACATGTGTAAATTTTACATGAAATAGAAGTACCTACTCAGGGGCCCCTTTTCTCCTATATAGTCACGATTTTCCTTTTAGACCAAGAACGGAATCTATTCATATCAGTCCTTAAAATCATGTTATACTTGTAAATTCCATGCACTAGGCATCTGCCAAAGCTAATTTAACACCTCATATAAATTTGCCAGCAAAATCCAGGGGATGGGAGAAAGCCATTAAATTAAAAATCATTTGCTTTTTTTCTACTCTCAAGTCAAGAATCACAGATGCATGACACAGAGACTGGAGAGTGGGAAGAGACCACGCCCAGCGCAATATAGGAATAATTAAGGTAAAGAGAGGTCACCTGATACCTCATCTTGGCCAAAGGGGAAGTAGTGCTAGGAGGTGGTGTAACAGAGCAGGAAGAAAAATCCAGGTGTCCTTGCTCTCACCTCAGTGATCTCTTTTTACCATTTCGAAAAACACCAGGAGAAACTCCCTGGCAATGAAAGAAATCACATTGTCTCCCACGTTGGCAACCCCATTCCCCCAATTCACAATAACTCATCTCCAATAGAAGAATAAAAGTAAGTCTATTAATAAAAGAATATACTATTTAAAATGATGTGTTATGCAAATAAATTTAGAGCATCAGATCCTGGAATATTTTCTCCAAGGGAAGTGGCAGAAGATCCATCACTTGGGACATTTAAATCTAAACTTGACAAAACAGAAGATACGTATTATTGGCAACTTCCTAAAGTAGCTTCAGGGAAGAGATCTGTATAGCTCCACCAGTAACCGTGATGATAATGAGATTTTTCAAGCAGGCAGGGGCCTGTCTCCTAGATCCTTAAAATACTCCCAGGAAGAAGGCACACGACTAGAATTTTTCTTTTATTTACAAAGAAACTAAGGCCCAGAAAGAGAATGCAGAACATGCATGACCACAAAGTAAGTAATTCAGTAAAGTGAGACCCATGAACTAAAACTATTCAATTTCTCTGCTTCATTTGAGGCTGCTGACTAACCTTTCCTCTTAGATACTCCTTCTGCTCCCTGTTTTTTGTGACACTGCTCTCACACACCCCCCCTTCCTCTCCTCCCTTTTTTGGTTCTTCATCCATATCATGCCTCCTAACTGTGGGTATTTCCCAAAGTTCTGTCCTGGGCCTTCTCTTCTCCCTCTATACACTCTCACTTGTTAACTCCATCAGCTCCCATACATTTAACTACTGTCTCTATGCAAATGACTCCCAAATCTACATATCCAACCTCAGTCTCTCCCCTGAGTTTCACTCCTAGATCACCAATTGACTATTGGACATTTCAAACTGGATTGCTTCAGTGACATCTTAAATTCATCATATCCAAAACTGAATTTATTATCTTTCCTCCTAAACCCTCCCCTCTTCCAAACTTCCTTATTTTTGTCAAAAGCACCATCATCCTTCCAGTGTCTCAAGTTTGAGAACCCAGCATCATCCTGGACTCCTGACCCTCACTCACCCCATACGATCCAATCAGTGGCCAAACATTGCCATTTCTGTATTTACAATATCTCTTCCACCAGACCCCTTCTCTCTACTCACACAGCTACCGCCTTAGCTCAGGCCAAGATTACTGCAACACCCTCCTCACTGGTCTAGTTGCCTTGTCCCTCTCCACCCTATACACTGCTGCCAAAGTAATTTTACTTAATTGCAAATATGACCATGTGACTCCCCTACCCAACAAACTACAGTGGACTCTAGCTTCAAATACAAATCCAGTCCTCTAACTTTTAAAGCCCTTTACAACCTAAGCCCAATCAGCTGACCCTGGTAGCCAAATGGCACTGTGGAAAGAATGCTGGCGTCAGGAAGGCCTGAGTTCAAATCTAGCCTGAGACACTTACTAGATGTGTACCCCTGGGCATATCATTTAACCTTGGTGTGCCTCAGAACCTTCATTTATCAAATGGAGATAATAATAGCACCTACCTCCCAATATTGTTGTGAGGATAAGATAACATTTGTAAAATACTTGGCAAATATTAAAGCACTATGTAAATACTAGTTATTGTTATTTTTCTAGCCTCATCGGACATTTGAAGGGGAAGGGAATAAGCATTTATATAGTGTCTACTATGTGCCAGGCACCATGCTAAGCAACTTACAGATATTATCTCATTTGATCCTCACAACAACTCTGGGAGGCAGGTGATTTTATTATTCCCAGTTTACAGTTGAGGAAACTGAGGCAGATAGGAAACTGAAACAGACCCTGCCCATGGTCACATACTTAGTGTCTTTTTTTTCTAAAATTTTTTTTTAATTTTTATTTTCAGCTCCAAATTCTCTCCCTCTACCTGCCCCCAATCCATTGAGAAGGCAAGAAATATGATACTCCTTATATGTATGAAGTCTTCCAAAATATATTTCCACATTAGCCAAGTTGTCAGGGTGGAAGCAAGAAAAATAAAGAAAATGAAAAAATATGCTTCAAATTATACTCAGGGTTCAACAGTTCTCTTTCTCGAGGTAGACAGCATTTTTTATCACGAGTCCTTTGGAACTGTCTTGGATCACTGTATTGTTCAGAGTTGCTAAGTCTTTCACAGTTGAATATCATTATAATATTGTTACTTTGTAGTTCTGCACACTTCACTTTCCATCAGTTCATATATGTCTTCCCAGTTTTATCTGAAGCCATCCTCTTCATCATTTCTTAAAGCACAGTAATATTCCATACATAAATACATATATGTATTATTAAATTTATATGTATGCTGTATATATTTTTATATGTACTTGTCTCCCTTATTCAGATGCAAGCTCATTACGAGTAGGGATTATTTCATTCTTTGAAACTGTATCCCCATCCCCTACCACAGTGCCTGGCATATGGCAGACACGTAATAAATACTTGTTGGTTGATTGACTGATTGTGAGTCATCATGGTAAAAGGTAAATGAGCAATGGCCTTTCAACTTTCAGTCTTTTCAGGACCTCTGTTTGATAGCTTGTGGAATAACCTGTACTTCCACAAATGTAGCAGTGGCCTCTCAGGAACCAGTCCAGACAACTCTGCAGCAGACACTCCACCCTCTCCTGATACTCCTTGAGCTAGGAATGTGTTATTTGTGAGTGTACTCTCTGGTCACAAGCACATGTGGATCAAGTTATCTGCATCACTGGTTATAGTGCAGTTCTTAGAGATATGTTAAAAGATGATCACAGAGTTTCTAATCTCTTCCCTCTCCAACCCATCCTTCATACCACTGCCTAACATAATCCTTCTTAGGCAAAGATCTGGTCATGTCACTATTTTGCTCAAAAGTCTTTGCTGTTGTTCAGTCATGTCCAACTGTGACCCCATTTGGGGTTTTCTTGGCAAAGATACTAGAGTGGTTTGTCATTCCTTCTCCAGCTCATTTTACAGATGAGGAAACTGAGGCAAACAGGGGTAAGTGACTTGCCCAAGGTCACACAGTTAGTAAGTGTTGGAGGCCAGATTTGAACTCAGGAAGATGAGTCTTCCTGACTCCAGGCCCAGGGCTCTAATCCACTGTGCCAACTGCCTCCCCCAATCTTTAGTGGCTTCCAAAAATAAAGTTCAAACTCATTTTCCTGGCAATCAAGGCCCAATCTGTCCCCAGTCTACATTTCCACCCATGTTTCATATTACTCCCCTTCACACATTCTACGCTCCAGTCAAAGTGGACTGTTCTCTATTCTATTCCCCCAAACATAGCCTATACTCTCTCATTTCCACAACTTGACTCACACTGTTTTCTATGCTTGCAATTTCATCCATCCTTTGCCTCACTTCTTTTGCAGTATTTCTACCCATTCTTTAAAGCCCAACTCTACTACCACCTCCTCCAAGATTTCTCTGAAAGCTGTAGTGATGGTGACCCAGTCTCAGGGCTCACAAAGCCCTTTGCTTTGCATCCCTCTAATGAGGCTGCTGGTGGCTCAGCGGTTAAAGTACTGGGCCTAGAGTAAGGAAGACCTAAGTTCAAATCTAGCCTCAGACACTTCCTAACTAAGTGACCCCGAGCAAATTACTTAACCTTCGATTGTCTGATAAAATAGATCCACTGGTGAAGAAAATGGCAAACCATTCTAGTATCTTTGCCAAGAAAACCCCAAGTGGGGTAACAAAGGGTAGGACATGACTAAACAACAACAAATGAACCCATGATGCAATATATTGTGTATTATAGTTATCTGCCTTTATATCTTCACGTTCCCTTCCTGGTAATAATACTAATGATAATAGCTAACATTTATGTGGCACTCACTATGTGCCACACACTATGCTAAGTGCTTTTACTAGACTATGTAAGAGCTATGTCTTAAACTAAACTTTCTGTCTCTCATAAAAGTATTCTGCACACAGTAGACACTTAAAATGTATCCTGAATGAGAGAGCCAGCGCTCTGAACACCTTCTATATCTCTCTCCCGTTCCATCCTTCATGCCTTTAGTATGATTCTCTTTTGATGAAACAGCTATGGTAGCAGCTAGTCAGAAAGATGATATTATGAGATTTTGCACTGTCAGGCTCAGCAATGACCCAATAAGTTAAGGTTTTAGATAGCCCTGAATTGTAACACATAAGAGAGAATTGTTTCTCAATTCTAAGAGCTGAAGGAGTATTACATCCTAACTCAGAATCAGTATCACAGTATCAAAGATCTAGATTCAGAAGGTATCTCATGGACCATTGGGTACAACCTCCTCATTTCACAGATGAAGAAATATTTGTAGAATGTAGAAATAACATTTGCATTATCTACCTCACAGGGTAACTTTACTGAGAGTAAAGTATTTTATGAACTTTAAAAGGAATTTGAGTCACAATGAAGATATAGCACAATAAAAATACTTTAATTCTTTAAAGTTCTTTCTGCAAAATAGCAACTCTTCATCTACTCAAACCAAATACCCATGTTTAAGAGTGGTTAGGAACTATGAAAGAGAAAAAAGCTATCCTCAGTGCTCAAGGGAAGCCTCTAGAAATGCCTACTCTCCATTGCAGGGGTGAAATCTGAGATGAATGGCTTAGGAAAAAAAGGGGCAATGTCAGTCTCCCCAGAAGCAAGATAGGGGAGGAGAAAAAGGAGGGTTGGTGCATCTTCTAAGTCCTACATACTGGCAGGCACAGACAAGTGAAGACTTAACAAAAATCTCTGAGTCTGAGAGTTGGAGCCCTGTGTCATTAACACACAACAACCCCTTCTTACCTCCTTGGGCTACCAAAGGAGTGGGGGCACAATGAAAGCTAAAGAGAATTCTCAACTCTTTATCCCCTCAGAAGTCTTACAACTCTTCCAGATTTGGGAAGGGTAGTCTCATTTTAGCAGACATAAATTTTCTTAAGTCACATGCCTTTGCCTGGGCCTAATGCAAGTAGCTTCGTTCTGGGCACATCTCAGCTATTCTATAGAACATACTGGAATCAGAAACAGTCAAAGCACTTACCAGTTCACTATACTTTCCTAAAAATAAAGAATATATTCTTAACAAAGAATAGAAGCTAAAATTATATCATTTAATCATCACAACAACCCCATGAAGTAGGCAGCACAAGTATAACATCCATTTAACAACTGTGGAAACTGAGGCTCAGAAAGGTTAAGTGACTTGTCCAAGGTCACACAGTCAGTAAGTGACAACCCAAGATCTGAATCCAGATACTGACTCCAAATCCAATGTGCTTTCCATTACGCTATAGTTGCCTGTCTTAAAAACAAATCTCAAAATACAACTAAAAATTCTTCAAATGTGACATGTGTATTATCATGGGTAAGATCTTAACCCTCCCCCAGCCTCTGTGCTCTTAGGTGAGAGAGCCGGAAAGGCCCTTTCCAAATCAAAAATCCTATGATCCTTTTCCTGGGATTCATTAAGGCTAGGAGAAGTCTCACTCTCATTTCTCACCTTCTTCTATGTTCAAATATAAAAAATGTTCGTCAACTCATTGATTGATAAGTGTAGGATGGGTGAAAGGAAAGCAACTATAGGAATCTGAGGTAACACTTGTTATCTGTTGTCCACATGTAGACTCTTTGGGGAATGGTGCTATGATGAACATCCATTAGTGCAGGGGTCTGGCTATTGGGAATCAGTTCTTAAATTTGATCTTAAATGATAATGAGTGAGGTTTGTGTCCAGGAGCAATGAAACCTTTTGTAAAATGGTTCCTAATCATCTGTATGTTTTTGCTTGTGTGCACATTGACACCATAGCCAGCCAAGCTGCAAGAGCTTTCCAGAGGATAGGAAGTACAATTTGATACCAAGAATGAGGTATCTTGCTATACCTCTAGGCAGAACTCTACAATAAAGGTCAAACAAAGCTGGGTCTATCACATAGGTTTGCTTTATTCCACCAGAGACAGAATTAATTTGTTATGGTCTTATTTCTTACTTGGCCTAGCCTCAGCACCACTCAATAAAGTTTACTCTGAAAGGCTGGCATATAGGATGGAGGTGACAGTTAAGAAAACCACTAAGACAGGTTTGTTGCTAACTATAGTGTTCCATTTGGAGAGCAATAAAAAATGGTACCTTCCTCTCCCAAGAGGGCAGTCTCCAGATTTCTACAAGCACACAAATTACTGTTCAAACCAAGCATTTGAGGTCCCAATCCAAGACAGCTTCAGGGAGGGCTTGGCTAATAAACTCAAAAGATGTAGCCCTTGGAACTCCAACCTCATTGCTTCTTTGGGAAATACGCAACAGTGAGATAACCTCACAAGTTATCTCAAGTATAAGGCTACAAAGCATAAATGAGAGACTAGCATATAATGAGATAATTCCAAATTGTGCTTCTGACCTTTCATATTCTTTATGGCTTTGTTGGTAAGCTGAGTAATAACCCTCATCACTGCACTTCTAACAGTTAATGAGGCTTGTAAAGGTAATAATCCATTTCAGAGATAAAGTGCCTGGGGGTCATCTCCCAAAAGTGAAATAAGGACTGTGACCCCATGTATACTGCTGGTCTCTCTTGGGACTGGGGACAATTTCTGACTAGTAGTCATTTACTATCCCTGGATGCAGCAGGATGAAATGTAAAAAATGCTAGGTTTAGAGCTGGATTTGAACCCTGGCTCTGTTTCTTATTAACAAGGTGATCTTAATAAAGGAAGTCACCTCATCTCTGCAGAACCTGTGTTCTTCATCCATAAATGAAGAAGTTGGACTCCCATGCTTCTTAAAGCAGGGGTCATGGGTCATGAGTGGAAAAAGTTTCAGAAGCCCTGGACTAGACAATCACTGAGGTCCCTTCCAGCTCTCTCCGGATATGAACCAATGACCTCAGAGTGAGGGACTATAAAGAATTTGTCCCCAGTGCACACAATCAACCCATCCTTAGAGTATAGACTATAGCTTCCATCTTTTCCAAAATTCCACAGGGCCAGGAAATCTCACCTTAGGCCTTGGGGAAGAAAAGAAAAGGAGGCTGTAGCAGTGAACTACTACACTGTGTGTTTTTGTGAAAGCTGAAGAACACGGTTTACAAGGAAATGAGGCTAAGCTGTTTATCAGATGAGGTCAATAGGATGCTTGAGAGACTGCATGATTGGGATTTTCCTTTGAGTTAAGGAACAGCACTTCCCAACTGCAGGTGGGAAGAATTAAAAAAGAAATACCTGCACCAAATCTAAAAATAGAAAACAACAATGTCAAGAAATTAGAGAAAAACTACTATTTTCTCTCCTTCTTCCTTAGATCTGAAAAAGTCAGGTAAGAACTCAGAAGTACTGAGTACACTGACTTCTGCTTATACCTGTCAGCAGCAGAGGCTCCAGGATGTGAGCAGGGAATGGGAGGGGGGGAGGGGGAAGATGAGTCTCTTGATGAAAAACTTAAAATATTAACAGCCAAGCTTGATACATATCTACCACCTTCTTTCCTAGGTTCAAAAGTGCAGCATAAGCATCCTCAAAGAATAATTTAATGAGCAGGAGAAAAGGGGAATAATAGAAACAACACAATTTTTAAAAACACGAACTCTAGCTGCATTTGTGATGACTCATACTGAAATACATGGTGAGCCCTCTCCTTTTATAGAATGGAAAGGATCTAAGAGCCAAATTTCTATCTCTGGACATAGGGTAAATGCACCTCTAGTTTGTTCGAGATC
This sequence comes from Vombatus ursinus, assembly GCF_900497805.2. Classification (NCBI taxonomy): domain Eukaryota; kingdom Metazoa; phylum Chordata; class Mammalia; order Diprotodontia; family Vombatidae; genus Vombatus; species Vombatus ursinus. Next base: position 2,213,844 of record NW_020940358.1, on the reverse strand, counting down.
ATAAAGATCATTTATTTTTGGTTCAATTTGCCCTTATTTCATTCCATTGGAGAACTGTAGTAAAGAGGAGGCTAGGCTAGGCTAGCGTACAATGGCAAGAGGGCTGGAGTCTAGGCTGGCAAACAAACAAATAAGCAGAGAAGAACCAAATGGTGTTTTTTTTTAAAAGCTATAGCGGGGGACAGAGGAGGATCCAAGGCTCACCAGGACTGCAGTTAGAAGGGGGGGGTGGAGTACCTATGATGGATAAGACAGAGGAGACAGAGGTGGTCAATTCCTATTTTGCTTCTGCTTTCTCTGCCAAGGAAAATTACCTTTAAACTGGGAAGGAGAGAACAATGGCTAATAGGAAACTGATCCTTAGGATAAGCAAGGAAATAAAAGAGTACACATCTAGTTGCCCTAGATGAATTCAAGTCATCTGGCCCAGATGAACGACATCCTGAGATCCCGAAAGAACATGTGGATGAAATTGTTAAGCCCAATGTAGATGATTTTTGAAAGATCTTGGAGAACAAGAAAGGTGCTATAAGTCTAGAAAAGACCAAACACTGTCCCAATTTCTTTCTTTCTTTTTTTATTTTAAAAAGAAGTAAAAACAAAAAAGTCTACAAACTTTTGGTCAGTAAGCTGAACTTTGATTCCTGGGAAAATTCTAGAATGAACTATTAAAGAGATGGCTAGTGAACATGTAGAAAAGGGAGCAGTGATTGTAAGATGTGGTTTCATCAAGAACAGATCATGACAGGAAATAAAATTTTTGATAGGTGACTAAACTTGTAAATAGGGGAATATTTTATATTGAGCTTATTTAGATTTTAGCAAAGCATTTGATAAAATGTCTCATATTATAGTTGGAGAAAAGATGGAAATGGGTGAGCTAAACATTACAATTAGGTGGATTCAGAACTGGATGAATGAATAGACCTGAATAGTTGAAAATGATCTGATGTCAGTGAGACAGATTATCTCCAGTGGTATTACTCTAGAGATCACAGCGTAGTCCCGTTTGCTGTTTGACATTTTTATTAATGACTTAGATAAAGGCATTGATAACATACTTATCAAATTTGCAGATGATACAAAGATGGGAGGGAGCCCTAACTTAATAGATAAGAATCAGGATCCAAAAGGAGCTTGACAGGCTAGAGCATTGTTTAATCTAATAAGATGAAATTTAATCAGGATAAATGTAAAGACTTACACTAGGACACAAAAAAATCAGCCTGACAAGTACTAGATGGAGAGGTATGGTTAGACAGCAGTTTGTCTCAAAAAATAGGTAGGGAGAAGCTCCATCAGAGTAACACCACAGAAAACTGAAAAGGATCTTAACAGGCATGTTGTCCAACCCCCTCATTTTGCAGTTGAGAAAACTGAGGCCCAGAGAGGTTAAGTGACTTGTCCAAGGTTATACGGTTAGTAAGTGGCTGAGCTAGAATTCAAACTCGTGCTCTCTGACTCTAAATCTAGGGTTTTTCCCACTACACTAAACTGTGTCTAAGATTTGGGGTTATTTGGTGAATTACAAATTGAATGCATTAGCAGCGTGGTGTGGCAGCCAAAAAACCTAATGTATGTGACCTCTACTTTTACCTTAATAGAAGACACAGTAGAGGTCAGGAGGAGCACAAAAGGCAATCTGTGAAAAGGTCTGAAGAGGAGAGATGTAGAGTTCACTTCATGGGACATCTGGTCGGCCAGTTTGACTGAAATGTATAATGTAAATGAAAGCGAGTAATAGAAAACAAATCTAGAAAGGCAGGTTAGAGTCAAAATGAGGAAGACTTTAAATCCCAGGGTATGCAGTTTGCTTATTATCACAAAAGTCATAAGGAGCCAATGAAGAATTTTGAGAGGAGCTTGACATGAGAACTGTGACATAGGAAGACTATTTTGATAGCTATAAAAAGAATGAATTGAGGGAGAGTGAAAGCAATGAGATTAACTACAAAATTATTACAATAGGATCTAATCTATTAGAATGTAAGTTTCTTGAAAGCAGAGTCCATTTGTTTCTCATTTGCCTTTTTTATATACTCAATAGATGCTTAGTAAGTTAACTTTTTTCTAAGCTCCAAAACAGAGATGGCATGTGACCTCTACCTTTCCTAAGGATACAACTCACAAAAAGTTGGCAAGGATGATGAATAGCTCGTGCCACTTTCTGTGTGTAAGTTAGTTAGTCAATAAACATTTATTAAGCGCCTACTATGAGCCATTGTACTAAGCACTGAGAATACAAAGAAAGGCAAAAGACAGTATCTGACCTCAAGGAGCTCACAATCTAATGAGGGAAGATAACACAAAAAATGAAGCTGAAAAGAGGAGGGGTATAGAGGGAGGGAGGGGAACAGTCCAGAGAAGTGAAGCTGGATGGGAAATGATGAGATGGTCCTTCAGCGGCAGACGCATACACCACAGGTTGTGATGCCTAGTATTCTGGGGCCTGAGTATACTGTTTGGCCTCATGGCCAGTAACAATTTAGATTTATAAAAACCACCTTCCTTGCCATAATCCTATGAGGTGAATCATTCAAACTTTATTATCCCTAGAGCCATTCCTCAATTAAAAAATAGTCAAAGGATATGAATAGGCAGTTTTCAGAAGAAGAAATCAAAGCTATCAATAGCCACATTTTAAAAAATGCTCTAAATCACTAATAATCATAGGGAAATGCAAATTAAAAGAACTCTGAGGCATCACTTCATACCTACCAGATTGGCCAAGTTGACAAAAAAAGGAAAAGGACAAACATTGGAGAGGATATGGGAAAACAGGTACACTAACACATTATTGGTAGAGCTATGAATTGGTCCAACCATTCTGGAAAGCAATTTGGAACCATGCCCAAAAAGCTATTAAACTGTGCATATCCTTTGACCTAGCAATACCAATACTATGCCTATTCCCCAAGGAGAACCAAGAAAGAGGAAAAGGACTTTTATGCACAAAAATATTTATAGCAGCTGTTTTGTGGTGGCAAAGAATTAGATACTGAAGGGATATCCATCAATTAGGGAATAACTGAACAAGTTACGGTATATTAATGTAATGGAATATTATTGTGTTCTAAGAAATGATGAAAGAGAGGATTTCAGAAAAACCTGGAAGACTTGTATGAACTGATTCGAAGTGAAGTGAGCAGAACTAGAACAATTGATAAAATAACAATATTATAAAGACATACAACTTTGAAAGACTTAGGTTTTCTGATCGATACAATGACCAATCACAGACCCCAAAGACTCATCATGAAACACACTAACCACCTCTAGATAAAGAGCTGATGGACTCAGCATACAGTCTGAAGCCATCTTTTCTTTTCTTTCTTTCTTTTAGGCAAGGCTAATGAAGGAATTTATTTTGCATGACTATACAAATTTGTAATGGGTTTTGTTTTTCTTGCCTTCTTAATGAGTGGAGAAGAGAATCTGTAACTGAAAACAAAATAAAATTGAATTAAAAAAATAACAGGAAAGAAAACAAACGATATCAGCAGAAGTAGGATTTGAATCCAGGACTGTTGCGAAAGATAAGTCTTTTTTTTCGACTATATTTCATTGCCTGTACCAAGTGGTTAAGGTGGACTCTGGCCTCCTGAAACTCAAGCCTCAGACTCAATATAAATAAGACAGAACAAAAAACATGGGAAGAAACCCACAAGTTGTCAAAGATGAAACAGCCAGCTGTCTGGTTGGTTTTTTTGTTTTTTTCTGTTCTGCACCACCATATGGGAGCCCAGCTCCTTTCTCTTCTCAAAGTGGTCCCCATTTAAAAAAAAAAAAAAAGACTTTTTAAAACCATAAACTGTATTGTTCATTGCATAACACTTGCAACTCTGAATCTTTCTTTTTCTGTTCTTCCGAAAACATTATCTAAGGCTTTTATCATCTTTCTCTGGATAAAAGACAGCACAATCCATTGTACCAGCTGTTGAAGGTGCTGCCAATCTTTCTAATTACTGGAACATGAAATAGTCATGTGTTCTGCCTTACTGCTTTCTCTTAACTAACTGGAATAGATTGGTGTGAAATAAAGAATGGCCCAAATAATCTTAGAAGACTCCCTTGAATTATTCACCGGCATAACGGACACTGAAACAAGTCCAAGAGAAAGGGGCAACTTCAAAAATAAAGGTTTTCACAGCTAATTAACAATAGCATCGTTCACATTTATATTGTCCTTCATTGTTTACATGGTGGTATGCTTAACACAACATTGTAAAGACATTATTCTCATTTTAAAGATGAAGAAACTGAGGGTTAGGGAGGTTATTTCTCTAAATTCATACAACTAGTAACTAAGAGAGTGGGGACTTAAACCCAGGAATTCACATTCTAAATTCAAGCCAAGTCCCCTTTAAATACACTAGTTTGGCTTTAGTGACTACTAGAGAAACTGGTTAAATCCACAGGGAGGACTAGGCAATGTGTGAGGATTTCAAGCCTTTCCTGCCTCTTCCAGAAAATGCAGAAAATATTTCCCAAATCTACCCTGCTCTTCCCTCCCCCTCCCCCCCAAAAAAGACACTTCTTGTAATCAGCATTAGATGAGGCATGGCGATTGGGCACTCCAAAACTAATCAGTGTGAAAGACAATCAAGCTCATCAGCTACTGGGTCAAAAGAATGAAGCAGGACATTAAGAGTTTGAATAATGCCAAGAGAGGAGGATAAGGGGAGGGCTGGAATGGAATCAGTGGTCCTTGAATAGAATTCAGATTGGTTTACTAACTTTGAGGCATCAGTACTTTTTTGGCAAAATCAAAGAAAAATTTGCAGCCATAAATTATGGATTTCAAGCTACTGCTTGAGGTTTTTCCCCCTCAGTAATATCATCCATCACTGATTATTCTAGGTTGAATGGACTGAAATAGCCTGGAGGGTCAGGGAGGAATGTCAAACATCCCTTCTCTCTGTAAGGTTCAAGGTGCCATCCCCTATGTGAAGTTTAGTAAAGGCAACAATGGCTTAACTACATGCAACACTAGTCAGCAGAGAATAAGAGGACTCTGCTAAAGTTCTAGTCCAATACCTGGCTGTGACATGGAAGTACTCTCGGTTTTGTTTTTGTTGTTGTTTTAAGGCACACTGGGTAGGAGTGCTGCAATTTAGAGAAGTTGAGTAACTTGGCCAAAGTGCCACAGTCAGTACGTCTAAGAGATCAGCTTTGAACCCATGCCTTCCTGGATCTTCGGCCAGTTCTCTCTCTCTCATTGAGCCCCACAGTGGCCTCACCAGCACTTCCCAGTTTTTAGGGGCCATGCCAGTGGAGCACCAGCTCTGGTAGGTAAGTACTGACCTGCCAGTAGTCCAGTGACTGTGTGTTTACTGTCTGAGGACTAGCCTTACAAAACATGGAGAAACTCATTATCAGAAGGTTGGCCAACAAATGAAGAATATATATATTTTTTGGCCTCCATAATTACCAAGATGTGGAATCACAATCTGCATCAGTTAAAAGGGTATCCACATGACTGAAACAGAAGATCTCTTAATGTACTGAAGAAATTAAAAAGAACTAAACAGCATTGTCTCTCCCCCTTTTACACCTCTAGACCAACTCCTCAGAGCACTAAGAAAAATAGTAATTAAACACTGGCTTGCTAATTAAGATGGTGAACTCATTTTGTCTCTTTCAACAGCTGATCATTATGAGCTACAATTCTACTCCACACAAATACAGCCCCTCTCACTTCCCTGGGCTCATTTGGGACTTGATGGGAAGTGAACAGAAAATCTCATACTTAGGTAATTTTACTTTCCTTTTAGATCTGGATCTTGTTCAGACATGTCCATAGTAAATTATGAAGTATAAAACTATTTTCCACAAGCCCTATCTTTCACATGGATCCACCCCCATCTTCCATCTAGAAATGCCCTTCTCTCTAAGACCCAATTCTAGGGAGCGATGGACAGTTTCTGGACCTGGGTCCATCTATTGATGTTTTGACTGATAAGGGAAAGCCTAGTGGAACTATACAGAAGCAGAAATCCTATATCTGTGCAGCAGGACTCATAGAAAATACAGATTGATGTTTCAAATACGATAATATGGCCCAGGTGAAGATTTAAGATGATTAAAGAGATAAATAACAATGACTACTCTTCCCAAAATCTGGTCAAATCTTGGCAAATACCACAACCATTGAAATCCTCTATCCCTAAACTGTTCCTCTTAAATTTCCTAAGCCTCTAGAGGAGAGTGTGTACTCATCAAGTTTAACCAAATGTTCATCCTTTAAAAGTTTTAAAAACTACTTGGACTTCTCACCAATACACATGACCCCATGAATCAGCAGCTCCCTTAACCTGCATACTATCCCTGCTGCAGCACATGCTTTTAAGATAGCTTCTATGAAAATAGACCCAGATATAATAGACCATAACAGTACAGTGTTTCATAAATTTGACACCAACTATTGGAGTAAAGATTCCTTACTCAACAAAAACTTTCAGGAAAACCAAAAAGCCATTTCACAGAAATTAGGTTTAGACCAACTACATAAGTTACATGACAAAAATAACTTCCATATGTATATAAGACTTGAATATAAAAGGTCATAGTATTAAAAAACTAGAGAAGAAAGGAAAGAGATACCTTTCTCAACTGTAGCTAGGAGGAGAACTTTGAATTAAACAAGGCATAGAGGTGAACAGAGAAGATAAAATGTACAATTTTGATTTTATAAAATTGAAAAGCTTTTACACAAGCAAAATCAGTGCAGTTAGAATTAGAAGGAAAATATAGTTAAGTAGGGAAACATTTTTGTAGCAAATTTCTGCCAAAGATTTTATATGAATGAATAAATAAATAAAAAAGCTTTATTAAACACTTACTGGGTACCAAGCACTGTGCTAAGTCCTGGGGATACAAAACAAAAAGTTGTGAGAGTCCCTATTATGGGAATTGAGCGAACCACACTGACTCTAACTTTTGACTCAATATTGCATCTGCTCCAGTTCCCTTTATATTAAATTATGGGTCTAGTCTAATTTCTGTCTTGTGAGAAGACTTTTTTCAATTATGACACTCCATCTCCCAGCTCTAGCCCTTTTCTCTGGGTGCTCCCATGCCTGAAATGATCTCCCTCCTCATCTCTGTATGCTAGCTTCCCTGGTTTCCTTTAAGTCCCAGCTAAAATCTCATCTGCTATAGGAAATTTTTCCCAATCCCTCTTAATTCTAGTGCCTTCCAAATGCCCATCAATTGGGGAATGGCTAAACAAGTTGTGGTATATGATTGCAATAGAATAACATTGTGCCATAAGAAATGATGATCAGAATGGTTTCAGAAAAACTTGGGAAGATTTATATTAACTGATACAAAGTGGAATGAGCAGAACCAGAACACTGTACACAGCAACAGCAATATTATACTGATTGATGATTAACTGTGAATGACTTTGCTATTTTCAGCAATAAAATGATACAAGACAATTCTGAAGAACTTATGATGAAAAATGCTATTCACCTCCAGAGAAAGAACTGATGGAGTCTGAATGCAGATCAAAAAATTCTTTTTTATTTTATTTTCTTGGGGTTTTTTTTCCCTTGTTTTTGGTCTGCGTTCTCTTTTGCAACATGGCTAATATGGAAATATGTTTTGCATGACTACATGTATAATCTATAACAAAGTGCTTGCCTTTTCGATGAGAGAGGAGGGGAAGGAGGGAATATGGAACAAAAAAATTATAAAAAAAATGTGAAGAATTGTTTTTACATGTAATTGAGAAAAAAATTTTAAATATTAAAAAATTCTAGTGTCTTCTGTCTGTTGATTATTCCCTATTTAGATTGTATATAGCTTGCCCACACATAGTTATTCATGGGTTTTCTTCCTCTTTAGATTTTGAGCTCCTTGAGGGCAGGGACTGTCTTTTGCTTTTTTTTTTTCTTTAATCTCCAGCACTTAGTACAGTGCCTGGTACATAGTAGGTCCCTTTTGGGATTCCCTAACTGAACATTTGAAAAAAATTAAGTAATGCAAAGTGGTTTGATTAACAACAATAATTAATAACTTTAACTTCTATGATGCCGTATAGTTTTTAAAGTATATATACACTACGCATTTTTATATTCTTTACAGATTCAGAAGCTCTTTTCTCACAACAATTCTGCAAAGCAGGTTGTTAAAGTTATCATTACATATAGTTTACAGATGAGGACACTAAAGTCACAGAGATTAAATTATTTACTTAAGCTGTACATGTACTTAAATTTGATCCTAACATTCCTGTCAGTGCAAGTAAGGTGGATTTCCTGTGTTGTTACCTGTCCAACAGCGAGGCAGGCAGCAAAGGTTTTATCTTCATTTTACATAGAAGGAAACTGAGGTACAGAGCACTTATGTGACTTGGTTGAGCTCAATAGTGGCACAGCCAGGACTTGACCAAGTTTCCCTGAGGTTAGCCTGGTGCTCTGTTGCATCACATTGTCTCTTATCCAGAAAGAAATCTACCAACACAAAACTTTTTAGAGAGTTCTGGTATGTTCTATTTCAAATTTAAAAATAGAAAAGAAAAAAAGGGGTTAAAAACCATGAAGAAACTATGGGTTTAGCCTAATATTCTAGATTTTCAATCTAGCTTCTTCACTCCCTTTGAGTATGACTATAAAATTTCCTTTCTCTTGGGCTTATTTGCCTGCTGGCCTGGGCTCCCTAACCTCTAATTCATGCTTCACCTCTGCACATAGACAGACCCACTCATAAGAGGACCCTGATTCAGGTCACTGACCCCAGTCATTAGGGAAGGAGAGAATCTGCCCAAGTCTAAGTCAATCAATCAGCGTCCAGGCCTGAAGGAGAAAAGCCAGGGCTACTGCCCTCATTCTTTCCTTAGAGCTCTCCCCAAGGTGTCATGCTCCCACTGCCTAATTTAGCAACTGGCCCTGCAGCCCCACTCTGTTTACGTAGAAGTGGCATCTTATTTTCAGCAAAGGCAGGAATCAGAGCTACTTGAGTTTTACTGCGCAAAGCTTAGGGTTTGAGCTGAACTGTTAATAAGGCCTCACACTTGGATAAAAATAGCCGTGCTCCGTGTCATGTAACATCAACATATAGAAAGCCAACTGTTCTCTAAACTGCTCAAAACTGGCATCGCTGTAGTAGCTCCCTGGGCTCAAAAGCACCTTGAAGCAGGTGAGCTTTCCTGTGTTTAATGCCAGGGGATAAGGTGGAAAAGCCTCTAGAAAGAAACAGAACTGCATTCATTAAATGGACAAGAGACATCAATAAACCAAAAGTAAACAAAGCCCAGGCCTTGCCATTTGGGAACTTTAGTGGAAAAATGAGAGAACCCCTGTTGAGACTGGGGATAAACAGAAATAAATGTTTCCTGCTGCTCTACTGGGACATTTTCTCAAGATTACTTGTGTTCTTGTTTTTAGACAGGAAGAGGAGAAAAGGAAATCAAGAAACAGGACAAGAGGAAGAGTGACAGCAGGAAAAGAATATGCACTTGTGATTCTGAGAATCAATCTGTCGATGCTTCCCAGAAAATATGAAGGGAAGGAATCCTGGCCAAGGCTACCTATCTGGGGCTTGTGGGACCAAGGAAAGTAACTCCATTATGCCCTGGTACAACTTACATAGGACAGATAAGCCACACAAGCAGCTACAAGTGCTGCATCTCGGCCTGACAGATATCTCCTCTCATATTCTATTCCCTACCATACCCAGACAGGCTTGGATGGTGGCTGTGTTACAAGTTAGCAAATCAGTCAAATGGAGAACTGCCTTCCAGGATCTTAAAGGTCAGCCCTTATGCTAACAGGAATCTAAGGGGAGAGAGCTTTAAAGAACAGAAGGCCATCCCCTCTAGTCTCCAAAGAGAGCATTCCAGTTCAAAAAATGTCCCAATTTAAGGGATTTTCCAAGGAAATGACTTAAAGAAAACCAAAGGGCCAAAGGAAATAGATGGCCACAAAAGAAACCGTCCAATCTCTGGGAAGCAAAGTAGGCAACAGCAAGGAGCCCCTCGTATCAGGTAAAGAGAGTGCTGAAGCCCCCTCCCCTGGGTAAAGGAACAATGGCACCACCTTCTCAAAAATCTGTCAACAACCTGGATCAAGAAATAATCTCAATAGGGAACTGAGAGCTGAAGCTAAAAAAGAATTTCTAGTGATTCTTTAATGATATTATGCTACCCCAGAGGCTGGCTCTGTGATGGCCCAGTATTCCCAGTACCCACAGAAACCTCACAGCAGAACAAACTGCTCCAGCCAAGATAGCCCAGACCAGCATGCTACTCTGCACCAGTGAACCCCTCTTGGAAAGCTGGGGCAGAAAGCTTAGATACCCTATTCACATGCACCTTCACCTACCAAGGGAGCTGGTCTACACCTTCCTCAGCTCTGTGGCAGGACTGGTGGCACAGAGCTATTTTTACTTTCAAGATACTTAGAGAATGTTTGTGAGCTGGAAGAGGGAGAGATTCACAAGTGCCTAGTACAATGCTACTACACATCCAGAAGGAACGTAGCAATTACTTGATGCCTGACTGAAGAGCAGAGGAAATAAATTGCGGACAAATCTGATACTGAGTTTCAGCAACTGGCAATTCTATATCTGAAGATTGACTCTTGTATATCTGAAATAGCTAACATTTATATAACACTATTAAGGTTTGCAAAGCGCTTTATAAATATTTTAACTCATTTTATTCTAAAAAACAAACTCATTTTATTCTTACAAACATTTTATTCTTTCAAATACCCTGGAAGGTAGGTTCTATTCTTATCTCCACATTACAGATGAGGAAATTGAGGAAGACAGGTTAAATGACTTGCTCAGGGTCATACAACTGGTAGATATTTGAGGTAGAATTTGAACTCAGGTCTGCTTGACTCCAAGTCCAGTGCTCTATCCACGGTCAACACTCCCTGCTCTGGCCTTACTTGTTTCCCTTTTCAGTCTTTTTTTATTTTATTATTATTATTTTTATTTTGGTGAAGTAATCGGGATTAAGTGACTTGCCCAAAGTCACACAGCTAGTGGGTATCATGTGTCTGAGGCTGTATTTGAACTCAGGTCCTCCTGACTCCAGGGCCGGTGCTCTATCCATCAGCTGCCCCATCCCATTAGTCTTGATTCTATGGTTGATCAGTTCAACCACAAACCATAAGCTACCCTTGAATCCCTTGCCTCCTTGTCTTATTGCCAATCACTCCTTGCCAAACTTCAACTTTGGGTTATTAACCCCTGTAATTTACCTTCTCCATTCCTACTCACATGAACGAATGAATGGAAAAGCATTTATTAAGTGCTTACTCTGTACCAACCACTGTCCTGCCAATGGAGTTTACCACAAATTTATGTTATTTAATTTCAACTATGTTCTTACTGGTATATAATAATCTTTCTATTCTTTCTTGATTGACTACTGCACTCTGTAAAGCAACTATTCCAAATCTCCACCTCTCTCCTTAAACCTCCTGTATCATACTTCCCCCTTTCTTTCTAAGTAGACTTTGTGTCCTGCTTTACTGAGAAATAGGCCATTTATCACAAGCTCTCTCTCTCTCTCTCCTACTCTATACTTGAAAACCTCCCTTTATCATACCACATTATCATTCTCCAGTCTCTGAAAATGAGGTGGCCCTTCTCTGTGCCAAAGCCAATCCCTCCACTTATATTCTATTTTTAAAACTTACAACCTCAACCTTTTTTTTTTCAATCAGCAAAAATCCCCCTTCTTTCCCTCCCACCCTACTCTTACCCCCAACTGAGAAAGAAAGAAAAAAATCCCTATTACAAACACATATAGTCAAGCAAAACCAACTTATTCATTGACCATGTCCAAAAAAAAATGTCTCATTCTGCACTCTGAAACTTTCACCTCTATAAGGAGAGGGGCAGCATGTTTCAACATGAGTTCTCTGAAATTGGTGTTGGTCATTATACTTATAAGAGTCCCTGTCTTTGATAATTGTTTGTCTATATAATTTTGCTGTCATGCATAAATTGCTCCCTTGATCCTATTTACTTCATTCTTCATCAGTTCAAGATACGTCTTGCTAGGTTTCTCTGAAACTATCCCCTTCATCATTTCTTACAACACAATATTAACTCATCACATCTATATATCATAACTTGTTCAGTCATTCCCCAATTAATGGGTACTTCCTTAGTTTCCAATTCTTTGCTCCAAAAGATCTGCTATAAATATTTGTGTGCATCTTTAGAGAGTGTGTTGCTCAAAAATAATCCCTACCTTAATCTGCCCTGCATATTATTTCCCTTTTTCCTTTGTATTCTTTTCCTCCTACTTCCCTGTTTGGTGAAATGCATTTCTGTATTCAACTGTGTGTGTGTGTGTGTGTGTGTGTGTGTGTGTGTGTGTACACTTTCATCCATTCTCTGACCAGTTCAAATGAGGGTGTGTTTCCCCAACTCCTTCTTCCTTGTTTGTATGAACTTCTACTTGTGCATTCCATTATGTGAGATTTTACAGTCTCAACATTTATCCATTCTTTACTCCCTTTTGATTGTTTGCTCATGTTTACCTTTTTATGTTTCTTTTGACTCCAGTTTTGTATTTCAAGGTATCTTTGCAGCTCTGATCTTTTTATCAGGAATGCTTAGAAGTCCTATATTTCATTAAAGATTTACTTTTCCCCCTGTAGTATTATATGAATTTTTGCTGGGGAAGTTATTCTTATTTGTAAGCCCATGTCCTTTGCTGTCTGTAATATCACATCCTAAGCTCTCTATTCATTTCTAGCACAGGCTGCTAAATCATGTATGCTTCTGACTGTGGCTCCTCAGGACCAGAATCCATTCTTTCTGGCTGTTTGCAGAATTTTTTCTTTGACCTGGAAGTTCTGGATTTTGACTATCACGTTGCTATGAGTTTTTATTTGGGGATTTTTTTTTTCAGGTTGTGACCTGAATTCTTTCTATTTCCACTGTGCCTTCTAGTCCTAAGGCATCTGGACAGTTTTCTTTTATGACTTCTTTTTTATTTTGGTGAGGCAATCGGGGTTAAGTGACTTGCCCAAGGTCACACAGCTAGTACGTGTCAAGTGTTTGGTCTGAGGCCGGATTTGAACTCAGATCCTCCTGACTTCAGGGCCGGTGCTCTATCCACTGCGCCACCTAGCTGCCCCTATCTACGACTTCTTGAAATATGATGTCTAAGATCTTTTTTTGTTCATGGCTTTCTGATAGTCCATCAACTATTAAATTTTCTTTCCTACAATATTTCCTCCTCCCCACCCTCCTCTCCCTCCTTCTCCTCCCATTCCCTTTCTTTCCTCCTCTTCCTCCTCCTCCTTCTTCCTTTTAACATTGTTTTAATGTTTCTTGTTGTCTCATGGAATAATTAGCTTCTATCTAGTCCACTCTAATGTAGCGAAGAAGTGGGCCCCATATGTAGTAAGGCCCTATGTATGGTGAGAGCTGTCATGTGACTTGAAGGGAGGTGGGACAGACATCTCTAGCCTCTTCTCCTCCCATCCTTCTCCAAGGGAGACTTTCATTCCTGCCAGGAGGGAAAGCAGGTAATTGGGGCTGTTCTCCTTGGAGAGAGGGGATACCAGGCTAGAAGTATATTTATGTACTCCTTTAAATATGTTTATCTAGAGTTTTATCTAACATCTGATTGCTTTGTCATTTTTAAGGGAAGGAGGACACCAAGTTTTATATCCAAGGCTTGACCCTTTCCTCACCAAATACCAGTTCCACAATGAACACACATAGCAAATAAGCAAAGAAATCCACTTACCCAAATCATAGCAAAACAGAAATCAGAAAAAGAATACATTGGAAAACACATACCAGATAATATGGGGTGAAGGAGCTCTCCCACTGGGAGCGATATAACTCAGCTCAACCGAGAGAGTATCCTTAATCTCACCCAAGAAGAAATGCCCCACAGCCTCTGATGTAGAAAGCTAAAGATAAGGGTATGGTGGAGACTGCCAGTGCAATTCATGTCTTCCCAGAATCTTTTCCTTTGGGATCTTGAAGTGAGGTTGGCCTTTCCCATTTTTCCTCTTGAAGATGAAAGTGAGAAAGGCCTGAAATGACTCAATGCTTGAAGACTCAAAGCTTGAAGAGTCCCTGAGGGAAACTCTCACTTGAATAGTCCCAAAAGGGGCCTGAAGAAGGTTGGAGCTCACTCACCACTTGCCAACTTCCTCATGCATGATAAGACCTTCATCACCACCAATGGGCTTTGGAATAGGAATTATACTAATTTTCAGGGAGTTTGTTGTTTGGGTAAGGTTTTGTTAATTCTCTCAATTCTTTCTTCTGTAACTCATTTATTTTCCAACTTTTTTCTTTCAGCACTTTCATTTAATTTGAAAAACAAAAAAAACACAAAAAAACCCCAATAACATGTTAAACTTTTGTTTTTTAAACTCTTGTTTCATCTCTTCCAGAAAACCTAGTTGAGTTTGTGCCCAAGCCGCGTTTTTCTTTGAGACTTATTCTGCAAATATTTTGGAGTCATTCTCTTCTTCTAGGTTTATGTTTTAAGTATTTCTGTCACCATAATAGTTTTTTACAGTGGGATTCTTTTTATCTTTTCTCATTCATCCATCCTACATCTTGATTTACAACTTTATGTTAGGTCTAGCCTCTGCACACTTTTGAAGAAAATGTCTAGGCTTGTGTTCGGCAGCTTCTTTCTTGGGGCTTTGAGTGTTCTGTTATTCCAAACTCTCAGGGATGGCTCAGGCTAGGCACCTTCAGGATTTCAGTGTTCCCAAAGTGGTCTAGTCTAGGGAAAAGTCTGTTTGCTGCCTCCATGTTTCAGCTCTACAAGTTCCTGACCTTGGTTTGTGTCTGAGTGATAGGCCTATGGGCTTGCTCCATTTGGAGTTTCAGTAGACTATCAGATAGCTAGAAAGTTCCTCTGGTCCAGATCAACAGAACTACAGGCTTTGCTGTGGTCTGGGATTTCTACCCTGATTATTTCTCTTTAGACTTCAGACTTGGCCAGAAGCAGCAAGTGAGACTTTGCTCTGCTCCTGAGATTTAAGCCACACAGCTGTTGCTTGCTTCTGAACTTGCTCCGTGATCTAAGAGCCCAGCTTAGGGCCAGCAACAGCTCTTTACCCTGGATTGCAACTCCAAGGTGCAGGTTCCCTCCTCAGTCTACTCTGGATCAATTACCCAGAGCCACCAAGCTGCCAGTTGGCACCTGTTCCTGCACTTTACACAAGTTTCAGCCCCTCTATGCTGAATCTTGGACCTCTTCTCCTCCTGGCCAGAATTCAATTCTACTGTCCTCTATGCAGATCTAGGCTGGAAAAAAATGAGTCATTGGGATTCTTTCTTGGATTTCTTGATCAAGATTAAGTCCGGTGCTTCCTCTCAGTCTGTCTGGAGTTTTTGTGTACTGTACTTCCTGATACTCTGTCATCTTTGCTCTGCCTTCTCCTTTTGTGCTTTCTCCCCTCTCCTCTCAGAGTATGACCCCTCAATCATTCCCTCCTTCATTTACCATCTTGTCTTACCTACTGACAAACACATACCTAAAGTGCCACAATCCTTAAAAACACAAAACAAAAAACCAAGATCTTTCACTTGACCCTGCCATCCCCTCAAACAATCAAGTCACACTGAACCCCATTTGCTGATTCCATTTCCTGTCTTCCCACTCACTTCTCAATCCCTTACAATCTGGCTTTTGACTCCACCACTCAATTGAAACTACTTTCTCCAAAGTCACCAATTATCACTTAAATGCTAAATCTAATGACCTTTTCTTAGTCTTCATTCTACTTGATATCTTTGTAGTTTTTTGACACTGTCAACCACTCCTTCCTCCTGGGGCTTTCTCTTCTCCCTTGGTTTTTGTAACCCTGCTCTCTTATTCTGCCACCTGTCTGACAGCTTCTTCTCAGTCTCCTTTGCATCTTCCATTCTAGTTCAATTCAAAAAGCATTTATTAAGTACCTACTATGTGTTAGGCACTAAGGATACAAAGACAGAAATGGAAAGGGTCCCTACCCTTAAGGAGCTTATACAGTCTACTGAGGTGGGAATCAAAGGTACATGGGTAAATAAATATGAAATAAAAAATAAATACAAAGTAATTCTGGGGGTGGAGGGTGCTAAGAATTGAAAAGGATTAGGAAGAGCCTTGTGTAGGAAATGGCACTTGAGAATATGGAATGGAAATGAACATTTCAAGAGGCAGATAAGAAGGAGAACGTTCTAGGAAAATGAAACAGCCTATGCAAAGGCATAGAGGTAGGAGAATGAATGTTGTGCATAGGAAATAACTGCAAGTAGGCCAGTCTGGCTGTAATGTATAGTGCAGGAGAGGGAATAATGTAAAACAAAGTGGGAAATGTAAGTTTGAGCTAGATCACGAAGGACTTTTAAATTCAACATGAGTTTGTATTTTAACCTAGAAACAACAGAAAGCCACTAATGTGTCTTCAGCAGGGGAGTGACATGGTTAGACTTGCGCTTTAGGAATATCAATTTGCCCCTGCCCAATCCCACCTTGTCTAGGCTCAGATCCACTGGTACCACGAGGTACCAGTGGGCAAATCTAACCAAGCTTATGCAGGAGTCCTTCTCTAGTATCTGGCCTGCCTCCAATTCAAGATCTTCCCTTCCCAATGTTCATGGACTTGGGTCCCTCCAGGCCCCAGGATAAGGGGTAGACAAAACTGCTGACACCTACTGGATAAGCAGGGAGTCACCAACTATAATCATCTCAGTAACATGGAGGACCACTAGATCACTGGGCCATATCATCTGCCCTGATCCTGTGTCCTCTAAATCTCAAGACACTGCAATCTTATCTGCTGCTCTATCTTGATCCCCTGGCCTTGCCATATACTCTTCTAGCATATCCCCCTATGCCTTGTCTCTCTCATTTATAATGTGAGCTCACATTAAACATAAAAACTTTGTATTCCCAAAGCTAAGCACAGTGGTTGGTACATACTAAATGTGTTTCCATTTTATGGTAAAGCAGATACACTAATTAGGAAAAGACTAATTAGGAAAAGAAAGGTGATGAGGGTCTGAACTCGTGTGCCAATCATGTGAGTGGAAAGACAGGGATGGATGTGAGAAATGTGGAGGTTAGACTAGATAAAACTTGGCAAATGATTGAATATAGGGGTTGAGTGAAATGGAAGAGTCAAAAGATGACTCTGAGGTTGCAAACCTCGATGACTGGATGGTCATGCTCTTGATAAAAAATAGAACAGTTAGGAAGAAATTAGGAAGTTTTGAGGGAAAGACAACCAGTTATTTTGGACATGTTGAGTTTGCGATGTCTATGATTTGTCCAGGTGGACATTCCAGGAGGCACAGTTGGTGATTCAGGCCTAGAGCCCAAGACAGAGATGAGGGCTGGTTATGCAGATCTTCAAAGAGATGAGTGAACCCATGGGAAATGATGAGATCACCAAGAAAGAAAGCAACAGAGGAAGAAAATTAAAGGACCTAGGATAGAGTGCTGGCATATATTTATGTATTATAGTGGCATATGTTTGATGATCTAGCAAAGGAAAGAACAGTCAGACATGTAGGAGGAGAACCAGGAGAGAATGATGTCATGAAAACTGAGGAAGGAAGAATATACAGAAGGACAAGGTGGTTAATAGCATCGAATACTACAGAGATGTAAAAAAACAGAGGACTGCAAAAAAGTCATTGAATTTAGCAATTAAGAGATCATTAGGAATCTTGGTGAGAACAGTTTATATTTACTGGTGGGTTTGGAAACCAGACTGCACAGAACTGTAATATCTCAAATAACATTAAGAGTCCTGTGCTTTTAAGTAAAACATTTTCATCCTGAAGTTTTTCTGTGTGACAACCAAGAAGGCTAAACCTTGAACCATACTAGACTTTTATGTCCATTCTATGCTAGACTTCTCTACACAAAAAAGTTTTTTATGCAAAAGAGAAACCCAAGAGTTTAACTATTTGGTCTGTTCTAAAGATTTTCTTTTCTAAATCCAGTGGATCTGGAACACTGATATAAGGCTTAAGAAACCTAACCGAAGAACCATGAGACCCTCCTGGTTGTAACTCTCCAGAAGATTTCTTAATAAACATGCAAGGGAACATGCTAATAGAAGGAGTATAAGAGACAAGACAATCTGTCACTGCTCAGCAATTCGGCCTTCTTAAAGACTCTTCCTCCAGGATTCAGGAAAGTTCTTGACATTACATATTCTTCTGGTAAAATAGGAAATTTCCCAATTAAGAAACTTAGATTTCTGGATTGGAAAAGATGTAATCACATTCCAAAATAATGTGAAAATGAATATTCCCAAAAAATATTCTATTCAAAATGCAAAATCATCTTCCCCAAATTAGAAATGCTCTATTAAGTCAGCAGAAGGTACTCCCCTTACCAATTTTCTACTTCTACTATTTCAAGTAACTGCAGAGAACCTGTTGTGTGGGATGAAGAAAGCTAATTTATTGCCATATTATAATAAATCATGACATGCTGTACCTAAGGTTCTATAGGAATGAGCCAAAATTGGGTTCTCATGATGACTTGGTCAAACCCCTTTGCATTCACCCTCATTCTAAGCCTTACTTTCTTCATCTATAAAATGAAGAAAATACTCCTTCTTTATTCTACAAGGATGTTGTGAAGATTAGGAAGATAAATGTATCATCCAAGAGGTACTCACTATGCAAAGTAAAATTTCGGGATTGCATTCATCTGATAATAAACTACTCCATAAACTCATTCTTCTTTATGACATATTACAAAAGTACAAAAGGGCAAGTATTATAAAGTAGAATACTAAGAAAACCAAGAAAGAAACAATTTGTCTAATGTCCCACTGAAGGGCAGCAGTGAAAAGAAGTGAATGAAGGTGACTAGAACACCTCTAAGGAACTTGAGTAATTGACCAAGAAATCTAGATTTCTAGATCGGGACAAATCAAGCCTCCTTTCTTCCTTATTAAACACTGCCACTTATAAGAAGTTCTTACCAATCCCACTGAGGGCATGATTGAGTTCCAGAGTAAATGTAATGAGGGGCACATCTTCTGATACTGGCAGGATAGCCACTGTTGAAAGGTTGCTGGATGGATTCCCAGAATCCCACTTGTTGCCTGAGTAATATAGTCCAAGCTGGTGACCTGAAAAACATCAGAGAGAAGGCATCAGGCCTGAAACCCTAACCCTCTAGTATTGCTACATCTCTCTCTCTGAGGGAGACAGAAAAAAAAGTCAGGCTTTGTCTAAAAGGAGCTTATTAGAAACACTACTATGATACACAATAAAATGACACATGTATAACAGACATACACAAAGTGCTATGTGAGTTCTGGTGAGAGAAAGAGAGAGAGACACAGAGAGAGAGAGAGAGAGTTAGTTCAATCTGAGAAGAATAAGCAAATATTTTGTAAAGGATGTTGCATTGGGCCTTTTAGGAAAAGGCTTATTTGGAGAGCATGAACATTTATCCTATTACCTCTCATGTGCTAAGTGAATATGCTGTTATAATAATGTAGAGAAAAGTTCCCTCAGAAATTTTACATTTGAATAGCACTTGCAAAGAACAAAGACTGCTGAATCAAAGCCCTTTCTATTTCACCACCTTCCTTTTCCAATCACTGCATTTTATATGGTTTTATTTTATTTGCCAAATACTACTTACCCTGTGTGGTCCCCAACTTCCCCAACTGAGAAAAGTCTAAGGATCTTCTCTCAATCTAAACCCTGCCCTCAAGGCTGGCCACCTTTGGCCATGATGGGAGCCATCCTGAAGCAGCACTAACTGAAATACAAAGTGAAAGGAGGTTTCTAGGTATCTCTTGTGAGAACACTGTGAGGCCACCTCACAAACCATCCAGGGATCAGTTTTCTCCCTGTTGCAAGATGGTACTAGAAGCCCCAGTGACTGAAGTGCCCATTGAAGTGGGCCAAGTGCCACAGGTCTGTACTGAGAGAGTCAGAGACAGAGTATTTTGCTTAGAAAACAGCTTCATGAATACCTTCATGATACTGGGACCGATCACAACATGTCTCTCTCCTGAATCCATATCTTTTTTTGTTTCTTATAGCATCCTCTGTGTTTTCAATGTTCTCATGCCTCAAAAATGTCCTAAGAACCTTCCATTTAATTTCAGTTATTATACTACAGCCAGAGTGAATTTCTGACTTCTGTTGTATGTGTGGTATTGTTATTTTTTTTTTAAGTAATTTGAGTTGTTCTGCCTTTAGCAGTGAGAGTAGTTTAATGAGATCAAATATGCACTTTCAGACAATGAGTGGTGTTGTATTCAGAACACGCACTCAGCTGGCAAATGGGATATGTCATCTTCATGTTGGTGTCTGTGTTGAGATCATTCTTCTACTCATAGAATGTCCTTTAAGCTTCAGACCATACTAGAGAATTAAGTGGATGATTATCAGCATCCATTGGAACACGAGGAGGCCAATACGAAACAACAGCCTGAGAACTCGGAACTAGTCCAGGCTCCTAATAAACACACCCAAGTGTCTGCCAGCTTCAGGAAATTCACTCTCTACAGTTGAGGTTAGAACTGGGATAAAATTAATTAAAAGTCATCTGAATGTGAAATGTTAAAGTAATAGACTCACATCATTTTGTCACATCTGAATTTTCTTCCCCTGACTACCACATGACAGAGTCAGTAATTCCTGACAATCCAGTTAAAGATAATACAAAATGCTTAAATCTCTGACCCTTCTGAGGAGTCTCACCTAAATTTCCCTCTCCTTCCTGAATAGTTTTTGAGGTAGGTAAAGAAGATATTCTATTGACTTTTTGGGGGGGGGGTTGTGCAGAGACTAGATCTGGGCTGGAAGTTCAGCAGCCACTCATGGGCCTAATGTCAATACTGATCAGTACAGAACCTTTTGCCTGTTCCATTATTTCAATCTGGGCCAGTTTGTTCCTTCTTGGACAGCCTGATGTTCCACTCTCCGGAGCTCACCATATTAGTGCTGGACTTAGCAAAGAAATCCCATTGATTTTAATTCTGCTGCTTTTCAGATCCCAACTCAAGGGATCCTCCAGCTTCAGCCTCCCTCAGCAGTAGGGATTACAGCAATGTGCTACTATGCCTCATTTCTACTGTCTTTTTAAAAGAGTATAAACCAAGGCCCAAAGCCCATAGGTAGGAGACTCTCCTTACTGGTAGAGATCAATGCCACATGCCTATATGAGGGATGGGGCAGAGATTGGGAGATCTGCTCTTTAGTCTCCCTGGACTCTTCAGTCTCGTTGGGTTCTTCTGACTTCCAGCTTTGAGAGAGTAGGACAATGCTAACCCCACTTTAGGTTGAAAAGGACTCTGGAAAGAAGCTGACATAAAAAGGAGATGGCAATCTCCATCATGTACCTATCCCTAGCTTGCTACACTATAGAATTTGGGGAATTTCCCCTTTGGGTGAGATTTGGGATTCTCTCTCTTGACAGAGCTGAGTTACTTTGTTCCTAATCAGAGGGCTCCTTCACTCTGGTATATATCCTTCTATGTACACTTTCTCTCATTTCTGTTTTGCTATCAAATTGGATAAATGGATATCTTTGCTATCTGTTATGTATAAGTTGTGATTGAGGACAGGAAGTCAAGTCTTGGATATAGCAGACTTTCCTCCTTTCCTCCTTAGTGAATTGTGATCAGGAGTTTAGCTTAAACCCAAAACCTGCATCCCTTAGCCTAACAATATGTAAGGGAGCAAACAGACATAGTTCAGTATTCTCCCCTTTCTCTCTGAGAGCAGAGCAGCCTCTGGATCTAACCTTTTGATTTCTTTCCTGGCAAGAATCAAAGTCTCCCTTGGAGAAGGGAAGTAGGGGGAAGAGATGCTAGAGATGTGTCTATTCTGGCCTCCCTATGATCCAAATGAAGGCACCCCCATGCTACAAGTAGGGGTCAACAAAAGAAACACTGAAGTTTCACTTTACTGCTGACTTTGAAGTCCATGCTTCAGCCAAGTTCTTTTGGTACTTCTGGCAACTACAATCCCTTAGCAAGCCCCATGATGGACTATAATCATAATGAATTCTTGGCTTTGCACATGGTTTCAGTAAATTTCATAATGGACAAACAACCTGCTTGATCCCTGATGGAAGCAGAAATTCTTACTGCTGCACAATGAAGGGCCAGCTGAAAATATCTCAGCTCAGAAATGAAGGTGTGGGGGGGTTTATAATATTGGCAATATTCTTAGGTACACTTACCTGATACAGCTCCCTGCTGAAGATTGCCAAGGATCTTCTCCCCAAGCAAATGGATCAGCCTAGTCACAACCTGGAAGGTAGGAAGAAGGAAAAAAGACCAACAAATCAACATCTTACAACAAACACTGCAAAACCCTATGAGGATGCTCAAGCAATGACAGGAAGATTTATGAAGCAAAACTTCCAGCCTACTTTTTCAAATTGCTAAGGTTTATAAGATTACAAAGTCACATATTCTATAGGCAGCATAATAACCTGAGTGGAAGGCAAAGAAATAAGATTTTTTTCTTTTGAACAGTATATCTGTTATAAGTCTTACTAAAACATGTAACATTCAGGTAAAACAAGGCTAGAAGGGAGATAGTAGAGGCAGCCAGCAAAACTATTTGGTTTATTTTAATTTAGAAGGCTGTTTCTTTTTTTTAGTATTTAGTTGGGGTGGGGGGAGGGAATAAAATTTCAGCAAGATCCTGAGTCATTTAGGGCTTTGTTTGTCTCTAAGTATAGCCATAACCCTAGATACCTCAGATATGCACAATGACTAAAACTACTACTTGTAAATTATGTTCCTTCTCCCCTATATTCTGACTCCTCAAAATCATACTAACATTATTCAGGGAGTATAAATGTTGTGTCAGTGTCAAAAGTCATTGCTGGGACTAAAAGGGGTTTGTAGGAGAATGAGTTAAACCACTCAGTGCTAAAAGCAAAAAGACCTTTTATTTGGTGCACTGAAGAAAAGGCAGTGGAGCTTAACTGGAGACAGTCAAGTGAGCAAGGACAATGAGGGAAATGCACATACTAGCACAGTCCACTGACTTTCCTCATATTGGGGCAGTAACTGATACCTGCAAGCCAGGCAGTCCAACTACACTTCATGTTCTGGGGCTGGGAATGGGATACAGCTATGGATGTTGCCAGGGAGCTTCCAGAATGATGGATGGAAAATCAGTCCATGGTAGGAAAGAATCTACAATGAACTTTTGAGAGGTGTCTCTGAGGATGTGGTAAGCTGCCACTAGGATTCCTGGATCCATGCTTCAGGGAAGCTCAGGTATTTTATCAGGTGGGTGGAGTCTCACTGAGGCAAGTCTAATTGATTTCTTGCCTCTGAGATCATAGGCACAGAGACCTCAGTTAACTAGGGTTCCAGAGAAAGAACAAGGCAAAGGAAATGGGTTCAAGACAGAACAGAGCATGTCTATGGAATAGATAAGTGTGTTGGATAGAGAAAAACTAGACCCAAACAACATTAGTGTGGTATACTGGAAAGGGCACGGGATAGGAAGTTAGCATGCTATTGTTCTTGTCTCAGCTTTGTCACTAATCATGAGACCTAAATTTACCTCTCTGGGTCTTAAGTTTCTCATTATAAAATGACAGTATGTCTGAGGGCCCTTCCAGTTCACTGTCTGTTAAGTTAATCATTTTATTGATATCTTCCTGGGCTAACAAATTAGTCCTAGGCACTCTAAGTGGGATAAATGTAGGAAGGCTTTAGGTTAGATAAAAGGAAGAACTTCCTAAAAATGAGGCTGTTAGACACTGTAATGGGTAACCATGGGTAGTTCTTTAAAACAAGATAGATCCTAATCTTTGTGAAGAGACTATGCTATAGTCTTCCGTGTAGGTCAAATGATGAACTAGATAACTTATATGGCCCACTTTAGCTGAAAGATTCTATGCCTCTTACATAATCATTTCTGGCCCAATCTGTGCCTGTTCCCTTCAACTTTCATGTGCCAACATGGGTTCAGTGATGCACTGGCATCTGATGTACTAGAAACATAAGCTCAAGGGGAACACATTAGGAATTTCAGGATGCATGGGTATAGGCACATGACAAAAGCAGCACCAGCGGGAACTGAAAAGGAGTCTCCTGTGCATGCAACTGATCTAGAAATACATCAAACTCCAATTAAATATGCCTAATTTTAAAAACGATCATTTCTACAACTAGTAATCAAAAGTTCAAAATAGCTATGATAAGACACTAGCAGCTGGAATGCTAAGGCGGAACAGCAGCTCAACAAACCATTGTTTACCAGTTAAACACCAGTTTTCCACTCATCAAATTCCATGTATTAGTTTTGCTAAAGGCAAATGTTAAATAAAAAAGGTTAAAGTGAGCTACAAAAGGACAATTTAAAAGCGTGCTTAATAATACCTAAAAACCATATGAACCTTCAAGGAGCAAAGTGAACACAGAATATATTCTCAAGCATCAGGTAACATTAGATACAGGGTGACCAGAAGAATGGGCAGCAAGGTTAACAGTGGATAGAACACTGGACTTGGAACCAGAAACACTCATCATCCTGAGTTCAAATCCAGCCTCAGACTCTTACTAGCTGTGCGACTCTGGGCAAGTCACTTCATTCTGTTTGTCTCTGTTTCCTCATCTGTAAAATGAAGTGGAGAAGGAAATAGCAAACCACTCTAGTATCTTTGCCAAGAAAACACCAAAAGGGGTCACAGAGAGTCAGACATGACTGAAATGACTCAACAACAATGACTAGAAGAATATGGATCCGGGTATATCAAACTTCTTTGCAACATCTTTAATGCCTTAAAATTTTTACAGCATTCACCAATCCTCAAAGAATTTTCTACCTAATTTTGTCCTTACAATAGCCTGGGAAATATTTCTGGTGGTAATATTTCTGCCATTCTGTATATTAAGGAACAACCAAAAAGAAGCAAATGACTTGCCCAAAGGTCAGTAGCAATCAGATGTTTCCAACAGTCAGGATACTTTCCACTAGACTTCACTACCTCATCTCTCCCTCTGGGAAGAGCTACTTTGAAAACAATAAAATTTATTGTTATAACTATGGGGCTCCAACATTTTCATTTACAATAAGTGGAAACAATGCTTATTTTTCTAATTCTGGAACAGCTATATCACTGACACTGCACCCATTTCCATTAGTAAGATATGCATGGCTAATGTGGCTGATGCCAGTTCAGAACCCTTGAACAGAACCTTGTTAGCTTCAATGCAAGAAACTGCAAACACTGACAACGTAAGTTAAGAGCAGCCCAATTTTGTGCAATACTTTAGCAAATGTAAATCATGTAAATAAGTGTTTTATACTTTCTGTTCAAGTCAAATAGCTTACTGTTTCTCTACAAGCAAAATCTGATTAATTTAATTGGTAACTGTTGTTCTCACTAACTGAAATCTCTAGTTGATCTGTCCAAGTGCTTCTGGCAGTGGACTCTATCCTCTGGAAAACACTGTCAATGGGCTAAGATTTGTGGGAAAGGTACAGATACAGCCAGTGCAATGATGCAATCTGTATGTCTCCTGGGCTTGTGCTGCTCTTCCTGTCTGGAATCCTACGCATCCTTTAAGGTTCAGCTCAAGTCCCACCTCTCTATGAAAACTTTTTCTGATCTTAGCAATCCACAGTGAGTTCTCCCTCCTATGGTCTTAAAGCATTTCTTTTCATCCAGCAAGTATTTGTAAAGCTCTCCTGAGCTAGGTGCTGGAGCTACAAAGATAAAACAATAAACTGTTTCTGACCTTCAAGAAGCTTACATTCTACTGGGGAAGGGGTACAACATGTAAATAGACAAGTATACACTGCACGTGGTGGTCTGAGGAAGAGGGAGAAAGCACCAACACCTAAGGGGATCTGGAGATGGCATGAGCTCAGGCTTGAAGGAAGCTCAGGATACAATAGGTAGAAGTAAGGAGCAAGTACATTCCAAGGATAGGAAACAGCCTGTACAAAGGCGTGGAGATGGGAATGGAGTGCCAGGTTTATGGAAACGCAATCAATTAACAATCATTTATTAAGCACACTATGTGCTACTGTGTGTTAAACACTGCGCTGGCTCTGGGGAGGCAAGAAAAAAGATCTTGGTACAATGGAAAGAGCTCTGACTGGAGTCAGAGGCCCTGGATTCAGATCCCTCCCTTGTGACCTTGGGCAAGTTACTTACCCTCCTGTGGCCCATTTCTTCACCTTTACAATGAGGCCTCTGAGGTTCCAGCTCTAGATCTATGATTTTATGAGTCTACGAAACAAGCACTGCCCTCCAAAAGCTTATATTCTATTGGGAGGGAAGACACAACCCACATGCATTTAAGCATACATATAGAGAGTAAATACAAGCTAAGTGGAGGGCAGGGGGCACTAGAAACTGGAAGGATCAGAAAAGTCCTACCCAGGCAGTGGCATTTGAGCTGAGCTTTGAAGGAAAGTAAGGATTCTAAGATGTAGAACCGGGAAAGGAATATATTCCAGCCTTGGAGGAGGAAAAAACAACCTATACAAACACCAGGAAGGGAAATGGAATGTCATGTATGAAGAACAAGAAGACGACCACACTGGTTTAATCAGAGTGTGTGAAGGGGAGTAACATGCAATATACTTGGAAAGGAAGACTGCAGCAAGATTATAAAGGGTTTTAAACGCCAGATGAATTTGCATTTGGTCTTAGTGCTTCCTGAACAGGGGAGCAACATGGTCAGATTTGTATTTTAAGAACATCCCTCTGACAGCTGGGTAGAAGAGAGATTACACAGGGGAGGGACTCGAAGTAAGGAGCCCAGTTTCTCAACAGTCTAAGTGAGTGACAAAGCCCTTGTTGTTTTGGTTGACGGCTGTGTGAGGGTGGCTTGGAGAGCTGAGAAACTGGAAGGTGAGAATCCAGTGAAGAAGGAGGCTGTTGTAACAGCATAGTGAGAGGTGATGAGGTCCTGAACTAGGATTATGGCCATGTGAGTGAAAGGGACAAATGGGAGAGATACTGTGGAGGAAAAAAGTGAAAAGACTTGACAGTCAATTGAATAGTGAGGCAAAGAAGAGAGAAGAGTCAAGGACGACTAAAACTGAAATCTTGGGAGACTGGAAAGGTGGCAGTGCCCTTGAGAGAAATAGGGAAGTTTTGGGGAGAGGTGGGTTTAGTGTGGGGGGAAAATGAGTTCCATTTTGAATATGTTGAATTTGAGATGCTTATAGGACATCAAGTTAGTAATGAGGGAGTGGAGCTGATTATACATATTCAATTCAATTCAAGAAATATTCCTTAAGCTCCTGTTATGTGCCAAGCACTGTGCTAAGTGCTGGGAATACAAATAAGAAGAAAAAAAGTCCCTGCTCTCAAGGAGCTTACAATCTAATGGGGGAAGACAACACACAAAGGGAAGATGACAAGGAGGGAGGGGTGTTAATGTGGAACAGCACAATGATGGTACAGCTGATGAAAAATGGCTGGGCTGTGGGATCAGGGAGCCATATTATAGAGATGTCCATTGAACCTATGGGAACTCAAGAGATCACTGAAAGAGCCTGTGTAGAGAGAACAGAGCCCAGGCCAGAACACTGGGGAGTTATAGCTGGGGGCAGAATATGGATGATGATCTAGAAAAAGAGTCTGAGGAGGGAGGGAAAAACAGAGACCCAGGGAGAAGAGAGTATCTGGGAGGAAGGAGGTATGGTCAATAATGTCAAAGGCTGCAGAAAAATGGAAAAGGACCAGGACGAAGAATAAACTACTGGATTTAGCAATTAAAGAGTATTTATTTATATCACTTATTTGGTTCTTACCATTATGCCAGTCATTTTTTAATGAATCTGTGTTTTTAAAAATTATATCAGCTAGAATATGAGCTCCTTGAGGAGAGGGACTCACTCAGTAAATGTTTAATGAATGATGGAATTACACAGCTAAGTGGCACAGTAAACAAAATGAGGAAGATCTCAGACACACTAGTTATGTGGCCCTGGACAAATCACTTTACCTCTGCCTCAGTTTCTTCAAATGTAAATGGGGATAATATTAGTACCTACCTCCCAGGGTTGTCGTGAGGATTAAAAGAGATAATATTTATAAAAGCTGAGTGTCCAGCACATAGTAAGTGCCTAATCAATTTTTGTTTCTTTTCCTTTTATGCAGATTTAATCTCAAGTAGAGAAGTCCTGCTTGAAATGCTTTCCATTCAATGATTTGCTTTAACAGTAAGTAATTCAGACTCACCAATGGCCTTTGGTGGAAGAAGTCTGACCATCTTCGGCACATCCAAATTGCTAATGTACTCCATAGCGCCTTTCCCATTGGCAGCATCTTGTATACTAAAGGGCTGCTGCCAGAACAACATATTAGTGTTCAGAAAAGAATTTGAGATAATGCCTCATAAAGGACTTAAAAATTAAGAGTGACATCACAGGGAAAGAAAACCAGTTGCAGGAAGTATTAACAAAAAGATCTTGCCTTGGGGCAGCTAGGTGGTGCAGGGGATAGAGCTCAGGCCTTGCAGTCAAGAGGAACTGAGTTTAAATACGGCCTCAGATACTTAACACTTACTAGCTTGTGACCCTGGGCAAGTCACTTAACCCCACTGCCTAAACAACAAAAAAAAAAAATCCTGCCCTTAGGCTTGGTTATGGTCAGCTTTGTGTTTATGATCTAAAGGGAGGGAAGTAATATAGTCATCCACTCAATAAATATTTACTGAGTGCCTACTAAGTGCAAGGCACAGGAAGGAAATTGGTAGAGAAAGCTAAATTAGGAGGTATAGTAAACATCCTCCTAGGAGAAAAAGTGACATAAATGAAATTAAGAGATTAAAAATCTAGCCCAATAAGATTTAACTGGAGAAAAACAAAAATCCAACACATCTTAAGAATGATGTTCTGAAATTCTCTTTGGACCAATGAAGCCTAGAAAGCAGTCCCTTGTCTGCCAAACAGGGGGAGAACCAACCTACCTGTATGCTGCTTCTGGAAAAGCTTGAGAGATTAATTAACAACTGTTGTCATAGTGCTTTCAGCTCTATTGGGAAAGGCACTCAATTAATATAGGACAATATTACTAGGTTCAGGTCTTTGGGGGTAGTATATTAAGACTCTCTCTCCCTTAAAAATAGAGTGTTCTTCATTAGAGATCACTGACCAATTCAACACTAGGTAAATTCGTATATGTGACTCATCTTCATTCAAGATGGAAGAAAACCACAGTCCCCTCATTAGACAGAGAGGCCAAGTGAAAAGCAAGACTGCAAATTCTTTAACAATCTGTAGGTATTGATTGGTTAGTTTTGCTGCATCATCTCGCCCTCCCCTTTTTATTTTTAATCTTTGTTACAAGGTATGGCTTGGGGGGCTGGCAGGGGAGGAATATATTTGGATATGAATATGATATAAAAGCAACAAGTGTCAATAAAAATAAGGTTAACAACAAAAAAGAGGGAGGAGAACCAAACTGTAGATATTGGCAAGGCTAATTTGGTATATGATCTGGTACCCCTTCAATGAACGCACACTGTTTACACACAGCTATCATAAAAAAGGAACTGGCCCCCTAAATTTCTATCATTAATTCATCTATCTTTTCAGTTCTAAAACTCCATTTATGAACACATACTAATTGGGTACAATCTAAGATTTTGCCCAAGGTCATCAGGAGGGCTGCTGGATATAAAAATCATATAAACCCTTCATACCCACAGCAATGACCTGACAACAAAGTGTAATCATTTCTCCAGTGCCCAGTGTGAGCTGCAGGGTGTTTATGCTCTATAGGATGAGTCACCGTGCTGCTGTCATAGCAACAAATAGGGAATGCTAAATAATACCATCAATTCCAGATCTAATATAGGAACTGGGCTGATTTTCCTTGGAGTTCGGGGAAAAAAGACCTGATATTTTCTCATTAAAAAAGCTTTAGTTCTTTTTAAAAAAGAAATGTTCCTCTTTATTCATGCCTGTATAGATCGTTTCTTACTGAGATTCCCATGTGAGGATTTAAATTGAAAACTTCAGATTCTGGATATTGTTGAAGCAGCTAAAACAAAGGCAGTAATGAATGCTGCAGAACTGATTGACTAAGCATTTCTGAAACTATGGCCTCCCAGGTATTCTGCCCCAGAACCAGGAAGCATCCCAGGCTTGGAAGAACCCCAGAATTCATGTAGTCCAATCTGTACCCTAACAGGAATCTCTTCTATATCCCTGGCAAATGGCATTAAATCTCCACGTGAAGATCTCCAATGAAGGAGAATCTTTTGAAGTAGTTAATTCCACTTTTGGGTAGCTCTAGTTGTGAGGAAATTGTTCTTTACATTAAGCCAAAGCTTTCCTCCCTATAACTTCTATCTATTGATATGACTTCTGGTCTTTTGATCCAAATACAACTAGTCTAATCTTTCTTCTACAACTTTTCAAATGCTGGAAGATTGGTATCATATCCCTGCAAGTTTTTTTCTCTTCCAGGCTAAATATTCCTTGTTGCCTCAACTGAGGCAGCTGGTAGTACACGGGTAGAGCACCAGGCCTGGAGTTGGGAAGATCTGAGTTCAAATTTGGCCTCAGACATTTACTACCAGTGTGACCTTGGTCAAATTACTAAGCCTCTGCCTCAATCGCCTCATCTGCAAAATGAGGATAATATTAGCACTTACTTCATAGGGTTGTTATGAGGATTAAATGATACAATATTTATAAAAAGAACTTAGCACAGTTTCTGGTACATAATAGGTACTACACACATAAAAGCTTATTCTCTTCTTCCTTACATGGGCACAGACAATAACCCCTTCAATATCCGGTTGTTTTTGTCTAGACACATTCTAGCTTGTCAATATCCTTCCTAAAATGTGATTCCCAACCTGAAAAAAATATTCTAAATGTAGTCTGACCCACAGCAGAGTACAGCAAGACTACTGTCTCCCTTATTCTGAACTCCATGGCTCATTCAATGCAACCTAAGATCACACTCTTTTTGGCTACCATATTACACCCACTTTTAAGTCTGATCAATCACCCAAATCCCCAGATCTCTTGTACACAACCTCTTGATGCCTCTTCCCATTTTGTACTTGTGTAGTTGATTTTTTTGAACCCCAGTGTATTCTACATTTATTCTACTATTGTATTCTACAAGTGTATTTACATTTATCCTTCTTCAATTTCATCTTATGAGATTTTTTCCCCAGGATTTGAGATGGTTTTGAAGCCTGAATTATCAGTTACCTCCTCCATCTTTCTATCACCTATAAATGAGATAGTGATGCTATCTACGCCTTCATACATGTCATTGTGTACCACAAACGCCAAGGACAGAAGCCCAGACCATCCAACTAGAGCTGACTCACTCAAAGCTGAAGTTTATGTGTGCCAAGGGTTTGTTCCCCACATATAGCATGAGGGTGTCATTGTATGGCTCAAAGGGAGGCAGGATAGATATCTCTAGCCTCTTCTTCCCCTTCCCTCTCCAAGGAAGACTAATTCCTGCCAGGAAGTGGAGAACCAAGGCTGACCATTCTGCTCTCCTCAGAGATAGGGGTTACTGGGCTACAGTTATATTTATCTGTTCCTTTAAATAGCATTAATCTACGGAATGTAGTTTTCAGGCTCAAACTAAACTTCTGATAACTATTCATTAATGAGGAAAGGAGGGCCCCAAGTTTTGCATCTAAGGCTTGATTCTCTTCCCATCAAATGCCAATTCCACAATGAATACATGTAGTAGATAGCAAATAAACCCATTTATCCAAGTCAATAGCAAAACAGAAATCAGAGAAATACATATGAAAATATATTCCAGACAATATAGAATAAAGGAGCTCTCCCACTGGTTCAAGAGAATTTTAGATCTCACTCCATAGGAAATTTCCCAAAGGCTCTAGTATAGCTAGCTAGAGATGTAGCAACATGTTGCTGGAGATTGCCAGCTCCTCTCCTGTCAGCTTCTTCCAGTCTTTTCCTCAGCAACCTAAAGTGGGGTTGGCATCATCCATCTTTTCTCTCAAAGCTGGAAGTCAGAAGTACCCAAAGCAACTGCAGAACCTGAGAGACTCCAGAGGCTTTAAGAGACTCTTCCCTTTCCTGCTCTCACCAACCCTGCCCAGCCCCTCAAGCAGGTATGAGGCACTGATCTCCACCAGTGAGAAAAGAGTCCTATACCAAAGGGCTTTGGGACTTGGGCTACATTCATAAAACTGTCTCCTCTTTGGGTCTGGTCATTCATTCAGTCAATTCCAAAGTCATTAACTATAACATCATATAGGCCACATCTTTTTAATCTTGTCCATAAAGATAGACATTGAGTTCCTGCGTGTTCCTGCACTGCTGCCCAAATCCCTGTGTGATCAGGTCCTGAAAGCCAGAGCTCTATCTTCTGAGGACTCTGCACTTGCCCAAAAAGGGGAACACTGAGGAGGGACATGGTTCTATATTCTTGACAAGCAGAGCACAGGGATGCACAGTGGAGGTATCCTTGAACTCCTTAGGGATACCCTCCTCTTGCCATATAACCTAGAAGATTTCAGTTAGTTTTTATATTAGCAGTGGTTACTTTTCCTTGTAAATCTCTGTTGGAATAGAATCTGTATCAAGCACTTTGCCAGACAAGAGGAGCCTAAAGGCATTCAAAACTTCTTCAGTTGAAAGTTTGGCTAGAGAGGGATCGACTTCAACCTGAGATGTACAGTCAATGGCTTCAGTATTGGTTGATGATGGTTTGCTGAGAACACTATTTCAGTGTTCAGCCCACCTCTCTAGGAACACTTCCCTATCACTTTATCAATGTGGCGCCATCAGCACTGAGTAGTTGAGATGTACCATAGGTCTTTGGCACATAAATAGTCGTTAGGGCATCATAAAAGCATTTTGAATTATTATCAGTGTAAAACTGAACTTCATCTGCCTTCTTATAGAGCCAAGAATCCTGTATCTCTCTAAGCTTCATTTACACTTTACTTTTATTGGAGTTATACACTGCCTTCTTAAAATAGGATGAATAATAAAGATAGCACAAAAGACTTTGACAAATGACCTCTGAAATCCAAGTATACTACATTTATGAACAGATTGGATTGCTTTCAGGAAATTGCAACGCTCTTTTACTAATCCCCAAGCTTCCCATGAAAATAAAAGTTTATCTTTCTTTTTCTTTTATTTTTATTATAAACCCAACAAACAACAAACAATAAGAGTATTTCCATATACAAAACAGAAGAGAAAAATAGGACTGAGCACAAAACTATGGATCTCCACACCACAGAGTTTGCTTCTCCCTCAAAGTATACAATTAATTTCAGCATGTAACTTTGAAAGCTGTCCTGCCTGTCCTGACTGTTATTTCCTTCCGAAGGCCTATATTTTCAATACTAATGTTTCACCTGTGTTGGTCTCTGAAGAAATAAAAATAAGTATGAAATGCAGAGATACTTGGTGGGTGTGGGCAAGCTATAATCACCGGAGAATTCTGATGAAGAGGAATAAGGGCTGTTATCAAGAAACTGTATAATAGGAAGATGGGACAGTTATGTGGCAAGAGCAAAGGATAACAGGTTGATAGCTGGAGCACACCACAAAGTGAGGAATGCCTCTAGAATATCGGGTAGATTTCCTGTGGTGACCTTACAGAGAACATGAATGAGAGTTTCCCAACATGGGCAGGCACTGGTGTGTTGTGATCTTCATTACTGGAGGGAATTCCTGAATCAATGAGACCACAGAACCATTTTAATATGGGAGCCAGAAGCCTAAAAGTTCTGCTCTGGTCTCTGATATACTACCTCAGTGGGCAAGTAACAAGTAATTTCCTCATTCACTCCTTAGCAATTTTATCTGTACAATAGGTTTCATCAGTTTCATTCATTTTGGCGAATAGATGCATCCAAGTTAAGTTAGCTATAAAGCAAATTGTACTAAGAAAATTCTTTTCCACTGACTTCTATTTTAAGATGTGTGATTCCTCAGAAGACAATTCCCTGGTACATCAAGTAGAAAATATTTTTTGGGGAAAGGGTCAAGCTGGTGAACAATCTTGTACCCAGTCAACTGTACAGTTCATTGGCTCTATTTTTGTTTAAAGTTGCAGTTTCCACTCAGTTCTTTTTCATTATTACATATTAAGCACTAATGGTACTGTGTTAGGTATAATAAAAAACAGGACCAGGTGGCATTTGGACACATTAAAAAATGACCCTACCCTTAATGAGCTTAGTCTAGTTGGGGAGACAAGACAGGACACATACGAAAAGTTAACTTCTTAACAGAACCTTTTCTCTGCCATGTGACATACCCACCCACAATTTCTTCAGCTTCCACACCATGCACATCAAGTTGGTGACCTAAACAGTGCTCTAATTCCATATAATTTGTTTCAGTTATAATAAAAGCACACAGCTGTGTACTTATAATCATCTCCCTGTAATTTCAATTTCACCATGTTTCTCTTCTACCATGCATGAACTTTAATCATTCTGACTTTACTGACCATATTTCAATTAGATTCCCTAAGTTACCCTCATATGAAGATACTACTGATAGTAGGTGAATCACTGTTCCCAACAAGAAAATCGTGTCCCCCACCAAAAAAATAGAACAAAAACCAAAAGGAAAAATAAAATTAACAATGCAAAGAGAGCTGTTCATATGCCTTGTAAGTCATAAAAATTTATGGACTGCCAACCATATATAAAACACTATGCTAAGTATGTGTAGAGAATGACAAAGGAAAAAGCCATACTTCTTAACCTTGAGGAATTTAAAATCTTATATAGGATGTAGGACAGAGTAAAAAGGTACCAAAAAACTAAACATTGCTGGAACAAATAAGCATACAAACATTCATCACTAAACATGACTCTACTTTCACACCAATACACTCTTTTTTTTTTAATGGTAATTTTTAATTTATTTTTTTGTTTTCAACATTTACTTCCACAAGATTTTGAGCTCCAAATTTTCACCCCATCTCACCCCTCCCCCCACCCCAAGATGTCATGCATTCTAAATACCACTTCCCCTAATCTACCTTCCCTTCTATCTCTTCCCCCCTTCTCTTATCCCCTTCCCCTTCAATTTTCCTGTAGGGCAGGATGGATTTCTGTACCCCATTTCCTGTATTTCTTATTTCCCAGTTGCATGTGAAAAGATTTGTTTTAAACATGTGTTTTTAAAACTTTGGGTTCCAAATTTTCTCCCTTCCTCCCTCCCCATTGATAAGGCAAGCAACCAAATACAGGTTACATATGTGCAGTCATGCAAAATACTTCCATAGTAGACATGCTGTGAAAAACTAACTCTATTTCCCTTAATCCTATCCCGCTCACCCATTTATTCTATTCTTTCTTTTGACCCTGTCCCTCCTCAGAAGTATTTGCTTCTGATTACTCCCTTTCCCAATCTGCCCTCCTCTCTATCATTCCCCTACTCTCTTGTCCCCTTCCCCTACTATTTTCCTGTAGGGTAAGACAGATTTCCACACCCAATTGAGTGTGTATGTTATTCCCTCCTTAAGTCAAATCCTATGAGAATAAGATTCACTCATTCCCTCTCACCTTCCCCCATTTCCCCTCCACTGTAAGAGCCTTTTCTTTTCTGTTGGTTTTTTTTTTGTGGGATAATTTACCCTGTTCTACCTCTCCCTTTCTCCTTCTCCTAGTATAGTCCTCTCTCACCCCTTAATTTTATTCTCCAGATATGACCCCTTCATTTTCAACTCACCCTGTGCCCTCTATCTATCTATATCTATATATATGTACATATAATTTTTTCCCCTCCAACTACCCTAATACTGACAAAGGTCTCATGAGTTACAAATATCATCTTTCCATGAAGGAATGTAAACAGTTCAACCTTAATCAGTCTCTTATGTTTTCTCTTTCCTGTTTACCTCTTCATGTTCCACTCGAGTCTTGTATTTGAAAATCAAATTTTCTATTCAACTCTGGTCTTTTCGTCAAGAATGCTTTAAAGTCCTCTATTTCACTGAATGACCATTTTTCCCCTGCAGGATTATACTCAGTTTTGCTGGGTAGGTGATTCTTGGTTGTAATCCTATCTCCTTTGCCCTCCAGAATATTATATTCCATGCCTTGTGGTCCCTTAATGTAGAAGCAGCTAAATCTTGTGTTATCCTGATTGTGTTTCCACAATACTTGAAGTGTTTCTTTCTGGCTGCTTGTAATATTTTCTCCTTGACTTGGGGACTCTGGAATTTGGCTACAATATTCCTAGAAGTTTTCCTTTGGGGATCTCTTTCAGGAAGAGATCGGTGGATTCTTTCAATTTCTATTTTGCCCTCTGGTTCTAAAATTATCAGGACAGTTTTCCTGGATAATTTCTTGAAAGATGATGTCTAGGCTCTTTTTTTGATCATGGCTTTCAGACAGTCCAATAATTTTTAAATTCTCTCTCCTGGATCTATTTTCCAGGTCAGTTGTTTTTCCAATGAGATATTTCACATTGTTTTCTAATTTTTCATTCTTTTGGATTTGTTTTACAGTGTCTTGATTTCTCATAAAGTCACTAGCTTCCAATTGCTCTATTCTAATTTTTAAGGAAGTATTTTCTTCAGTAATCTTTTGGACTTCCTTCTCCATTTGGCCAGTTTTGCTTTTTAGGGCATTCTTCTACTCATTGGCTTTTTGGACCTCTTTTGCCATTTGGGTTAGGCTATTTTTTAAGGTGTTATTTTCTTTAGTATTTTTTTGGGTCTCCTTTAGCAAGCTGTTGACTTGTTTTTCATGATTTTCTTGCATCACTCTCAGTTTTTCCTCTGCTTCTCTTACTTGCTTCTCAAAATCCCTTTTGAGCTCTTCCAAGGCCTCGGACTGATTCGTATTTTTCTTGGAGGCTTTGGATGTAGGAGCTTTGACTTTGTTGTCTTCTTCTGGTTGTATGTGTTGATCTTCTTTGTCACCAAAGTAAGATAATATAGTCTGACTCTTTTTGCGCTGCTTACTTCTGATCCTGGCCAATTACTTGAGTTTTAAACTCTTTGTTAAGGTAAAAGTCTGCTTCCAATGTGAAGAGTGTATTGTACCAAGCTTTGGGGGTTTGTACAGCTGTTTTCAGAGGTACTTCTAGGAACCATGTAAATTTTCAGTTCTTCCAAGGTTCTATGATAAGGGGCGAGGTGTTTCCTCTCCACAGCCACAACAAGCTCCACCGCACCAGCGTTCCTCCTAGCCCCAGGACCGCCCCTCAGAACTGTGACCCAGATCCAAACACTGGTAAAGCAAGAGATTCC
The DNA here is from genome assembly GCF_900497805.2 of Vombatus ursinus. Taxonomy (NCBI): domain Eukaryota; kingdom Metazoa; phylum Chordata; class Mammalia; order Diprotodontia; family Vombatidae; genus Vombatus; species Vombatus ursinus. Next base: position 2,176,679 of record NW_020940358.1, on the reverse strand, counting down.
TGCCTCAGCACTGGCAAAGAGATCCTTGTAATCCTCCTCTGATCAGCCACTCGATTCCGCCTCAGTCTGTGGGCCAGAAGCTCAGGAAACAGTTGCTGCCCCGAGGACACTCTTGGGACTTGTGGCTGAGACCTAGCTCCTCTCTCACCGCAGTCACAGACTTTTCCCACTGACCTTTCACGTTGTCTTTGGCGTTCCTGGGTTGAGAAGTCTGGAAACCACCACAGCTGCCCGCGATTCAGCCCTCTGAAGCCTGCTCCAGGGTCGCTGCGGCCTGCGCGCCCACGCCGCACTGCGCCTCTCCCAGCCCAGCGCGATATACCTTTCTGATCAACTATCCAGGCTCTCTTTGACTGGAAATTTGTTTCACTCTATCTTTTTTGTGGGTTCTGCTGCTTTAGAATTTGTTTAGAGCCATTTTTTTTAGGTATTTGGAGGGCTTTGGGAGAGAGCTCAAGACAGTCACTGCTTTCCCTCTGCCATCTTGGCTCCGCCCCCCAACACACTCTTTACAACAATGTTTATGTTCTCTCAGAGGTCATCAATGACTAACTACACCCAAATCCAGTGATCTTTCCTAGGTTATCAATTCTCAATTCTCTACTGCTGTATAAGGGTTCTTCACCTTTCCTATGTCATGGAACCTTTGGCAGTCTAATGAATCTTACAGTCCCCTCCTCAGCATGTTTTTAAATACATAAAATCAGGATTACAAAGGATATAATTACAATGAAATAAAGTTAATCAAAATCTATTTTTTAAGTTTACAGAGTTTACTCCTCTCTCAACTCTATTCCTGATTATTTGGACTTCTTTCTCCACCATTCCCCAGCAGCCTTCTCACTCTGTAAAATTCCAGAACCCAGGACACAGGGGCCCTCCTCTGATCGGGTAAGTTTCCCTGAAACCTCCATTTTGAGGGCTAGGCCAACCATGCTCACTTCTTCACTCCTCTGTCAAGTCTACTGCTGACTCTCCAGCCTTCTTTCTCCACCATGCCCCCTTCTGTCCTTCTATGTGTTGTCTTCCTCCACCGGAACATAAGCTCCTTGAAGACAGAAAATCTTTTTGTTTGTATTTGTATTCCCAGCATCTAGCATAGTGCCGGGTACGTAGTGCTTAATAAATGTAAATGCTTCATAAATGTTTGTTGACTTAACACTAGGTCAAGAACTCTTGCTCTACAGCATTTGAAACTGCTTACAACCTACTCCTTAATGCTCTCTCCTTCCTTGGCTTTCACGACACTGAACTTTGCTAGTTTTCATCCTGTTCCCCTAAGGCTATTTCCTCAGCTTTTTTTCTTTCTAAGCTCTCTCTCTCTCTCTCTCCTCCTCCTCCCTCCCTCTCTCATTTCTTCTACTTCCAGAACTTCCACTATCACCACTATTTAGATGTCTCCTACATCTCCATCTCTAGCCCTGACCTGTCACAAACTTAAAACCCACATTAATAATTATGTATTCAGCATCTTCATTTGAATATCTCACCTTGAACTCAACATACCCCAAACCTAACTGGTCATCTAGCCCCTTCTAAATCATCATCTCCAGCCCTGACCTCCTTGACAGGCTTAAAACATATAACTGTAATTACCTATTAGAGATCCTCATCTTAATATTCGAATGGATCTGTGATCTCATTAAAATGGATGTTCCCTCCAATGTCACAGACTTAAAACTATATATGCCTGCATCACATGCAAATCTAGTCCATGTTCTCCCACCAATTCAACACAGGAAGTCCAATCAATGTGCTGGAGGCTTCCTTACTTCCTCTTTACCTCATAAGGACACCAAAAGGAAACACGGATCCTTTGACAGTCTAATGAATCTTACGGTCCCCTCCTCAGAACGTTTTTAAATGTATAAAATCAGGATTACAAAGGATATAATTACAATGAAATAAAGTTAATCTTCATAAAGTTATTCTTCATTCTTCACACATGACCAGCTGATCTCCTTTTCCTATCATATATTTCTTTGGTTATAGTCTTCATAGTTTTTCTTTATATTTCTTCATTCTTTCTTCAAAAAACATTTGTTATATGCTTCATCCTTCTCAATCCCATCATGTTTCTCCATTGCTCTCTGAATGATTCTTGTTTTAAATTCTTCGGAGACTGTAGCGTCTCATGACTTGTCACCATACAGCAACACTAATAGAATAATGGGTCATTTTTTTTAAATGGGTCATTGTTCCTGGAAAAATTTGGAGGTTATTAAAGTAACTTTGCAGCTTCCCAAAGGCTATCTAGCCCATTCTCTTCTCTCTGTTTAATTCTAGGCTCAACCTGTTATTCATTTGCACTGCCTGTCTAAGATCTATATACTGATGGATGAGTTCTATAGCTTATCCTCCATGTCATAATCTAGACAATAGGCATTCTTCATCTTCTTGGTTTTTCCTAAGATGACGGTTGGGTCAAAAAACTATTTTGAGTGCTGAAATGTTTCCAGTCTTAAAGCAACAGGCACAATGCCACCCACAAAAAGGGGCATATTGTGGATCTCATTCATCATAGGAAATTTTGCACTGGATCTTCTCTATGACATGGAGAACACCTTTAACAAGTATACTCCTCCATGTTTTATTCCTCACTTTATATTAATGATCAAAATGTTAAACAAGATTATCTTTTTTTTTTGTTATATCTTTCAAGGAATCCTGAAAGGAAGGGAAGGAAGACATCTTGTTGGAAAAGCATCTTTAAGGTGGTACTAAATTAAGGGCTTTTTTAAAAAAAATCAACAAACAATAAGCAGAGTTTGTTCTTCTATGCTCTAAATGTTTCAGTCAGATGTGTAATGACAAATATGTGCTCTGCTGTGGAGTATGACTAGGGAATGCTTGCCTGTTCCCTTCTAATACTCTCATGGAGCATATCCTTGATGCGTGTGTAAATTATTCTCATAAAATTTTTACAACTAGGAAAAGTTGGTAGTTGTCGATATTCTCTTGATCACATTTTTTAGGGTATTAACTAGTAAATGTTTTGAGGTTTTTCCATAATGTTGGTATTTTTCCATTCTTCAGATACCATGTGAATCAATACCTTAACACTTCCCAAAATTGTGTCACCTCCAGCATGGATCTCCTCTATGTATACTTGGTTCATTTAAGCTGCTTTTCTCATCTTCTTTTTAATTCCATCTCTACTTTCCCTGTAAGCATATCTAGGACTATGATTAGAATCCACGAGTTGTGACTTTGTTTTCCTTAATGATGAAAAAGTTTTTGAAAATCTTTTTCTCATTTTTATTTTCTTTTCTAACTTTGATTGATTTTAATCTTTGGTTTAACAAGTTGGTGATCTGACTGTACACTGACAGCTGATTAGGGAATGATTTCTATTTCATTAACAAGTCATTTCATGCCTTTGAAAGAAAAATAAAAATGATTTTTCATGATGTTATTAGGTTCTCTCACCTCCAATGCCTTCTCATTCTTTTCTTGAATACATGAGGTATGAGTGTGAAGCTTCTGTGAAATTTGTAAATCTTCAGCATCTCTCATTCCTTATTCCTAATCCATATTTTCCAACATTTTTCTTGCCAAACTTATCTATTCCCAAGTTTGCAATGGAGTCACCCAGTAACAGCTTAAAATTATAGTGTTTTAAGGTTTACAAAGCACTCTACATATGTTACCTCAACTGATTCTCTTAGCAGCTAAATCTAATGGCCGTTGCTCAGTCCTCCCAACCTCTTTGCATCCTTTGAGACTGGTGATCACCTTGTTTGCCTCGATAATCTTTTCCGCCTAGGTTTTTATTGGTGAGACTTGCCACCATGAATTCAACTTTTTCTATTCTGCTAATTATTTCTTCTGTGCAGGCCATACATTCTACTTTCACAATTCTTATTATTTTATTTATTTATTTATTTATTGTTTTGGTGAGGCAATTGGGGTTAAGGGACTTGCCCAGAGTCACACAGCTAGTGAATGTTATGTGTCTGAGGCCGGATTTGAACACAGGTCCTACTAACTCCAGGGCCAGTGCTCTATCCACTGCGCCACCTAGCTGCCCAATTATTTTTCTTTTAAACTATTCAGTAACACCCTCTTGGGAATCCAGAGGATCTTCTGCTTCATCAGATCTTGGTCCCTTTTCCTTTGTTTTGCAATACTTATTCATAGATGCTTTAATTCTTTTACCTGATCTGAAGACCATATTCTCTTCTATTAGCATTTTCTCTTGATTTATATGCTTATATTCAAAGTCTTTAATTGAGTTTTCTTCCTCCTGAGATCTTTGGTCATTTCAGTCTTGTTTTCTTATTTTCCCTTACTTCTCATTTTATGACTTTCTCCCCTTTAATGGCCATTTGCCTAGGGGTTGGATCTCAAAGTGCCTCAGTCCTATCACTGGCTAGGCAATTCGTGGTTCACTAGCTTCTATCTCTGCCCCCAGTGACTCCTGGGGAGATAGAAACGGCCTCAGCTCGATGCTAGCTTCTTTCCCTCAGGCCTAGTGGAGTGCCACACAGTCACACACACATGGCTTGCTTCCTTTCTATCTGTTCCTCCATTCTCTGGCAGAGCTTGGGTGTGACACAGAGTGCTGTCACACTGCTATCACAGCCTGAGCGAATTTTTGCCATTTGGATTTTTTTGGCACTGGGAAAATGGGAAGTGAGGTAGGGTGGGGAGGTAAGTTCTATTGCAAGGCATAGATCTTCTGCTTCAGGGAGCGTAGTGGGTGGCAGGGGTGCTGAGTGAGTTGGGTTAGAGGCTAGGAACAGCTTTCTCTGCTGTCAGTTCACTGGGTTTTTACCTTGTTTGGGTTCTTGGTGTTCGAGGCCATGGAGACCACTGACACTGTTTTATCTCTATTTTAGAGAGGTTTGAGAGGTGAGGATCAGGGAAAATGTCTAGTTCTCCATCTTATTTGCCCAGGTTTTCTTGACACTGTTCTCTCCTGGTTCTCTTTCTGACTGATCCTTCTCAGTCTCCTTTGTGGGTTCTTCATCCACATCATAACCCCCAACTGTGAGTGTTCCCCAAGGTTCTTGCCTAGGTCCTCTTTTCTTCTTCTTCTATACTCTCACATTTGGTATCAGCTTCCATAGGCTTAACTATTGTCTATATGCAAATGACCTCCATATCTATATATTCAGCCCTAATCTTTCTCTTAACTTCCAGTTTCATATGTGCAATTGCCTACTAAACATCTCAAACTAGATGTCCCATGGATATCTTAAACTCAACATGTCCAGAACTGAACCATTATATTTCCCCCAAAATCCTCCCCCTCAATAACTCAAGTCTGGATTACTGCAATGCCTGCTGGTTGGTTTCCCTGTCTCAGGTCTCTCCTTACCCCATTCCATCCTGCACTCAGTTGTCAAACTGACCTTCCTAAAACACTGGTCTGACTATGTCACAAAACAATGCCCTCTTCCTCTCCACTGCTATCCAATAAATTCCAGTAGTTCTCTATTATTTCAAGGATCAAACAGAAAATCCTCTGTTTAGCTTCTTCATAACTGTCCTAGCTCCTTTCTACCTTTCCAGTCTTCTTACACCTAATTTCCCTCTCCATACTTTTCAATACAGTATGGCCTCCTCAATGTTTCTCACACAAGACTCATCTTCTTACTTTGGGCATTTTCATTGGCTATACCCCATACCTGGAACTCTTTCTCTCCCTTATCTCTACTTCCTGGCTTCCTTCAAGTGTCAGCTAAAAGTCCACCTTCTGCAAGAAGCCTTTCCTGTTCTTCCTTAGTGCTAGTGCCTTCCCTCTGAGATTACCTTCCATTTACACATATTCATCTTGTATGTACATACTTGTATACATGTTTTCTCCCCCATTTGATTGTAAGCTCCTTGAGGGCAGAGGCTGTTTTTGTTTTTCTTTGTTTCCCTGGTGCTTAGAACACAGTAGGCACTTATTAAATGTTTGCTGACTTAACTTGAACAACCCTGTCTTTTGAGTGCTATTATTAGCTCCAGATGAGGAAAGTGAGTCTGAGAGAGGGTAAGTGACTTGCCGAGGATCACATTGCTAGTAATGATATGAGGCAGGATTCAAACTTAGTCTCCTGGCTCTAAGTCCAATTTCTATCCACTGTACCACCTAGCTGCCTGAGTATCAAACAACACAGTGATTTCATTTGGAACTCTAAATCAAGTTCTTCATATCATTTCTCTACCTCTTCATCTTCTGTGATAGATGTTGGTAAAGAAGCAGCAATAACTTTCATACAGGTCTTTTTGTAAAAAATTATCATGAGCACTGCTATACAAGACGATTAAATTTCCTATGAAATGATTTTTTCGTTGCCTTTGAAAACACAATTAATTAATTCAGCAACTCCTTTATTTGCCTTTATTTGAACCTGAGCCAACTTTCCATTTAGCTAAGTCCTCTTGTGCTTTAGAGTAAAAATGTCAAGACTGATATAATTCAGTTCCCTTGAGAACATATACATTCATTTTTGGGATCTCAATCTTAGAGTACCAACCACTAAGTTCACAGATAATCTAAAAACTTTGCAATTCTTAGCACCCTCTGTTCCCTTTTCCACCCTCTATCATCACCATTTAAGAAATAGATCACACGGGATCATTTTGGTTTTTTTTTCTTGGGTTTCCAGAACCAAAAAAATTCATCATGAAGCAATTCAGTCCATATATAGCTTCCATATATAGCTCAGCTAGTAATGATTCTCCCTTATATAGCTGGTCTTAGAAAGCATACTTAGTTTGCTGCTTGACTGTACTTAGCTTTTCTAGGATGATAAACTTATATTCCACTGGCATGCCTTTGAGAACCAAGAGTCCCACTTCAAACTCAACAAATCCCAAATCTAACTCATCATCTAAACCTGTATTTCCAACCCTGATTTCTTTCATAAGCTTAAAACACACACATAATTATTTACTAGATATCTGGACCCAAATATCTCATCTCCAAAGTAACATACCACAAACCAAATTCATCTAGCAAACTTCATACACCCCAACTTCCCTGCCTCCTCAAACAACTTTTTCTCCTTTTGACTACCTATTTCAGTTAATGGCACCTTAATTATCCTTGTCACCCAAGTTCTAAAACTTTGCAGTAACCTTCAAATTTGGGAAATAAAGTAGTGAAAGGAGTCAATCAATCAAATGACACTTTTTGTCTCTGAAATGCATCTCAAATCCATCTCCTTTCTTTCCTATGTCTGATATTGTTCTTGCCATTTCTTCTAGATTTGTTCTTTAGTCATAATACATTCAGCAGAAAACTATGAAAAATGTAATTACAAAATTACAGAAGTACCCAGAGGTGAAAACAATGGATTAGACATCATGTTCATATGGTACAGGACACTCCAATACTTCAAAAGATTTTTTGTTTTTTTGTTTTTGCTAGGCAATGGGGTTACGTGACTTGCTCAAGGTCACACAACTATTAAGTGTCAAGTATCTGAGGCCAGATTTGAACTGAGGTCCTCCTGAATCCAGGGCCGGTGCTCTATCCACTGCACTACCTAGCTGCCCCAAAAGATGTTTTATTTAAAAAAAAAAAAAGATTTTTTATTTCAGCAGTATTTCCTCCATGCCTTAATCCCTGGTTTTATGAGCTACTGTGGACCCAAAAGAAATTAATCACCTAGTAACCAGTTTTTCAGTAATCAGCCTCTCTGAACTGAGCAAGGCTATTTTTCAAAAGACAGACACCCAGTCCATTACTGGGTCTATACTTAACGCTATTCTAATGTGGATGCCAGAGCTTATATTCCACTGTCACCGCCTTTGGAAGTCATCTCCATACCATAATTAAGAATCACAGTAGGATTTCAATGGAGGATATGAGATTCTGTGATACTGAACAACATTGTAAATTAATCTTGTGAGGGTTTCTATAGGAAGCAGAAAACTTTTGAAGTGATGCATCCTAAGAGCACACTAATGCATTGCTGATGGAATTACGAATTGGTCCAATTCATTTTGGAATACAATTAGGAATTTTTCAAGAAAAGCTACTTTATTGTTCATACCCTTTGACTCTGAGATCCCACTGTCCCTCCTTGCTCTGTTCTCCCCTCCCTCCAATCAGTCAAATTGTCCTGAACAATACCATCTCAGGCATGCATGCCTCTAAAGAAAATAAAGGAAAATGTAGACCCAGAGAGGTAGAAATCAGGGTGATAAGTGAAGTCAGGAAAGGGGAAGCCATTCTCAAAAGTAACTGAAGGTAACATATACCCCCAAGGAGGTCAAAGACAAAAAAAAGGGGTCCCATATATAACAGAATATTCATAGCAGCATCATTTTATGGTAGCAAAAAACTGAACCAAGTGGGTATCCAACTATTATAGAATGATTGAATAAATTGTGGCGCATGAATATAATTGAATATTATTGTGCTATGAGGAATGACAAATATGAGATTTTGAAAAAACTGATGCAGAATGAAATAAGCAGAACCAGGAAAGCAATAAACTATAATAATGTAATAAAAAAGAACACTAAAGTGAAGTTTAACATTGTATAATTATAATAACCAATATGGGCCCTAGGAATGAGATGAGGAAATGTATCTTGTTCCTTTGACTGCAGAAGTAGTGGACTACTTATATTTAAAAAGAACAGACCTTCTTTCAAAAGAAGCTGGTAGTGCAGCTCATAGAACACTGGGCCTAGAATCAGGGAGATCTGATTTCAAATATGGCCTCAAACACTTACTAGTTATGTGACCCTGGGTAAGTCACTTAACCTCTTTCAGTCTCAATTTCCTCAATTGTAAAATGGGTATTACAATAGCATCTACCTTATAAGGTTGTTGTGAGGAACAAATGATATATATTTGTAAAAAGCACTTAGTACAATGCCTGGCACATAGTAGGCACTATATAAATGCTTATTCCCTTCCTGCAGTTGGGTTTTTATTAAGGAGGGTAAGAGGAAGAGCATGGTTTGATTAGAGATAGGTGAGGTATAGAAATATGAACAAGAATGGTCCCATTTGCAGTTTTTGGAGGGAAGCAGTGAAAGCCTCTTCTGCTGTGATACAGTATGGAAAGAGCATAGAATCTGGAATAAAAGGATCACACCTGGGTCCAGTTCAACTACTTAATACTTGGCAAGTCAATTAACCTCTCTGTGGCTGTTTCTTCATCTACATAATGAAGGGATTAGACTAGATGGCTTTGGAGGTCCCTTCAAACTCTAAACCCTATGTTCATTCTTATTAACGACACTCTAGTTCAAGGCTCTCATTTCTCACTTGGATTACTGCAACAGCCTGCTAAGTCACATAAATTCAATAAACATTCATTAAATCCCTATCATGTATAAGACAATGTTAGTCTCTAGGAATATAAGGATAAAAATGACAAACTTCCTACCCTTAGAGACCTTATAGAATATAAGGGTGGATCCAATATACATAGAGAAATACACTACAGGCTAAGGAATGAGGGAAACAAATAAGGAATGAGGGAAACAAAGGAGAGATCCAAACAAAGTGATGCACTGAACTTTGGAACACTACCTTGGAGCTAAATTTTCCTGAATGGTAAGTAAATGTAAAACCCACTATCAAGCCCCAGACCATGCATCCCATCCCAGCCAGCTGGCTATCCCAGCCCAACCATCTTATTGTCTGCCCTGATGCTGCATGCTTATGGAAGCAAATCCAAACTTATTAATTTGACACCCATTCAATTCAGTCCAACATTTATCAAGCAACTACAATTATAGGTTACGATACAGGCCCTGTTATCAAGAAACTTACAATATAATAGCGGGGAGGCAAATACATAAATAACTGAGCTGGGAACAGCACATTAGGAAGAATAGGTTATTTGCACAGTAGCATGAACAGACTGAAGAGGAGATAGACTAGAAGTATGCAGGCCAATTAGGGAGCTAGCCTAATTGTCTAGGTGAAAATAGATGAGAACTGAAGGTAGCTGCACTGGGAGTAGGGAGGAGAGACTCTATGCAAGAAATACTATAGAGGTAGAAATGAATAAACTTGTCAAGTGATTGGTTGTGTGGAATGAGGAAGAGGGAAGAATCAAAGATGATTCCAAAATTATGAGCCTGGGAGACTGGGAGGGTAGTGGTACCATAAACAGTTATAAAGAAGTTAGGGAAAGGAAAGGTATATCTTAAAAGGGAAAGATGAATTGTTCAATTTAAGACATGTTAAATTCGAGGTCTTGGCCAGATATCCAAACGGAGATATATGGTAGGCAGTTGAAAATTTGAGTTAGGGTTGGTAAGATTTGATAGAACTAGATTTGGAAAGAACTTCATAAACCATCTAGTCAAACCTCATTCTAGGAATGAGGAAACTGAGGCACCAAGAGGGTGATGGGGTTTGAACTTAGGTCCTCTGACTCCATCATCAGTGGACTTTCCACTGTACCATGCTGTCTCTCAGAGAAGGGAGAGAGAGACAGAAAAATAGAACCTTGGGGACACCTTAATGTTTAAGGGATAGGAGGAAGATGACTAGCCAGCCCAAAAGACCTCAGAGTAAAAATGGTCAGAAAAGTAAAAGGAACCATGGGAATACAGTGTCACAGGAGTTGATGGTAACCACTTGAGACAAACAAATAAGTTTTCTTTCCTTGGTCCTTACAAAATATTTTGTTTGAACCACTGTTTTATACTTATCATATCCTGTTTTGTGTTATAGAGGATGTATATTTGTGAATATCTCCTAATCTATTAATAGGTCAGAAGTTCCATGAGGGTATAGACAATGAATTATTTAATCTTTTTTAAAATTATATATTTTTCCAAACAGCAAAAACATGTTTTCTCTTCCTCCCATTCCAGCTACCACACCAAATTGAGAACAAAAGAAAAACAAAACCCCTGTTACAAACATGAATGGTTAAGCAAAACAAATTTCCACATTGGCTGTATCCAAAAAAAACATATTTCTCATTCTGTACTCAGTCCTTCACTTCTCTATCAGGAGGTAGATAGCATGTTTCATAAACATAGTCCTCTGGACTAACTGTGGTTAGTCATTATGCTGATCAAAGTTCCTAATCCCTTCAAAGTTGTTTGTCTTTACCCTATTGTTGTCATTGTGTAAACTGTTCTATTCACTTTACTCTGCATCAGTTCATACAAGTCTTCCCAGGTTCCTCTGAAACCATCCCCTTCCTCATTTCTTACAATACAACAGTATTACATTTGTATACTTGTCTTGTGACAGTCGCCTGGCATAAGGAAGTCCCTCTTGGGAAAACAGAGGCTCTCCTTTTGACTCTTGCTTTCTAGGACTGGGCTCAGAGTGTCCAAGTCCCCACCAGAGGTATGACTATCAAAAGAGAAGGCCCTATCTGGGGACCAGTTTATGTCTAAGGAAAGGCCCATAGGCCAGCCAGAGACACAAGCATAAACAAGCACCTTAATGAGTTCAATTGCCATGAATAAATAGTATGTCACAATAATAGGGACCAATTCAATATTCAAGTTTCATTGACAAATAATAAAGTGGGAGAAGAGGGGGAAGGGAAGAAGGGGACCTGATGTACAAGTTAAACATAAACATATTAACATAGAATAAAACTCATAAAAGCGTGGCACTGCATTGGGGAAGGTAGGGAACAGTCTGCTCAAGTGGTCCATTCAGGTGGGAAGGTTTGGCCCCACAAGAGTGATATACTCACAAGGAGAACAGATGAACTCCCAGGGAGCACAGATGTACTCCAAAATTGCCTTCTGAGAGTAGGATACTTAAACCCTGATCTTAGTGGCTACTTGGAGCTGGCTGATTTACATGTCAAGGTTTAGGGTATATAGAGGATTTTTTGAGGTACACAGGCACAGGAGGGTGAGGGGAAGACAAACTGGTAGTTGGCAAGATATTATTTTTGGACACACAGCTGTATTAACCTTAAAATATTACTGTCAGTATTTTCCCATGGCCTCATCTTACAGCAATGGTTTCTATGCATAGATTCTATGACCTATAGCTTCCCTAAAGAGGAGACTGTCACAGTGGTCTCAAGACCACTTGGCCTTATCTTACAACAATACCATACATTACAATATATTTGTATACCATAACATGTTTGGCCATTCCCCAATTTATGGGCACTCCTTCAGATTTCCATTCTTGGCCTCTTCAAAAAGAGCTACAAATATTTTTGTATATCCTTAGTTTGTTCTGCTTAGGACAAATTCCTACTTTAATCTACCCTCCCTTTAATTCTGTCTCCCTTTTCCCCTTTCCCTCCTATTTCTCAATTCAGTGAAATGTATTTCTGTACCCTGGTGTGTTTATTCATTCTTCCCAGTCTCGGCCATTTTCTAGATCTATTTGAAGGAGTTTTGGTGGAAAGATTATTGCATTTCTTCTTGCTACTCCATCATCTTCACTCCCAATTACATAAGCACATTATTTAATTTTTATATTTTCTCTGGTACCTAACTCTATTTTTTACTAAGTAAGCATTTCCTGTACATTCAGTATAGCAGAATTAAACTCAAGATACTCCACCATCTGCCTCCTACCTATTTTTCTGGCTTTTTCTCATACCATAGCTATCCTGAATTACTCACTACAAACTCATACAAATTCCATACTCTCCCACCTCCATGTCTCTGCTCAGATTACTCCTGCCTAGAATGCCACCCCTACCACCTCTTCCTCTTGAGAGCAGTGTAGTAAAGAAGAAAGAGAAGGTAGGCTGGAAGTCAAGAGAGCTGGGTCCCAGTTCTAGTTCTTCCTCTAACTATATGACCTGGGCAAGTCCCTTCACTTCTGTGCCCCAGTTTCTTCCTCTGGAACATGTCAAAGCTAAACTAAATATCTTTGACACTCTATAATTTTATACTAAAGGAAAAATTATTCTAGAATCTCAGAGGAATGCTTACCCTACTTTTGGTCTGGATAGGTTCTCCTAGGCAGCCTGGGCTTCTCATTTCTATAGCCTGTGGAGAGCATGCTCTTCCCTAGGCATCTGATACTGACTATCACATAGATGCTCTTTTTCTAAATTTGGCCAAATATGCTATAATGAGGCAACTCTGCCTTTGATTTATTTTTCCCTTTGAGGCTAGTAGCTCCCAAGTGAGGGAGTTGGGCCTTTCATTCACACTTCTCACCTGTGATGTAACTTTCAGGCTTAGTAGGAGAACATGCCATTATCATCACCTCTCAGGGGCATGGTGAACCGTGCCCACACCACCACACCCCCCAGGATGAAGTGCCATCTTGCCTTTGTGATGGACCCAACATGACTCCAACTGTTTTTGCCCTCAAAGAACAATGATGGCATGAATATCCACTTTGGGCTTTTATGGAAAGCAACAGAATGCCAAACATTCCCCTAGGAAACAATCTGGAATGTTACAGCACGTGGAAGAGAGACAGACACACAGCAGTCTGCTCTGACTCCCATCAGTCACTGATAAACGTTCTCCTGACAGAGGCTGTAGGTGGCACTTAGGAACCACCCGCATCAGCCTTCTGTGAGGATTAAGCATTGACAGTAAGAAACATTGCAACGCTAAGGTGGAGGGAGACCCAGTACTTCTGGAATATGGGCCTGGAATCTGGCAGACAGAGGAACAACATTTTATGTTGCTCATGACTTATTTCCCTGAAGAGCTTATCATTCTTCATACCAACCCCCAAAATAAATAGAATTTTCCTATGACTCCATAGCTCATTTATGGGGTACAGTTTAGAGACGAATTTCTATGATCTTGCTTACATTCACTTTATGATCATTCTCTAGTTGTCCCTGGTACAAATATTTTGTGTCCCCTCACTAGACCACGGGAGCACCTCAAAACCAGTAAACATATCCTCCACTTCTTTTGTAACCTATCAAGGGATTTGGGATAGTGTTGGGGATGCAGAAGGTACCTAGTAAATAATTCAAATTGGGATAATAGAGTGGAAAAATAAACTATCCCAATACTACATGAGGATAACTGCTGCTGGAAGGAATCTAGGTCAGAATGGATTATCAGTTGAAAAACTGTGACAAGCTACATGTGCAAGCTGTAGGAGTAAAAAATGAGGCTGACTGCTGATTTTATACTGGTATGTGTCTAAGAAGAAAAAAATATGTACCCAAATGCCCTTTTCACACAGAGGGCACATAAAGACAGGTCCTAAAGCCTGGCAGAGTTTGCAATTCTGCCTCTTATTCCCAAAATCTCTACTCAAAAAGAGCCAACCCATCTCAATTACCATTCCTGATTGTTATACACTATTAAACTTAGATGAATAAGACCTATGATGAATGATTCAATCAACAAACATAAATAACCAGTTTATCTACTCTGAAGAAAAGAACACTATAGGGGTACTTGATAATAGTCTTTCAATGCATGACAGTTTATTTCATCAAAGGCAGTGACAAAAATGGTCTCCACTGGTTTAAACTGTACCAAGAGGGATTTCAGAGCTATAAAACTAAAAACTTCTAGTTGCCCAACTAAAAGCCTCTTAACAGAAAATATTATTGAAACAGGTGACTAAACAAATCAATTAATCAACAAACATGTAAGTGCCTGCTCTGTTCCAGACATTGTGCTAAGCCCTGGGGATACAAAGACAAAGCTGAAACAGTCCCTGCCCTCAAGGAGGTTGTGGTGGAGACAATAGGAACATATGTACGTATATATGTGTGAATACACACACACACACACACACACACACACAATAAAATAAAGACAAGGAAATTATGGAAGGCTTTATGGGTATCAGGCAAGGTTTCATGGAAAAGGTAGTGCTTAGCTGAGTTCTGAAGGAAAATAGGCCTTCCAAGGGGCAATGGTGAAGAGGGGCAGCCTTCCAGGGATGGGAGACAAAGAGTGCAAAGCATAAAGTCAGGGAATGAGTGTCATGTGTGAGAAACAGCAAGTGGGTCAGTGTGGCTAGATTATAGGGTGTGGGCAAGGGAGTGATGTGTGAGAAGACTGGAAAGGTGAGAATGAACCTTGAGTCCTCTAGAAAGCTTCAAAAGGAAAAGAGACAATCAGTCCTATGACTAGTGTAGTGAAGTGTAGCCTTGCTCAGATGCTCAAGGAAGGCCCAGTGGAGGTTTGGTCTTCCCTCTGATTTTTCCATTTAATGACAAGTCTTATCACTTACGCAGGAAGCTGGTTGTGTCAATGTAACAGTTTATCACAACCTGGGACTAGAGGTGTTCCCATTGGAGCCTATAGTTATCTATTTCCAAGAATTTCAGGTTGGGCTTAATTAACATTCCACCCTTTAACACCATACAGGTGAAGGGCGAGTCTCACAACTGCCCCTTACGATTGTGTAAGGTTCGCTTGCTGATTCTGAAGGACAGTGTCTGTGGTGACTCCACAGGCATCACTTCAATTAAGCACATGCCACATATCTTCAGCTGCCATTTCCCTTTTCAGAAAGTTTCCTTTCTAGAGCCTGCAGCTAAGTGATGCAGTGGATAAAGCACTGGGTCTGGAGTCAGGAAGACCTGAGTTCAAATATGGACTCAGACACTTACTAGCTGTGTGACCCTGGGCAAGTCACTTAACCTCCATTTGCCCTAGTTTCCTCAATTGTAAAATGGGGATAATTATAATAGCACCTACTTCCCTGGGTTGTTGTGAGAATCAAATGAGATAATACTTGTAAAGTGCATAGCATGGTGCCTGACACATAGTAGGAACTATATAAATGAGATTATAATTATCATAATGTTAATAACAATAATAACAATAATAGAAATAATATTTGACAGAAAATGTAAAGATATTTCAGAACCTGCATATGCCTGCAATATGTGGCCACCAATGTAATGATAAGAACCAACTGTGAAAAGGTTGAACTATTAAGGAATACCCCTACAAAGAGGTATCAAGCACCACCACATCAGAAGTGAACTTGAAAGAAGTAACTTGAAAATCTATGGAAAGCTACTAGAAGACTGTCATTGTCTAGCTGCTAAACACAGGAGAGCCCTTGACCACCATACTTCCCAATTAAAGGCAACAACAACAACAAAAAAAAAAAAGGAAACAAAGGCACATCAAAAATTCTAGATTCCCTTAATCAAAAACTATAAACAAAGATCTAAAGCCTAAGATGATATAAAGAGTCAACAAAGAACAAAATAAACAATTCAACAGACATAAAACCTTGCTACAGACACTTAAGAAGTAAAGAAATCAGAAGTGCGTGAGAGCCCCTACAAGGAGGATATGGAAAATTTCTGATAACAAATCTGGTTGCAAGAAGTCCAATACAATAATTGGAGGTGGATCAAATAGGAAATAAAAAGTTTATACATCATTAATACAAGAACTGACAGAACACTTACATTAAGAGAGGTGACAAACTCTACCTTCTTTGCAAAACTAGAAAGTGTTGGGGCTAGATATGATCCTTAATTATTGGCTCAAATGCTTTACACAGGTACATAAATCAAGAGCAAAGTATGTTACCAGTTTCCTTTTATATGTACACTTGATACCATCTTTCTTAACAGAATGAATCAAATACCTATTACCAAAAGATAAGACCACTAGTGACCCCATCAAATAAAGGCCAATCATATGTTTGTGTACAGCATCCAAGGCCTGTATTACTTTAAAAAAAATCTATGAACACTAAAAAAAACCAACATATTGATTAAAAAGCAAAAAAGAGTATGCCAAAATATCCCAAACATGTAAAAGAAGAACTTATTATTGATTCAATAATTACTGAACAAGTTACCCAAAAGCACAGCAACATCTACACTACTTGCAAAGTCTTTTACTCAATTTCTCACCCATCACTTATTTATGTACTGCAAATATATAAAACAGGCCCAAGTATAGTAAGAACACTGAAGTATTTGATGTCCACATGAAAAATTGTTCTCTATTTAAAACACATCACCAACAAAATTACGTCAATAACAAGTCATAAAACAAGGCATTTTTTAAAGAGACAGTTTGAGCCCACTATGGTTGAGTATGGCTTCCAAATTAAAGAGGATGGGGGCAGCTAGGTGGCGCAGTAGATAGAGCTCCAACCTTGGAGTCAGGAGGACCTGAGTTCAAATGTGACCTCAGACACTTGAAACTTACTAGCTATGTGACCCTGGGCAAGTCACTTAACCCCGACTGCCTCACCAAAAAAAAAAAAAAAGAAAGAAAGAAAGAATGAACAAAGTTATAACTAAGTCATGTAGATTTGTTTATAGAAACAGCGGGGTTTATAATGGTATTTCAGAACCAGGTTATCACCTAGATGGTGATGGAAATGGTAGAAATGGTAGAAATTGTACAATATATGACTGCAAGCCGAAAAAATTTAGCACTTACTAAATACCTAGCAACATAAACCTGGTAGATACACCAAAAGTTCTCTTTCATAAAGAGATGAGAAATCCCCATATTACTAATACAGACTTCAGAATATCCTTGAGAATTCAACAAGCTGAACTATTATCACAGACAGAACTATTGCCTACAATTAGACATAAAACTGATCCCTAAAAGATGTTTTAAAAGGTTGCCATATTAAAAATCCAATAATTTCCAAGCTACATGGAATGAAAAACTTTCAAAATATAATGATGTCCACCATATATTTCTTTTTTTTTCCCACTATATATTTCTGAAGAAATCAAAATCATATGGGAACAAGATGACAAACATATCATCTCCATTGTCTTGTTTGCATTGGAGTTGTCCTGAAGATGCTTTCAGTGAACCTACAGATGGTGAGATTATGTATTGATATTTTTATTAAATGACAAAAAACCCACTTATTTCATATACTTGTGCAATAGTCTGTAGAACACTAAACACAGGGTGTGATGAAAGTCTTAGTGCAACTATACCCTGTCTAAAAAAGAACGATAGTAGGATAGTGAATTTTCCTATGACCATTTCTAGTTGAATTCCATCAAAAATGCTCTTCCTCCTAACCTCTCCCCTCTTAGAAGCGCCAATTTCCTTCAAAACTCAATTCAAGTGTCCCCTTCTGTATGAAGCCTATCTTGATCCCCACAATGAGTGCCTTCTCTTCCAAAATCACTTTTCAACCATTTTGTATATATTTTGTACATACATATATTGTCATACGTCAGATTGTGGGTACTACAATAAAGCGAATATCACAATAAAATGAGGCATACTAAATTGTTTGTTTCCCAGTGCTTATAAAAGTTATTTTTATACTATATTGTACTCTATTAAGTGTGCAATAGTATTATGCCTAAAAAATGCATATACCTTAATTTAAAAATAATTTCTACTAAAAATGCACTTTTAATATTCTTTACAAACTTTTCCTTTGTACTCATAACTTGACTCTTGTTTGGTACAAGAGGCGTAGCTCTCAGTCTGTCTCAGCTTTTGACATGCCTTCCTCACTAAGCTTAATCATTTCTAGCTTTTGATTTAAAGTGAGAGACCTGTGAATCTTTCTTTTACATGAACACTTAGAGGCCATTGTAGGGATATTAATTGTCCTATTTTCAATATTGTTGTGCAATAGGGAGGTGGGAGAAGAGAAAGACGGGATGCCAAGTGGTGGAGCAGTCAGAACAAACAACATTTATTAAGTTCACTGTCTTACATGGGAGCAGTTTGTGGCTCCCCAAAACAACTGCAATGGTAACATCGGAATATAGATTACCATAACAGATATAATAATGAAAAAGTTTGAAATATTGTAAGAATTGCCAAGATGTGACACAAAGACACAATGTGAGTGTGAGCTGTTGAAAAAATGGCACCAATAGACTTGCTTGACCCAAGGTTGCCACAAACCTTCAATCTGTAACCAAAAAAAAAAAAAAAAAAGCAAAGTATCTGACAAGTGCAATAAAATAAGGCATGCCAGTATGTACATATAGTCTTCTCCTATAGAATGCAAGCTCTTTGAGGCCAAGGGACTATTTGTTTCATTTTTTTCTTTGATCCCCAGCACCTGGAACATAGCAAGCACTTAATAAATGCTTATTGATTAACTGCAAGGTCCAACCAATGTGAAAGGACCCTAGAGGCGGCCACTATTGGCCTGGAAATAATACCAAAATCTCAGAGCTAGAAGGGAACTTGGAGGTCATCTATTCTAACACATTCATACCTGAAAAAAAAATCTCCTCTACAACACAGAAAACAAGTGGTCATGAACTTGTCCTGGATGAAGAGTTCTTAATAAGCTACTATGGAAAGCAGCTATTTGGAAATATTCCTGACTTTTAAAGGTTGACATTAAGAAATATGACTGCCATGGCTTCCCACAAAGCATCCGCTGGTATAACCATCAAAGAATTAACTCCGGACATTGTATGATGCTCTGGCCTACCGAAGCATTTGTTCATGTAACTAAATTCCTCTTTTAATAGGATTACCTAGGATAAAACCTAAAAGAAAAATTAAAGTGAATTAAAACACTTAACTGAAAATATGCTTTATGCAGCTAAGGAAAGATATTTTTTCCCCTAGAAAGTCATTATAAAAGGCCTCAAAATATATACAAAGCGAAACTTTAAAAATTACTATTAAGAATCATCACTTCAAAAAGAACTATATATACAAAATATTCAGGATAATAGAACTTAGGATGTGAAGTCTTTAGGTTGATGCAGGCAAATTCAAATTATTTCTTAAGACAGCTCATTCCACTTTCAGACATCTGTAATTGCTAGGAAATTTTTCCCTGTAGATGTCTAAGGGATGCTTTGTGGGACTCAGCTGATAAAAAGCTTAGAAATCTTGCTCTCTTGAGCTCCTACCTATTATTCATAGTACCATGCTCATATATATATGTGTGTGCACTAAAGCAAGTGGTATGAAATAGAGATTCAGTTTCATATAGAACCTTCTTTTTGTGTTCTCTTATGTGAGTAGAAATGTTCTTTTTTGGTGTTTAAGTTCAGAATAAAATTTTTAAAAGAAAAGAAATGAAGCTGGAAAGGTAGGAATCATACTGTGAAATGCCTCATATGTCAGGCCTAAGGAGGCTGACTTTTCAATCCCATGAATTTTTGAGGGCATGAACTGTTTTATATTTTTCTTTGTATTCCCAGCAATCAGTACAGTGCCTGGCACACAGTCAATGCTTAATAAATGTTTGTTTATTGATTGGAGTGTCAGATTATCCCATCATCTACTTTGGTAGCATTTAACATGTTCCTGGGCACATAGCAGTAAGCACCTAAAAATGGTAGTTGACTCAATTTCCCATTATTCCCTGATAATAAAAATGCATTTTCATAGATCTAATTAACGAGCAAGGCAAAGAGACATACTGATATCAAAATTCAAGTTTAAAAAAAAAAACAACTCAATACAACTTGACTACTTTTGATTATATATCAATATTAAAATTCAACTTTTTTAAAAGCACACTTAACCCAAATTCAGAGCTCTTGAATATTTAAACTACAAGTCCCTTCATAAGTACTGATAATTAAGAGAGATTTATAACTAGTTTCCTCTGAGAGCTTTTTTGTTTGTGCTTGTCCTTTGTTCTCGAAGAAGACCATGACGTCAGGGAGATGATGACAGAACTTGCGATTGACTTTGATTTGAGTGAGGGAGAGGCTATGCAAGGTTGCCGGCCTCACTTTCTCCTCCAGAGCCACCTGGGTCCAGTGGCCAGATATTCAGCAGGAGGACTGGAGATGGCCCAGGATGCAATGGGAGAGCTTGGTCCTTTTAAGGTAAGGTCTTTTCAGGTTCTCACTTTGAGTGAGGTAACGCCCATTCAGCGAATAGGCCTCTTTAAGAAGTGAGTCAAGGGATGGCCCCTTTAATAAAAAAAAAAAGTCAAACTGGGAGGTGAAGATCCTTAAGGTTGCTGGCCAAAAGAGAAACAGTTACTATTTACATTCACTCTGAGAGAGGAGGGTCCAAAAAATAACCTTGAAGTGGTACTTGGCCAGGGACCTACAGTCATCCAATCTATGAGCTCTGAGAGCTTAGTGAGTGGTAAAAAGGATAAAAATGCATGAAGAGCTACAAACAACCTGAGGGTGAGAAAGGAACCCAATAAATCTCCATGTACAATTCCTATTCCCTTCAACAGAGAAAAGCCTGGGAAAAATCAATTAGTAAGTTAGTAAAGCATTTATTAAGCATTTACTAAGTGCCAGACACTGTACTAAGTGATAAGGATATAAAGAAAACCAAAAACACAGGCCCTACCCTCAAGCAGCTTACATTCTAATGGAGGAGAAAAACATAAACAACTATGTACATACAAGATAACTACAATGTAAATGGAAGGTAATCTTAGAAGGAAGGCACTAGGAGGAAGGGAGACTGGGAAAGGCCTCCTGCAGAAGGTGGGATTTGAGCTAAGTCTTGAAGGAGGTCAGGGAAACCTGGAGACAAGTGTGGAGAGGGAGCATTCTAAACATAAAGGACTGACCAGGAAAATGCCAGAGGAGAGTCCCTTTCCTAAACTCCTCAGCCAAAAACTCGCCCATCCTAAGCCGGGAGAGCTTCCTGACCCTTTTTGATCCTGCTGCCTAACCTCCAAAGCAGTTTCCTTTCTGTGTTTGAGGGGCCCAGTAGAAAGTTGGGGATGTTATCATGGAGATCAGGAAGGATGTCAGGGCTAGATACATAGATTTGGAAGTCACACGCATAAAGACGATAGTTAAAGCTATGGGAGCTAACGAGGTTACCACGTGAGAGAGTATAGAGGGAGATGAGAAGAGAGGCTAGGATAGTACCTTGGGGAACATCCACAATTAGGGGGCGTGATGTGGATGAAGAAACAGCAAAAAAGACCAAAGAGCAGTAAAACAGGTAGGAAGAAATCCAGAAAAGAGTAGTGAGTGTCATGAAAACTTAGAGAGAAGAGAGTAACCAAGATGAGAGGGTGATTGACAGTATTAAAGGCTTTAGGAAATCAAGAAAGATACGGACTGAGAAAGGTCAATTAGATTTGGCAATTAAGAGATTGGGGATGGTCAGATCAAATTAGTGTTTTTTAAGGATCAGGGAGACATACATGTGTTCATAGGCAACAGGGAAGCAGAAGACAGAGATAGATTAAATATTAGTGAGAGAGTAGGAATGGTAATGGGGGCAATCTACTGGAGAAGATGGAATGAAATGGGATCAAGACTACATGTAGAGAATTCATCTTGGCAAGGAAAAGTCACCTTTTTGGATGAGAGTGAAAAAAGAGATAATAGGATAAGATATCTGAGTGATGTGATAAGGTGGGGAGAAGAGGAAGGTCTTAGTGAATGTCTTCAATTTTTATGGTTAAGTATGAGACAAGGTTCTCAACTTGGTTCTCAAGATGGTGTGGGAGGGGTGCCATGTGAGGCTTGAGGAGGGATAAAAAACAGTTTGGAATAGTTCACGGAATAGCAAATCAATTAGGGAAGTGTAAAAATATTGCTGTGCTATAGCAAGGGCCCTATTAAGATAATGTAAATTTGAAATGTACCCAGTCAGCATGATTTCATGCTTTTCTCCAGCTCTGTTCAAAGCACAAGAACAGAAGTCAAGGTGGCAGACGGTGGGCGAAATACAAGATATCACTGGCAACAGGAGAAGAGGGCAAGAAATTAAAGTGTAAATTAGTGTCAAGTTGAACTAGCCAAACTAGCTCAAGATAGGAAGAGAGGACAGAACTGCCAGTGCAGGAGTGATGTCCCAGGAAAGAATTGACTTGTAGAGCGATTAGAGGTCCCAGTGAGGAGGAAAACAGAGTTGGGGCCAGAAGAGGAAAAAATGGACTGACAAAAGATCATAATCACAGTTTCCATGAATATGGAAGTGGGATACATTTGGGTGAGGCAAGATTCAAAGGATGATCATCTCTTTATGGAGCTGAAATGGAGTGGAGGTGCAGGTCATAAGAACTGAGTAGCCTGAGGAATCAGGAAGCTAGGGCATTTGAGGGAGATGAAATGTGCAGCAACTGAGGTAGAGAAAAAGACTATGAACCAGTCACTGAGCTCACTGAGGAAAGAAAGAGAATGCCTTGGGGATATGTAGAAAACGTATAGGGAAGAGAGGTTCTTCTAAGTTTGAATTAGGTGTGCAGAAACTTGACTGGGTGATAAATTTGGATCATCTCCTCAAAGGAGAAGAGGTTGCTGAGGAGTGCTGGTAGAGGCAGAGACTGAAAATGGTAATAGGGAGCAAGGGATATTCCAACTCCCCCAACAGGACCAGTAAGTCAGGGTTTGAGTGAAAGTGCAGACAAGTCCTGAAAAAAGGATGGCCAGGGAATGCAGTGGCAAGGAGGAGTTAGGTCTCAAGAAGAGTCAGAGGATGGGGAAAATGAGAAAGCAAAATGTTTAAGATGAAGGTAATAAGTTAATCATGGAACAGGCATTCCAGAGAACACAGCTCAAGGGGCAAGGAGATCTGTCATGTGACATTGGAGTGGCAAGGAGGGGTGTAAGAGGTGGTAAAGTTGAGGAGGATAGGAATAAGGGAAAGGGCAGTGGGGAGTGGGGCATGATGCCAGGGGTTTGGAATCCCTAGATTTGGGACAATATATGGGGGTGGAAGTATGCTCACTATTGAAGAATAAGTTGAGGCAGAGTATCAGTGGTGGGAGAAAAGTTCTTTGAGTGAGGTAAGTGATAAGGTCTTGTTCAAGGCCTTCCCTTTTGGTCTAACTTCATAGCAAGTGATAAAGTCCTGTGAGGCCCAGGAAGCCCTCAGGAAAACAGGCAGGGACATACAAAAGTACAGTCCAGGGAGTCTGTACAAAAGATAGGAGCTGGCAGTTTAAGGTAGGTCTGGTCTGGGATGACCTCTGCAGCACTGGACAAGGCTCTGAAGTGACAGAGGCCCCTATTCAGATGGCATGGATCAGGAGGGCCCTGGAGCAAAGAAAGAAGCCTGAGGCAGGTAGTATGAATGGGGGCTGACTGCAGGGCTCACTGGAAAAGCCCAGGAGCAAAGAGGCCAGAGACAGGTGGCCTAGATCTAGAGGGGTGTGGCCTGGATGGAGGGCTCATGCAGTACTTGATAGGAAGAGACCTTTTTATATCTACTTCCCCTCCCTTCATATTAGGGTGCAAGTGAATTAATGAACTACAAAACCAATATCCAGAAATTATTTATTCTACAGACGGAGCTGGATCAAATTGAAAAATTACATGTAGTAGCTTTGCTCACAACTTTTAGAGAAGAGCTGGGAATATATATCAAACAAGAAACCAAATATGATATCTCAAAAATTGCTCTAGAGAAATAGAGACTATGATTAATAATATCCAAGAGCAAGAATAAAAAATCTACATTACTTTGCCACATTCAAGAAAGCAATTAATTTCAAGTAAAAGAATTTTTGAATTTCACTATAAAAGGTTATAATAGTGTTTTTTAAAGGGTAAAAGTTTCCCCTAAATATATACATTCCTTTGACCACTTCAAGATTCAGAAAAATCTACATTACTTTGCCACATTCAAGAAAACAATTAATTTCAAGTAAAAGAATTTTTGAATTTCACTATGAAAGGTTGTAATAGTTTTTTTTTTTTAAGGGTAAAAGTTTCCCCTAAATATATACATTCATTTGACCACTTCAAGATTCAGAAAGCTTTAGTAGCAACTTGAGGAATGACCCTGAAGACATTTCTCATAGTGCTATGAAGAAATTACTTGTTAAAAGTTTAAGTATTTCTGTAGAACTATAAGCCAAACAAAATAGTACAAGAGACAGGATAGCTTTCTGAACAACAAAAATTGATCAAGGTCTCAAAGTCAAGAAAAAATATATATAGTCTTAAAAATCATGGCAATGCTAACCAACCATTTGTACACTGGGCAGCATCCTCTGCCATCCTACCTATGGCTACGTCAAGCCAACCTGCCAAGACCAATGACAACCATCACCAATGCACTACTACAATTCTCTTTAGGAATCCCCAGAGACTGACGGATGACGAAGCTGAGGGCAGAACTCACAATTTCAGGGAAAGAAGAAGAGGAATGGAAATTATCTCATACTTTAAACATAGGAATTGGGGAGGTTTGAATGCACTGTCCAAATCTAGTCAGTCAGCTAGTAAACAAGTATTTATTGCATGCTTACTATATGCTAGACATGCTACCATGCACAGAGGATACACTCAAGCAATTCACATTTTAATGGAGAAGGAAATATGTAAATAACTCTGTCCATACAAAAAATATACAAATGGAAATAGAAGGTAACCTCAGAGGAAAGGTACTAGTGGTGGGGAGGGGTAGAGAGGCCCTACCAGGCCTCTTGCAAAGGCAGAATTTGAGCTGAACCTTAATTAAGCAAGGGTACCCTGGAGGCAAAGGGAACAGCCAGTGAAAAGGCATGAAGGCAGGAGATGAAGCATCATGTGTAAGGAACAGCAAGAAGGCCAGCATAGTAGCAAATTATAAGCATTTAGGTGGCATAGTGGATAGTGCATAGGACTTGGAGTTAGGAAGACCTGAGTTCAAATTCTGCTTTAAGACACCTACTACTTGTGTGACCCTGGGCAAGTCACTTAACCTCTGTGTTTCACTTCCCTCATCTGTAAAATAACAATACTAATAGTACCTGCTTCAAAGAATTGTTGTGAGAATAAAATGAGTTAATATATGTAAAATGCCTTACAAACAAAGCATAACATAAATGCTAATCGTTGTTATAGAGTACATGGAAGGGAGTGACAAAGAAGACTGTAAAGATGGGAAGGAGTCGTGGTGCAGGTACACATATGGGCAAGAAGCGGTAGAAAGGAGTATAGCTACTATTAAAAAGGAATTTAGCAGCATCATGTTAGCTCACAGAGACGCTGAATTTGAAAATTAATTATATTAGAAGGTTAGGTGAGCAACTCATTTAAATAATGTGTTAAAGTAAAAACCAATAGTTACTCATATCCAACCTTTCCAAGTCTTGCTCCCCTCTCCCAGTCTTTTATTATCCTGGGCAAAACCAAAGCGGTGACTTTGCAACAAGACCTTTTGTATTCCTATCACATATCTCATGGGATCTCAAAGCACCTTTTCAATTTCTCATACACTCTCACGTGATTGATAGAGAAACTAAAACACAAAAGCAGGAAAAAGTGAAACTACTGTGCATGTGGGATTAGAATCAAATTTCTTCCACATCCATATCAGATACATAAGTAAATAACAGTCAGGATTTGAACCCAAGTCCAAGGTTCCTTCCACTGCATCATTTTGGGACTTTATTTTTCCATTTTATTTTATTTATTTATGTTTTATATTTCATTTGAATATTTGTTGAAATTTTTATTGAGATCCTAATAAAAATTATTTTTAAAAATACATGCACTCAGTGTTGAAGTCTATTGTCACCATATTAGTCTTTGAAGATATACTCTAAAAATCTAATATAATATAATAATATAAGAATCTAATAATCACTCCCAGTAATGTTACTTTAATGTATGAAGGATAATGTACCTATGTATGTATAAAATTACAAGAAAGAGTACAATCAGAAAATAGCCAAGGACTGATTTCGATTTTTCTATGAGTCTGATAGCTCAGGCCACAGTGACATTTCCAAAGTATAAGAAAATTTACTTAGCCTAAGAAGAAGAAGTATAGTGAAAAATAAAGAGAGGGCTGGAGAAACCTGGGTTCCAATACTGGCTTAGGTACTTATTATCTCTATAACCCCTAGGCAAGTTACTTAGCCACTCTAGGCCTCAGTTTCCTGTAAATTCTGTAAAATTAGGATGATAACTCATTTGTACCCTGCTGACATCATAGGGAAATTTGACTTACTATAATTTACTGTAATTATGAGTCATACAATATTCAATAGTTGGTAAATTTTATATTGGCATCTCACCACCAGAACTTTCACCTTTTCTCTTTCTACTGATTTTGGGACAAAAAAAGGCATTTGGATGAGAGTATTAGCTTAGAAAATAGAGCTGCTATTAAAATGTTCAACCTCTTGGCTATAATCTATAACCCACAAAATAAGAGTACCTGCAGCCTTTGACAGTGACCACATTACTAAATGACAACTATGGCCTTAGGGTTAGAATCTGACCATGGCCCAACTTTTATGGAGATCTAAGAAATCAGTTACATGAGCTTTCTCTGATATCACTGCCAGATACAGATTGGAGGCCAGCTTTCTATTTCTGTTCCAACTCTGGCTCATAACCACATGAGCACAATCCCATATGCCCCACAAGATGCCTTGTCTCAACTCATCCTACCTACTTCATGATTTCTGTTCTGAAGAGAAAGTTTTTAATTTTAGGGTCACTTGCAAGTAGTAGGAAAGAAAAGAAGATTTATTTGGCTCACAAGAACATGGCACATCTGACCCTTAAGTCTGAGCCATGATTTTCCAAGTGTTTAAGCAAAAAACTCTCCTGATGGAAGTGGAAAATCCTCAGCCCAAGAGAGCAGACTAACCAGAGGGAAGAAATTCTCATTCTTTTTGGTGCCTCACTATATCTAGTTCTTGAAGTTTACCCTACTCCTTGAAATTTAATTTTCTCTTAGCTTCTCTTGGCAGTTGTACTCCACTGATACTCATCTTCTTCCTTCACTGGCTCTTCTTTTTTTCCCTAAGACATAGTTCTTTTCCCTTAACATTTACTTTCCTAGGATCCTTTTCCCTTCACACAATTTTAACAACCACTTACATATTTAGATCTTTAGATATTGACCCTTCACCCCTTTCTTCATAGTTTCATCTTCCTGCTGGACAACTCCACCTGAATATCTTGCCGATACCTGAAGCATAACATAGCCCTGGCTTAAGTCATCCATTTTTCCTCTCCCTACTCCTCAATCAAAACTTGACCACTATTGTCAATAGTACCTCAATCAATCTTCCACTTTTTTAACTTAGCATTATTTAACTCTTTTCTCTAATGGGCCTTCAAAGTCCATCATCAACAATACCCTCTTACTACATCTCATTCTAGCCTTCCCCATAATTATATCCACCAATTCAGTATGGTCATTTTACTAGGTACAGTCTGCACTTAATTTGCTCACTTCCTTTGATTTTGCATTTGCCATGCCTAAATGCGGAAGGCCTTCCTGCCAATCCATGACCACCACCATGTTCCTTAAAACCTCAAAACTTGCTTTCTAAGAAGTCTTCTAAGTTTCTTCTAAGTTTCTAAGAAGTCTTCCCTAACTCCATTTCATTTTTATCATCCTCTACTCATATAATTTTTAAATTTCTGAATCCCTTATAGGAATATAGAAGTCAGATAACTTTAAAGCCGGAAAGATGTCTATGCTTCACTTGCCAAGCTACATGCCAAGCTCCCTGGGGACAAGAACCACATGTTCCTTAAAAGTATCTCCTACAGGGGCAGCTAGGTGGCGCAGTGGATAGAGCACCAGCCCTGAAGTCAGGAGGACCTAAGTTCAAATCCGGCCTCATACCAAACACTTGACACTAGCTGTGTGACCCTGGGCAAGTCACTTAACCCTAATTGCCTAAGAAAGGGAAAAAAAAAAAGTATCTCCTACAATACTTTACACACACTAGTTGCTTGACACCTAGATATGGCTGATTAAAACATCTGGACTGAAGCTGGGGACCAAATGTTAAAGGTGGGAGAATGATAACGTTATTTCTTTACCTGTGGATATTTGCGCTTGATGGAAGTCAATGCTCCTGCTGGTAACTTGGCCAATTCTGAATCACGAACAGCATGTACTGTTGTAGCTCTGGGCTGGTAGGTTAGTGTCTCCACCTGAAAGAAAGGGACCAGGGTTGCTTCAAAATTTACTACAATATCTCACATCCACAAATCAAACCAGAACACAGGCTTGAAGTAAAATCACGTAATCTCTCAAGAACAGCAGCAGCTCAGGGGCAGCTAGGTGGCACAGTGGATAGAGCACCAGCCCTAAAGTCAGGAGGACCTGAGTTCAAATTCGACCTCAGACCAAACACTTGATACTTACTAGCTGTGTGACCCAGGCAAGTCACTTATCCCCAATTGCCTAAAAATAAAAATAAATAAATAAATAAAATAGCAGCAGTTGAGTTAAATAATGTAAAAAAAGCAGAAAAGATTGATGTGGAAATTTCAAGATTACAGAGAAAATGAACAATATGCCTAAGTCTGATCCATCATCAGTATCTTTAGCACACTGCAGTCTTTTAAGAAATTTGGAACCACAACTGGGCTTGAAGATTACAGAACAGCAAAGATAAGGAGAAAATAAGGCAACAACTTCACTCTATTCTAAGGACTCAGTCCTCCCTATCCTGACCAGAGTGAGAAATGGGAAAGCAATCCTTATGTTTAGAAGAGTACAGGCATGTGACCACATTAACAGAAGCAGTATAATTTGATACAGGCCAAAATGACCTCCACTAAAATCAAAGCTTTGGCTTTAGCATTCAGCCTAACAATGCCACTCATCACCAGTTGGATGATTACATTCAAAAGGAAAGAAGAAACTATAACATGTCCTTTGAGGTTTTGGAGTCAGCATTCATTTCTTCTCATCTTGAACACAAAAGCTCTCTGAAAAAATATGGGAAAAAACACTAAACCAAAGTATAGTATGATTAATGTTATCTGCCTGCCTAAATAAAGGAGAAAGGAGGAAAGCACCGTATCTGAGTAGGGTACTGAATTAAAGGCATTGTACAAAAAGTGGAATGATGGGAAATTATGGAACTACTTTCACTGATTAGCATTAAGCAAATAAGAATCAACTTGGAAGGGGTGTTAGGCACCTGAGAATCAACTTGGGTGTAATCATCAAAAACACTTATAAAACATCTACAAAAAACTGATGGATTTACTCCCATCTTTTCTTATGAGACATATAGGATGTTAGAGATCTCAGACAGCATGAGGAGAAATAAGAAGCAGAAGAAGAGATGAAAGTGGTGACAGCAGGTGAGTAGTTTTGGAGTGCAAAATGGAAGATCTATAGAATATGCCACAGAAGAAGGAAGCCCACACAAGTAGGGACAGCCTTCCAAACAAACAAAGACGACCAATGAAACATCTCTTGGTGAGGAAATCCTCAGAGAAACACCTAGCAATAGCAGCTCAGGGGGCGCAGCAGTATGGGAGTTTAAAGACAGTTTGAATTCTCACCATTTTCATTATTGCCAGTGTCTCACTGATATTCCACGAACTAAATCCCTACAGAGAAATAGTTTAAAAAGCTCAATAACGGAAACCGCTGGGCAAAATGTCGTCATAAGGAGCCCTGGGGAGAATCATGCCATTTCATCGCTTAGTAACAGCACCTGACAGCCAATTTCATAAGACTGCACCATAGGAAATGGTATCTGGAGTTAAAATCTACACAATGCACCACAAATCTAAGACAGAAAAAGCAAATCCAGAAGCAGCTGTAATTAGCCTGGATTGTAAAACCTAAACACCGAATGCTTAGCAACTGCTAAACACCTTCAGGGGAAAGGACGTCACTTTCCATTCTGTTGTGTTTTCTAACATCAAAGAACACACAAAGAGAATGGTAGGGTTTTATTTAGCAAAATAATTCAGTGATGGCTTATTAAGTTCAAGTTGCAAAAAATGTTCCATGTTAATTCCAGATCACCAGATCAAAGGTTATTCCAGAGGAACACATAGAATATATAAGACCAGAAGGAAAGATGACATATTAAGGCCCCAGGGTTAAATTCTCAAAAGGCAAGTTTCCTCAGCAACAGCAAAGTTGGCTTCTCTGCCAGGGACAGCAGCTCGCTATGCAGGACAATATTGATAGAATAGACCATGTGGATATAGTCTCTTTTTTTTAATTACTTATTTTTAACATTCATTTTTTAAAATCTTGAATTCTAAATTTTCTCTTTCCTTCCCACCCCTCCCCTACATTGAGAAGGCAAGCAAAATGATGTCAATTAATATATGTGAAGTCGTGTATTTCCATATTAGCTATGTTGTAAAAAAAATAAAAAATAAAAAGTGAGAAACAAAGAAAGTAAAAAAAGTATATTTCAATCTACATTCAAAGTTCATCAGTTTTCTCTCTGAAAGTGGATAGCATTTTTCATCATGGTTCCTTTGGAATTGTCTTGGATCATTGTCCTGATCAGAGTAGCTCAGTCTTTTACAGTTGATTATCCTTACAATTTTGCTATTATCATGTACAATGTTCTCCTGGTTCTGTTCATTTCACTTTGCCTCAGTTCGTATAAGTCGTCCCAGGTTTTTCTGAAATCATGCTTTTCATCATTTCTTATCACACAATAGTATTCCATCACAATCATATACCACAACTTGTTCAGCCATCCACCAACTGATGGCCATCCTCTCGATTTCTAATTTTTTTATATGTATTTATTCTTATACCACAAGGATAATACATCAGAACACAGTGTTGTCAAATCACCTTTGGTCAATTCTCAATTATCCAGGCTAATGATAGGAAGAATCCACTCTTCATTTTCAGCCTTTGCTGCAATCATCAGAAGCCTGGAGAAACTTAGGAAGAGACCCCTTCCTCATAGCCTCAAATATGGACATCCTTACTCTGAGGGGTGCATCATCCAGGTAGAGGAGCAAGATCTTCTCACGATAAGCCAGGTAGTCTTCAGATTTTTGAATTAACTGCCCCCTACAAACCATAGGCAGGCCATGTATAGTCCATGGCCAAAGCCACCTGTCCTTTAAACTTGAATATGGTGTTCATGTTAGAAATGCACAGACTGGGCACAAGACAGTAAAGCCTCCTGCTATTAAAGAGGATCTTTCTCTAAAACATTCCCCAAGAATGTTCTGTTCTCTAATTTACCACAGAGAAAGTGAGGAGTGAAGCTCCTTCGTAGAAAAGTAGAATGAGATTGATGTCACAATATTTTTTGTATCCCCAGTACCTAGTATATAACAGGTATTTAATAAAAGCTTGTTAATGTTGAGTGTCTGATAGACAGCATGATTGCAACTTCCACTTTGCTGCATTTAACTGATGTAGAGTAAACTTTGCTCTAACTTCTCATTTTGTTTCTGTATGTGTCTTTATTTTTTCATGGGTGTTTTTTTTTTTTATAAAAGATTGCTGCATTTTATTCTTCTATTATGCCACTTTTTCATTTTATTGGATTGTTTAATTGACTCATTTTTAATATTGCAATTACTAAGTTTGCATTTTCTTCTATTTATTTCTTTAGGATTGCTTTCTTAGCCCTTTCCTCTCTCAAGTGATTACTCTGATGACCCTGTGATTAGTGTTTCTTAGTCTACCTTTGAATGCTAATGTATTCCGAGAGTCTCTCTCCCTTCCCCTTATTTCCATGTGTCTAGCCTTTCTCAAATTCTTGGATTTTACTTATATTATTAATTTATTTTTATTTCTGTTAGTTATTTAGTTATCTACTTGTTCCTCTCTTTTGTCCCTTCGGTCATGTGTCTTGGTCAAAATTTTGCCTTCAACCTCTTATTTTTATTATTTTTCTCTTACTACTGTCTATTCTGAGTTTCTTTTTTGCTTATTTGTTCCTTCTTTTTTTTGTTTGTTTGTTTTTTAGGCCACTGGGGTTAAGTGACTTGCCCAGGGTCACACAGTGAGTGTCAAGTTTCTGGTCTGAGGCCGGATTTGAACTCAGGTCCTCCTGACTGCAAGGTTGGTGCTCTATCCACTGCACTACATACTTGCCCCTTATTTGTTCCTTCTATGTTCTCTCTAATATAATAGTTCACATTTACATAGGACTATAAGGTTTGCAAAGTACCTTACATGTTACTTCATTTTATCCTTACCACAGCCCTGGGAGGTAGGTGCTATACCCATTTTACATGTGAGAAAATTGAGGCTGAGAAAGGTTAGATACCTTGCTCAGGGTCAGCTAGTAAATGTGAAAAACAAGATTTGAATTCAGGTCTTCCTGATACCACATCCAGCATTCTACCTACTGTACCACCTAGCTGTGTCCCTCATGAGATTAGGGCTTCTAAGTACTCTCTTTTCTAATCAATTTCCTATAACATCTTTGTAATTCTTGTCTTTCCTATGCATAAGATGGCAAAAGGAGTAGAATAGCCTTGTTCTCTCATAACTATCCTACTAAAGGGGGAAAAAAGAGCAACAAATTAGGAATGATCAAGAAATCCAAGGAAAAACCAGAGTAAATGAATTTTGCCCACCCAGATCTACACAAAGAGATAGAACTAGAGAAGGGATCCAGATAGAAAATTCCAGCCCATGCCAGAAGCTCAGCTCAAGGAAGCCTTCCAGAGTAGAAGGACAAAGGGCAAGTCAGGAGAGTCTAGAACCTGAAGCTGTGTACAAGGGGGGGGGACCAACCAAAGATGCCCAGAGTATCTGACTGTGTCATTCTGTCCCAAACTGGAGCTCAGGAGTCTGGGAAACTCAAACTAGGAAGGCAACAATTTGGACTCTCCCTGGATCAGACCACCCTGGCACAGCACACTAGTCAGATGCCTCCTGAGGTCACTAAAAAAAAAAATACAGAACTCATTACCCAGGCTGCAGATCATATAGATCAGCACTCAAAAAGGAATTCAGAAACTTGCACTGACACCAAGTCCCAATTCAAGAGGTAAGGCTATGAAAATGAGTAAATAAAACAAAACAAAAAACTTTGGAGATAAAGAAATATTATAGAGCCAGGGACACTCAAGACATAAACCCAAGAAAAAGAATAAACCCACATCATCTCTACGCAAAGCCTCAAAGAAAACCTACAGATGCGCCGTGCTGTTATTCCTGGGGAAAATGTAGAAAGAATTAAAAATGATACTATAAAAGAAATGATAGCTTTAAAGGAAAAAATGGAAATGGAAGTGAGAGTTCTAGAGGAAAGAACTGCAAAAACAATAAACAGCTTAGATAAGGAGGTTAAAAAGCTTTATACAAGTAACAGTCTTCTTGAAAATTAGACTGGACCAGACAGAGATCAATGAGTCCACAAGAAAACAAGAAATATTAGAACTAAATAACTGAAAAAATATAAATTTTCTCTTATCAAAAACAGCCTTGAAAAGTGGTCAGAGATAATATAAAAATCAACACATCACCTGAAAACCTTGACCATAACAAATATCATTCAGAAAGAAAACAATATTAGACAAAAGCAGTGTCACATGGTAAAAGGTAAAAATTACACTATGTCCCAAATCAAGCACTCAATGCCTTCAACACAAGCAGACTCCTTCCCAATGTTGTGTCATCTCACCTCTAGCCTTATGTCCTGCCCACCATTCTGAGTGTCAGATTTCCCCAATAACTCATCTGACCTTCTCCTCTGCTGGGACACTATCCATGGAGGGGCAACACGCTTTCAGAAAAGATGGCATCCTAATTCACAACTCTCCCAGACAAAAACCACAAGGTTCTTGACTCCCAGTGTAAGCATATCCCTCGTTATTGCCAAGGCATCTTTCTTCCATTTCCCACGACACTGTACAGGAACAAGAGGAGTTGTCTTCTTACCACACCAATGAGATCTCCTCGTCCATATTCACCAGCCAGGTGTTTTTTTCCATCATCTTTGATGATCACAGAGCGCAGACGGCCATTGAGTACAACATATGTGCAGTCAGATTTATCACCCTGCCTAAGGGGAGAAGCAAGACACACGGACCATTAGAGAAAGCAGAAACAGCTATAGGTAAGGTCAGATATCAAATCTGCCTCAGGCCCAATGCACGCTTTCTGACCGTCACCTTCAAAGTTCTCCACCAGATACCCCTACCTGCTCTCCTCCTATGGCCGAACTTATACCCTCCATACAAATCTGACTGGTCTTCACAGCTCCCCTTTTATCCACTTGCTCCCCACTATCCAATGTCTAGCTTTTGTATAGGCTCTCTTATAAACTGCATCTTAAAAAGTGATTCCAAATCAATGTGCAGACACATTGGAATAGCAGTATCAAATTCAAATAGAAAAGGAGCTGCAAAACCACAGAAAAGAATCCTTGTAGCCACATGTTAACTTAGAAAACCACAAGTTAATCTTATCTATGTTTTATTATATTTTTATTTATTTTGGTAAATATTTCCAAATTACGTTTTAATCTGGTTTGTGGGGGCCAGTGGCAACATATTTGATATCTCTGTGTTAGAATTTCATTAAGAATGCAATACCGTGGACTCTAAAGAATTATATTCCTCTTAAATCTGAGAAGAGGTTGTTCTATTTAAGCTAATACATTCTACATAATAGAGCTGTAACTTTGAACTTGACTCATTAATTGACTAATACAAATAAAGTATTAGTTTCTGTTCAATAAAAACCAGGGCCAGAGTATATCCTACTCCTTCAGCACCTATTCCAGAGGTAGCCTCTTGGGGTGAGAAATCTTTGACTGATTATTCCATTTTGGAGCCCTGATAAATCATCAGTTATATGAATCCTGCCCACATTAATGTGATGCCATTAGAGGCCCAATCAGCATCAGGACCACAGTGGTAAAAAAAAAAATTAGGATCAGAATTGACCTGACAATCCCAACATTCTCTCTAAGACATTTTCACTTTACGCTTCACCTGTAAATTGCACGTCCAGCTTCTACCTCCATCCAGTCCAGGGCAAAGTCTATCTGCCTCACAAATGAAGACATTCTCTTCACAAATGTGTGAGCAACAGCCAGGACAACATTTGGTTGCTTGCGCATAATCCTGTCAAAGGATACAAAAAGTTATATAACATAACAGAATCAACCTTAAAGATGATGTACTTTGAGTACATTAATGAACTGTTGGTGGAGCTATGAACTGGTCCAGCCATTCTGGAAAGCAATTTTGAACTATGCCCAAAAAGTTATTAAACTGTGCATACCCTCTGACCCACCAATATTACTACTAGGTCTATATCCCAAAAAGATCAAAGAAAGAGGGAAAGAACCCACATATACAAAAATATTTATAGCTACTCTTTTCATTGTGGCAAAGAAATGGAAACTGAAGGGGTGCCCACCAACTGAAGAATTGCTGAACAAATCATGGCATATGAATGTGATGGAATACAACTGTGCCATAAGAATTATGGAGCGGAAGATTTTAGAGAAACCTGAAAAGACATGTGAAATGACACAAAGTGAAGGGAGTATAACAGAAGAACATTTACACAATAACAACAATATTATAAAGATAAACAACTTTAAAATACTGAGAAACTCTAATCAACACAATGACCAACAACAATTTCAAAGAACTCACAATGAAATATGCCATCTAACTCCAAATAAGGAGCTTATGAACTGAGTACAGACTGACGCATATTTTCTTTTCTTTCTTTTCTCTTTCTTTCTTTTTTTGGGAGTGGCTAAAGCAGATTTGTTTTGCTTGACTATACATATATGTAATTGGTTTTATTTTTCTTGCCTTCTCAATGGGTGGGGGATGAGTGATGGGAGAGAAAATTTGGAACTGAAATAAAACAAAATTTTTAATTGGGGTTCAGTGATTTGCCCAGGGTCACACAACTAGTAAGTGTCAAGTGTTTGGTCTGAGGCCAGATTTGAAAAACAAAATTTTTGAAGATTATACTCCAAATCCTTTTATTTTGTAGATGAGGAATCAGAGATCCAGGAGAAATTGTTTGCCTAAGATCATACAATAAGTTAGTGGAAGTTTTCTTGAGGTTTCATTCTTATCCAGGCAGTCTGTCTGAGGTTTATTCCAGACATATGAAGAAAACAGAGACTGGGACAGCTTGGAGTGGATGCCCCTACCACTAGTACATGCAGTCAAACTGCCACCACTGCCTGCTCAAGGCCCTTGCTTTGATGTCACCTCATTCATAAGGACTCTAGGGTAGCTTCTCAACATAGTCTGGATGGTGATAAAGATTGTGATCCCTGGCTTCAAAGCCCTGTAGCTCAAATAAATACCTCAGACATGTATTCCCAGATATGTCCTAAGACATACCTTTTCGTATCATCTTATTCCTCTCACTGGTCTTCTAGATTTCATTTTTTGTAATTCACTCAAACAAGCCAAACCTTCTCTCAGCCTGTACTCTATTCCTGGGAGAGCCACACATCAGAATTGTTTCCACGGCCTTAATAAAGCTACAGAAAGTCAAAGAAAGAATACAGTGCCCCCCTGAACAACTGTAGATTCTTTCTAGCCAAGAAGAAGCTGGATGAGAGCAGGCACAGGAAGGAATGGAAACATCTCTCTCTCTCTCAATCCTGAGTCACTGTGTATAGTGGAAGCCATAGTGGAAAGGTGACTTACTACTCTACAGAAGAATGTAAACTACCTTGAGTACATGTAAACAGCAAAAGAAGCTCCAACTATTTCATGGGAAAACTTGCACATGACCCTGGGCCGTCCCTGGCACTATACCTTCTGTTTCTATATAATATCTGACCTGGCTTGAGGCTGGTGCAGGGATCCATTACACCATTCTGTCCTCCTGCTTCCAAGGACTGGGTCTCATGAGTAAACTCCTTTAAACAATCTAATTAACCTAACAAACCTTAATATATATTTACCACCAAGCTAGTATGGGTTCCTCTTTCTTTGGCAACTCACTATCGTCTCAAAGGGTCTGCGTCCCTACAATTGGCATATTGGGGCAGAATAGATCAGCCCCCTTCCACTTGGCCCTACAATTAGCGTAGCTGGCAGGACAGTCTGTCCCCCTACAAATCTTGCGTCCTTATACACTGCACTGGTGTCCTAAAAACTAATTACTCTTTTGGAAAGGAAGCTAAAACCCAATGAGAAAAAGTAAGCCAAGCAGAAGATAGTGCCAAACATCTGGTCTGCATTCACAACTGGGCACCTTTCTAGAGACATCACCAGCAAAAATCACCCAGCTAGTTACTTTTCTTCCTGTTACTCGCTGGAATAAAGCATGAGATTCATACTAGATTGCAATGCTGTTCACTGTCAATTCAAAACTAAAAGAGCTTGCACCATGACCAACCAATAGTGACAAATCTCAAGTCTTGGTCCCTGCAATTAGAAAGAGTGTCATAATTCATCTTGCTCAGACCCCGAGTTGAAAAGTGAGGAGAATGATCATTTATCATTTAAATCAGTGGTTCTTAATCTTTTTGTGTGTCATGGATCCCTTTGGCAGTCTGACAAAGCCTACCTCAGAATGTTTTGAAATACATAATCGAAGGAAATGCTATACATTTCAGTTGGAGGTTACTTAAAATAAAGATGAAATTTTTCTCATCCAAGTTCAAAGACCCCCTGAACTCTATCCCTAAACTCCTGATTTAAACAGATATTCCAATTGACCCCATCGGGCTATCCATGTGCTTCACAGGGCACAAACATGATGGAGAGATAAATTTAATGTGCCCCTTGAAAAAAACAGAGGAAAGAGAAGTTCTCTGGCCTACCACACCCACCAAATTACTGGAGTAATATACATGAGAAAAGATCTATTTGTACCTGTGCTAAAAATCTAAAGTTCTAAGCCCCTTACCAATCAGTGAAATGCAGATAAATTCTCCCAACTAAGGATGGATTCATCTTGTAGAAGGCATTTTGAGGTATACAGATCACAGAACACCACAGACAATCTAGTCAATTCCTTCATTTTACACATGAGGAAACAAACACAGAGAGAGGGAAGTGACTTGCCCAAAGACACACAGAAAGTCAATAGGGAAGCTGGACCAATAAATCAGCCAGGAAAACAGTATTTTTTTTTTCTGTTGCATTATGTAGAAGATGTCAGGCTGATGAAAACTATTAGAAATCAAAAGTATTATTTCTTCCATAACCTTTATGTGAAAATCAATCTAGTGCTACTGATTATGTTTTGAGACACACACACACGAATATGTGTAGATATATACGTACGTATGTGTATGTCTAAACACACACAAATATACACACATACAAATATACAAATGCAAATGTACACATAGACATTTGTGTATGCAATATATATTAGATGGACAAGGGATACCTTTACAACTCAAGAAGGACACAATTCAGAGCCTTAAGTGTCCTTCTGAAGGTACCTGACAACAGTGACTGAAAAAATCAGGGATACATATTTACAGATAGGCTTGTTACTTTTTTAAAACTATTTACAAAGCTGCAATTATCTGTAACTCAACTTACTGTGAAAAAATACGAACTTATTGCTTCTGACACTGGGTTTGTCTTCTGATAAACAGCAAGATTTTTAAGTAGATAATCCCTAGAACATACTGGGTATGCCTTTCTTTTCCTCTCCCTGATCCAGATGTCTGGCCTCCTGAAGGCTCTCCATTAAGGACTCATAGAACTTCATGATTTCCCCCCAAGAGACTTATCCCTAAAATGTCTCCACTGAAAAGAGACAAGAACTCAATACTGGCCATGCTCCCTGGAACCACCACTCTGAAGAGAAGAGAGACATAGGCATCAAAAAGCAGAAGTGTTATATATTTCCTGAACCATTCTGTTTCCCAGGCTCTCCAATTTTCTCAAGTATCCAAGTTACATAAGCACTTCAGCCCCACCTACAGAGTGTGATGCTCAGAGAGTTTCAAGATCACAACCTTTGCCAGAAAATAAATCAGAACAGACACAGAGTTTGTAAATACTCTAGCTTTGTAACAGATGCTCCAACTATACTATGAATATTTTTGTTACCCATTATCTATGTCATAGTCTAGTCACATGGCTAGAAAGTTATGCTTTTTGCTATAATGAGCTTTGCTACAATTCTACAGAAATAAAGAAAAAGGTCTTGTAAATAGGACATTCTTACCATCTCCTTAAGGTTGGTGTTACCTTTTAAAATTCAAATTTAGTGGATGTTAAAGCTCAATTCTTATCCAACTCCTATTTCACTCTCAAAAGAACTCCTGGGCTAAGGAAAGAACTCAGAGCACCATGATTGCATGGGAAGAAGAAAACAGTTGGGTCACTGCAGACCTACTTCATTCCCACTAAGGAAATCTGAACTCTGAATACTGACCAAGCTATATCCTCCATTAGTAGATTGTCCAAGCTCATGCTGCTCTTCTGGCTACTGTATTGTCCTATTATTTCAGTCTCCATTTCTTCTTTGGCACCCCCAGAGTTCCCTGACTATAGCAAGTATAGATTAAAATTGGCAATCTAAGAAACAGAAGGAAGAGGTTATAAAGGTATGGCCAAAAGGCAACCCTTTATAAAAATGTTACCTGAAATTGGCCATAATATGTTTGTATTAGAGAATAGGCATCCTTAAACCAATAAATTCCCCAAACTCAAATGGTATTCTGGGAGCCCTTTCCATATATTTCTTGCCTCCAGGGAAACCATGGGTTCTCTAGAGCCCGTGATGCTCCTATGGATCCAAACTGGCATTTAGTGAAGGGATTTGGAAGATGATAAAGTTCTTGGAGCCCTTCATGGTTGGAGATGGCCTGGTGAGGTCTTAGTTTCTTAAACAGCAGTTCCTCCACTTCAAATTAAAACACTGAAAGATATCCTGAAACTGACCTTCCTATCAGGGAATTTTCCTGACATTGAGAGTTAATACATATTGAAAAACAACTCCTAGGGTGGCAGCAAGCTTGAAAAAATTTTCAGAGTGAGACCTTAAGGGTCCTCAGAATTGCCCTGGCATCCTTAGTGGTCAAAGACACATTGGTGCCAAGCAACAGCAAGAGGAGCCAGGCCTCTGACACAGGAGACTAATCTGTGGTTATGACATGCCCAGGCCCTGAACCAGCGCTGGTTCAGAAAGCTACTCTCTTGGGCAAAGTGAAAAGGTGACAAGAGTTTCAGGTCTCCATGCCAATGGTCAGTAGGGAGAAAGTGACTAAGCTTATCTTCCCACAGAGAGAATACACCCAAGCTGTCTTCCCTCCTGAGACTGCATCTACTAAAGGGATCCTTCAGCTCCCCTTGCTAAGATTAAACCACGTCACAGTTTCAGAACCATAGCCAAGATCGTGTGTTTGTATTACCCACAGTACAACCCCTGAAGCCATGAACATTTCTCAACACCAATGTCTGGTCTACAAAAATAGGTTACTTCTTCCTTTTCAAAAGAACAAAACCAAATAATAAACCTAATAATTTCAAACACGTTGGTACCCAGACTCATCTTTTTACTCAAGAGTTTCCAACAGCTCTGAATAGATCTCCCAGAATGTAGGTTTCTCTTTTTGCTAAATGGGGGTCCCCAGTACATGGATAATTCTGTCTGTAGTACATATCCCAGAGCTTCCCTATCCCTTATTTGGAGTCATAAAGATGAAAATAAAGACTAAGAAAATCCCAACAATCCCCCTGAAGTGTGACTGAGCTCAATTCACTCCCCCAAATCTAGCAGTAGCATCTGCTGCTCTGCCCAACAATAAACCATGGTGATGCAGGGAAGGGTGTGTTAACA
Source organism: Vombatus ursinus (assembly GCF_900497805.2). NCBI lineage: Eukaryota > Metazoa > Chordata > Mammalia > Diprotodontia > Vombatidae > Vombatus > Vombatus ursinus. Next base: position 2,135,507 of record NW_020940358.1, on the reverse strand, counting down.
CAAGCAAAAGAATGCAATCCCAAACACAGCAGAGAGGAGACTGCGTAACACTTTCATCCTGACTTAGATGATAGGACAGAAAGAATTAAAGCTGTGGATGACACTCAGTTGGACAAGGCTAGCACCTTGTAGAGAACTAGATTAAAATTTAAAATTACTTTGACATGTTGGTAAAGGAGATAGATAAAAACAGACTACAATTCAAGAAGGACAAATGTAAAACAACTCACTTAAGAAAGAAAATTCAACTGTATGATTATAAGGAAAAAAATTGGGCTGGTTTTGAGAAAGCACAGCCGAAAAAAGCAAAGGGGCAAAGTAGACCAGACCCAAACAAGAGTCAGGAATGTGGAGCTATAGCTCACAAAGCAAAGTATGATCCAGTGATAGGGAACAGTATTGCACAAAGGACCCAAGAAGTAATCTTCCCAGAGCCCTGGTATATCTTCATGACCAATCATTCCTTCTGGTGTTCCTTTGCTAGCAAAAAATCATTCAAAATCTGCTGGAAATTATTTTGGTTGCTCAAAACTCTGACAAATGCCAGAAATTCAACTCAACTAAGAAAAAAGATGAGACAACCATGGTATAGTTGACTAACTTGGTATGAGTAGCGCTGAGTTAAAACCAGAGGGTTCAAATTCCAGGTCTGCTATTAACTATTTATGTGACCGAAGGCAAATAAATAAGATAACCTCTCTGTGCCTGTCTCCTCAACCCCCTCATTTGAGAGAGGTGGACCAGATGATCCTTAGGTCTCTGTCAGCTCTATATCTTATAATCCTAGGGTGACAAAATCTGTTACCAGTATTACTGGAATAAAAGATTTCATTAAGGTAAAAAACCAATATTTTATATTTACCAGAGGGCCCTTTATCTAAGAAGCAACCCCCAAGTGTATACTATCAGCCCCTTGTGTCCAAACACAACACTTATCAGCTCTTATAATAGCATTGTCACTAGGCCCAAACATCATCAGTCTACAGCTCCAAAAAAACAAGGGGTTGTTTGGCATTCTGAACACTTTCAGCTCTGGGGTGTGAGCACTTAAGATAACCTGCTCATCTACTTATGGAACATTGTCTGCCCCCCTAAAACAAAAATAGGGCATCTGCGTAAGGGACTCACTCATAGAAACTGGACTTGGAGATGGAGAGGAAGGAACATTCTTTGTTGGCCTTGATGGTAAAGATAAGTGGCTCCCCTGTAAGTACAGACAGCTGGCCTACCAGCTCCCCAGGATGGGTGATAAATAGGCATTTATTTTCTTCACTGTCAATCTTCTGCTGATATACATGTAGCATCCCAGAGATCACAAACTGGATGTTGACATCCTAGCCAAGACAAAATCAGACATTAGCTTAGTAATGGCTTCTGAAAGTACAGATGAAACATTTACTATGCAAAAGTAAAGAGATATTATAAAACAAGGGGATGGCAGGCACCAGGAACAGAGAAAACATTAGAGATTTTGTAGAGGGAAATAATGTAGTCTAGGAAGACATATCTCAGGAATGAATGTCAGTGAAGTTTAGTTAGCAGTAGCAAAAGTTGCGTTGTAGAAAAACAGTTGCTTTCTCTTTCCACTTGGAATCAAAATAGAAGCATTTGTTGCCTCTGAGAATCCAACCAAGAGGCCAAAAGTTCCCTGGGTCGTGTTTTCTATATGTTTCTCCTGAGCTGCAGGCAAAAGCTTCATCTTCTTCAGAAAATCAGAGCTTCTGCATATTGGATGTGCTCTAGTTTGTCGATGTCCTTTCCAAACTGTAACACTTAGAACAGGACACAATACTACAAATGTGGGATGATCAGTACAGAATACCACAAGATAAAACCTTCCTTGTTTTAGACACTAGGCCTTTCTTAAGACAGCTTGAACTGTATTCACTTTTTGGCTGACATATCACACTGACTCATTTGGAGCTTGGGTCTTTTTCTTAAAAGTTGTTCTCTAATCATGCCTTCCCCATTCTGCACAGACACAGTTTTTTGGACCTAAGTACAGAACTTTACATTTATCCCTATTAGATTTCACCTAATTAGATGTGACTCATTGTTCTAACCTGTTTTTCTTTTAAACCTTGTTTTTTTTTTTTAACCTGAGTTGTTTGGTTTTTTTTAGATTCTTTTTCATCCAATGTGTTAGCTCTCCCTCCCAGTTTTACATTATCTGCAAATTTGAAAAACATGCCATCTTTGTCTTAAACTAAGTTAATGACAAAAATACTAAACATCATGGGGTAAGTTTAGATACCAGAGGCACTCCACTGGAGAGCAGAGGCACTCCACTGGAGAGCTCCCTTCAAATTGCCACAAATACTATTTGAATCCAGTCACTTAACCAGTTCTGAATCTACCTAATTATAAGACCTTTTGGCCTACTTCTCTTAATTTTGTCCATCAGGATTTCAAATCTTGCTGAAATCTAGATACACTATGCCTCCAGCATTCCCCAGTTTACCCATTTGGTAATCCTATCAAACAAGACTAGTAATCTATGGACACATTGTGGATAACATAAAAATCAAAAACCATATGAATAACTCTGAAGGTGTCTCACAGAGCCAACAACAGACAGAGCTGAGTTTTGTGGCTCCTTTACGCATAATGTCCCACTTTCCTGCCATACTGGCTTTTAAAAAACCCTCTAGGGGCAGCTAGGTGGCAAAGTGGATAGAGTTCCAGCCTTAGAGTCTGGAGGACCTTAGTTCAAATCTGGCCTCAGACACTTGACACTTACTAGCTTGTGTGATCCTGGACAAGTCACTTAACCCCAATTGCCTCACCAAAAAGAAGCAAAACAAAACAAAACAAAAACCCTCTACCTCTCTCTGACTCTAAAAGCCCATTTTCAGAATATACATGAGAAGATAAGACAAGGGACATCAAGTACAAGTATCTCCAGTTTGTTTTCCTCTTTACATCCTTTATCTTCCTCTATCTTCTTATCCTTTTCAAAAGTTAATCCTATACCCTCCAAGCTCTGGATTCTACTTTTTCCATTCTCCTGATAGATTTTCCTCACTCCTCTTCCCTCCTTTCCTATTTTCATTAACATTTCCCGGCGGTCTCCGTAACTTCTGTCTGAAGTCTGTCCACCTTGAAAAAAGCAACCACCACCACCACCACCACCACCCCTCTCACTTGCCATCACTCATACTTCCTCCTTTGCACCTTCTTGAATTTGCACATTTGTCACCTGGAACATCCTTCTCTAGGTCTTCTACCCTATCAAATTCATGTCCATCACCTCTGAAATCTGACTAAATGAATACTCACTATCCCCAGTTGATGCAGATTGAACCATGTCACTCCTCTACTCAATAAACTCCAGGATCAAATAAGAAATCCTCTGTCTGGCAATCAAAGCCCTTCATAACCTAAGGCACACACCCCACCCTTACTCCCCAACTCTTCGATATTCTTCCATCCAGTGACACTTGCTTCCTGGCTGTTCCACAAACAGGATACTCCATCTCTTGGCTCCAGGTATTTCCTTTGGCTGTCTCTCATTTCTGGAATGCTCTCTCTCCTCATCTCTACCGGCTTCCTTCAAGTCCCAGGATAAAATCCCAGTTTCTATAGGAAGCCTTTCCAGATGCCCCTGATTTCTAGTGTCCTCCCTCTGTTAATTATTTCCTACTTTTCTTACATATAGCTTGCTTGTTTATATTTATTTGCTTGTTGTCTCCCTCATTCAACTGTAAGCTCCTTGAGGAAAGGGACTATATTTTGCTTCTTTCTGTACCCCAGTGCTTAGCAGTGTGCCTGGCACACAGCAGGTGCTTAATAAATGCTTGCTGACAGTTGGCTACCCTAGTTCATTTCACTCTATTCTGTTTTAATTTTGAATCCCCTCTACACCACTGATGGATACTCAGTCAGATGTTGTCTTACATTTATTGATGTTCCTCTCTATGTTCTTATATCATTGTGTGTATGTTCTGTCACCCCAAGCGGATTTTAAGCTACCTAAGGATACTGAGCTTATGTCTGATTGTGGCCCCCCAAGATTTCTAGAACCATCTCTGTACACAGTGGGTACTCAATAAGTGTAGCTGACTCACTGACTGTTTCAGAGAGAACTGAAACATGCAAGAGTAAGGCTGGCTGGGGGCTGGAATTAAATAAGCAGGAAAATTTGCCCCTGGAGTTTTCCCTGAACACACATCAGAGGCCTAAAGCAGGTGGAAGAGTGAGTCATCAATGCTTTGTGTGCTCAGCTAACATAGTGATTCTCCTACGAAAACCAAAAAGCCTCTCTTTGTCAGTGTGGGCTCCTTTGAGAGCTTAAAGCTGAAGTAGAAGGAAAAGAAAGAAAATGAGGAGAAAAGGAACAAGTGAAGCCACAATGCTGAGGAATGCCACTTCATGGGAAGGGAGTTTCAGGGAGAATATCAGAACCACAACAAAAAACAAATAGAGACTGTATACACTATTTCCAGAGAGACCAATAAGTAGCTATTGTTGGCTCAGATGTTATAACATCACTGAGAAGACACACCATGGCCTTCCTATGACTGAGATAAGGCTTCGGCCAACCCGTCCCTCATATTATCCCTCACACAGCAGTTCAACTTTTTATGTTCTGCCATATACATACGTTAAAATGTCTAGCACACATGGAAAAATACAATGGCTCATTGCTAAAGAGAGATTTAGCCTTCCCACACAAAGAGCAAGAGTGGCCAAGATCCTGAATTCCCTAACCCACACTCAATAGTTGAAGCCATTGTTCCTGTCTGTCAATTCAATGAACATTTACTTAGTGTCCGCTGTGTACAAATAACTGTTTTAAGTGCTGGCGGGACACAGATAAAAATGGTGCAATTCTTGCTTTTAAGGAGTTCGAATCCTGGTAAAGAAAACATGGCATGCACACATATATGTTAATAGCACAGTAGGGTGTGATGAGGACAAAGAGGAAATCCAGACAAACCATTTCAGCTGGGAGGGGCAGAGTAAGGAGATCGCCACAAGTTTCCACAGAGGAGGTGGCACCTGGGTTGAACTTTGAAGAACAGGATACTGGAAGATGGGATACAGAGCAAGAATATGCCCCGGGTGTGAGGGATGGTACATACAAAGACATGGTGACAAGAAAGAGTATGTCAGGTTCAGGAGCAGTAAGCAGTCCAAGCTTGGGCCAAATGTTCCTCCTATCTCTCTAGACCCCTTTCAGCATAAAAATTAACCTCAATTAGTATTCAGAGTAGTCATTGCCCTTCTCTAAATATATGTTCCCTTCTTCAAAAATGACCTTAATGGGAAGCTTGTACCCTAGGTGGTAGCAGCATTTACCAATCCCCTCCTTCTACCATAGCCTCTTACTCACCTGGTCTCCTTGTTTTGACACCACAGTACCTGCAGGTACATGAAGCAAGGTCACTCTGTTGTCCAAGAGTGAAGGATCCTGAGGGGGGAAATTGGAATATGAAGGGTTTCAACAAACAACACCTCAAACAGGAAAGTTAGAACAGAATAAGAAGGAATTTGCTTACAAGACTCCTGCTTCATTCCTATAAGTGAGAAAAACAATTAGGGGTTTGGAGATGATAGGTAAGAAAAATCCCACTGTGAAGCAAGAAGAGAAAGAAAAGCTAGGAATAGACATAAAAATGAAAGAAGACATTCTTGGAAACTATTTGGTACTCTCCCTCCCTCTTCCCTCTGCAGTTCCTAGCAAAAAATTAAACAAACAAAAAAACCAATCAGAAAATACTCACCTGGACCTTCCAGCCATGACAAGGCAAACCAAGATAATGGAAATCTAACTAAATCCATATGTGACTGACAGGGCTCTGGAACCCCAGAGAAAAGTCATCCTAAGCAGTGAACAGAATTAAAAGAATCTTACATTTGGAAGGGACTTCAGAGATCACATAGTCTATCTCACTTAAAGTATAAAACCCATCTCCTCTCCTCAAGCTACTAAAACCATTTCTCTACTCTCACCCCCTTCTCAGCAGAGGACTTAGCCTCAGTTTACTGAGAAAATGGAGACAACCTGTTATGAGCACCCTCTTCTCCTCAATTTTACAGGTTAACCCTACTCAACACTATCCCCCATTCTTTCCTCCTTGCTCTAATCTCAGAGGAAGAGGTGTTCCTTCTCCTTGCCAAAGCCAACTCCTGTCTTTATTGCCCTTGATCCCCACCATCACTGGGAGCTTGCCCCTTTCTCTTTCTAACTATCAATATTTCTTCCTCTACCTGCTCACTCCACGCAGCCAACAAGCAAGCCTGGATCTCCCTCAACCTTCAAAAAACTTCACTGGACTCTACCATCACTTCAAGTAGTCTTATATCTTCTCCCTTTCACTGACAAAACCCAGGAAAAAGCTGTGTTAGTGAATGACTAAAAAAACCACGATTTATGAATGTGATGGAACATTAGGAATATTATTATGCAGCAAGAAATAATGGATATGACTTGAGAAAACAGTGAGAAGACTTGCATGCCATGATGCAGAGGAAAATAAGTAGAAGCAAGCAAACAACATATACAATGATTAAAACAACATAAATGAAAATACCACTAAAGGGAAGTAGATAATATCTTAATCACTAAATCTAGTGCTTCTCTCCTAATTCTCATTCTTCTTGACCTCTCTGAATGTCCGATACTGTAGACCACCTTCTCCTCCTGTATACTTTCTCCTCCCTAGATATTCATGACCCTGTTCTCTCCTGGTTCTCTCCTCCTACCTCTCAGACTGCTCCTTTACTGGTTCTTTGTCCAGGTCACAGTTAACTAAACCTGAAGTATTCACCTTAAGGCTCTATCTTAGGCCCTTATCTCTTTTCCCTCTGTACTATCTCACTTGAAGATCTCAGCAGACCCCATGGGTTCAATGAGCATTTCTCTGCAAATGATTCTCATATCTATATCCCCAGCCTAGTCTTCCTCCTGAACTGCAGTCTTACATCATCAATTGCCTTTTGGACATCTTGAACTGGATGCCAGGTAGACATCTCAAACTCAACATGTCCAAAACAGAACTCATATGTTTTCCCCAAACTATCCCTATTTCAGAATTTCCTTTTAATTTTCTGATTACTCTTCCTAAGCTCACACTTACCCAAGCTCACAACCTTGCTGTCATCCTAGATTCCGCACTCTCACACATCCAATATATCCAATCTGTTGCCAAAATCTGTCATTTGTGCCTTTACAACATCTCTCATCCACTTCCCCTTCTTTTTCCTCATAGCCACCACAGTGGTTCAGGTTCCCATCAGCTCATATCTAGACTACTACAACGACACTCTGGTTGCTCACTTGGTCTCAAATCCCTCCTCACTTCAATCTATATTTCATTCAGTTGCCAAAGTAATATTCTTAAAAGATATACCAATGTCACTTCCTTACTCAGTAAACTCCTATGGTTCTCTATTACCTCTAGGATCAAATACAAACTGTGCTTAGCATTTAAACCTCTTAATAACCTAGATACTCCCTACCTTTTTAGTCTCCTTACATTTTACTCCCCTCCACACACTCTAAGATCCAGCTACATTGTCCCACTGTTCATTGCATATGATATACCATTTCCTGTCTCTATGCTTTTGCACTGGCTTTCCCCTATGCCTAAAATGTTTTCTTCTCTACTTCCACCATTAACTTTTCCTGACTTTCTTCAAGTTTTGGTTCAAATCCCACCTTCTGTAAGAGGTTCCTCCTGGTCCATCTGGCTGCTAATGCCTTCCTCTTTGAGGTTACCTCCCTCACTACTCTTTATAAATGACATATATGCCTAGTTATTTACAATATTGTCTCCCAGAGCAGAATGTGCCTCCTTAAGAGCAGGGGCTGGTTTTCTGGGGTTTTTTTTAATTGTTAGTGGTATCCTCCAGTGCTTAGCACAGTGCCTGGCACAAAGTAAGCACTTAATAATTGCTTTTTGATTGACAGATTGGCCATCCCTTCTCAGTCTCATCTGAAGGTTCATCATCCATATCCTGCCTGCCTCCTTTCCTTGGATATAACCTAGGATACCCTTGGATATACCCTTTTCTTGCTACATTCTCTCCCTTGGTGATCTCATCAGCTCTAATATATCCAATTATCATCTATATGTACATGATTCCCAGATCCACATATCCAGACTTCATCCCTCTCCGAACTCCTCCAATTGCTTCACCAACTACATCAACAAATTAGACATTTATACCAAAATACCATAACACAGGCATCTCAAACTCAACTTGTCCAAAGTATAACTCATTGTCTTCCCCCCAAACTTCCCTATTTCTGTCAAAGGAATCAGATATGCAGGTTCACAAACTCAAGTCATCTTTGACTCTTTCCTTTCCTTTATTTTTCACATATAATCAGGTGCCAAGTCTTAATAATTCCGCTATCTCCACATCTTCTGTATCAGTTCCCTTCACACCACCACCCTAATTTAGTCTCTCATCAACTCTAACCTAGATTACTGCAATAATCTCCTAATTGGACTTGCTGCCTCAAGTCTCTTATTTCTCTAATCCACTCTCCAAGGAGATGACAAAGTAATATTCCTAAAGCACAGGTTTGACCATGTCTCTCACCTGCTCAGGAAGCTTCAGAGCCTCGCCCCTTGCCCCCCCCACCATTGCCTCTAGTATAAAACACTAACTCTAGCATTTAATGTCCTTTTCAATCTTACTCCAAACTATCTTTCTCAATTGATTTCCCATGACTCCCATTCAGACTCCCATTCTATGTTCCAGTTAAATTGGCCGACTTGAAGTCTCCTGACACATGAAATTCCTTCTCCTGTCTTCATGCTGATGCATAGGCTATCTCTCATGTCTGGAAGACTCTCCTTCTAACCCTCTGCCTCTCAGAATCCCTAACTCCCTTTAAAGCCTAGCCCAAATGCCACCTCCTATATAAGACCTCTCCTGATCTCCTATCACCAAGTAAGCGTTCTCTCCACTGCCATCCTCACAAAACGGCTCTGTATTAATATATGTGTTGTATTTATTTATCTGTGTACATATTATTCCTCTTCCCTCCAATCCCTCCCCCTAAAAAAATGTAAGGACCATGAGGACAGGGACTTCACTTTTGCCTTTGTATCTCTAGCACCTAGCAGTGCCTGACCTGGTTCAAACTGAATTTACGTTCACCCTAAGTGTTCTCTTCTCCAGGCTAAACATTTCCAAGGTGAAAGCTCAAGGCACCAGTATAGCAGAACAAAGTCCCAAGACTAGTACATGAAAAAAAAAGATACTACTGCTAGACTCAAAAATTCTTAAGACTTGGTTGTACTGAGGCAGCTGGGTAGTGGAGTGGATAGAACACCGGCCCTGGAGTCAGGAGGACCTAAGTTCAAATCTGGCCTCAGACACATGACACTCACTAGCCATATGACTCTGGGCAAGTCACTTAACCCCACTGCCTAGCAAAAAAGAAAATAAAAAGACTTTGTTGTACTGCCTCCTTCAGCCATCTATTTCCTAAGAAGTCAGCAACCCCTTCTGATAGATTCTGGCAGTTATAATGGACAGTTTTGAGTAGTCAGAGTGAGCAGGAACCCCAAAGTCTGAGAGACTTGTGTCTCTACTCATTTAACCTCTCTAGACACACATCAGCTTTGGTTTGCTCAAAAACGTCACTTCACCTACCCTTAAGTGGCATCAGCAATTGTTGTATTAATATTGAGAGTAAGAATATGTCTCATTTGGAACTATTACTCTAAATAGGTACTTCTGTATGTTTGACTGGAAATACTGCTTGATTCAGCCTGACATCAATACCTTCCTTCCATCAATGAGTCACCACTGACATAAACAATATCACCTCTCCAGATTTCTGAACAGAGGCCTTCCATTCTTACCAGGCTTCTTATTATTCCCCCATATATCTCTCACTGACTTCTGTCTCTGTGCTTTGACATATATTATTTTCTCTTCTTGGAATGAGCTGCCTCTTTCTTGCCATGTCTGTCACTTTCTTTAAGATCTGGATCAATACTTAATGCTTTCCAAGAAACATCATCTAAGTGAAATTCCCCTACACTCATGGGCTATACCTTTGCTTTTTGTTCATGTGTCATATATAGCTTATACTACTATCTTATAATTCTTTATGTTTTATATTTGTATTTTTCTGTGTCAATGTTGTGTCACCAGTGAAATTGTCAGCATCCTGAGGATGGAGATCATGTCTTATGGGTACTGTGTCATCCTCCTCGACCCCCAAATACTTAGCACATAGTGGATAGGAAAATGTACCCCAAGAGATACTTGAAAGATATTTGCTAAATTAAAGAAAATTGAAGTTATCATGGATGGAAGCTTCCCAACATGAGAGAGGGGCCAGGGGGAGACAGAGGACAGAGTTACACACTGTCCCATATGGGAGTTCATAGGGCTCAAACTTGCTATCTACAAAGGGGGCCTGGAACAAAGCAGAAGAATTTACAGTATTAGCATGAATATTCTAGAAGTAAAGGTTGCTGAGGCTAGCAATGATTTGTAATGGAGAAAGAGAAAAGAGAAGGTATGAGGCAAGTGTGTGGACACAGAAGGTTTGACTGGTAGTAAAGCAGAAAACTGGAACACAGAGCATGAGCAGATGCAACCCACTGAACTTGATCAGATACCAAGGAAGTCCTTGGTGGGTAAAGTTGAGGAAGTAGTTTGTCTACAAAGTAGAGCTCAAGTTTAGGGTTATGACAGTTGTGGTCCATGCTCAGGTTTGCTACTGATTTCCTGTGAATCATTTTAGCTCCCACAACCACAATACTTACTCACCCAGCTATAATCCAGTTTCCTGAGCAGCAGCACAATACCATTTTCCCCACTATCTAGCCTCAGAGGTACCATGTTTTTCTTCCACAAGATCCCTACAGTATTCAAATGATGAATAAAGTCACAGTGCAAATGCCATCAGGAATATACCCCAGAGACTCACAATACTCGGAGTAAACCTTTGCCTAAGCATTCTTTTTTTCTGATGCCTCTGCAGATTTAAGCTCAGCTTTTCAAAACAGCTAGAACTGGGTTGAGCCAGGGTGCTAGAACCTTATTACCCTATAAAGGTGATCCACTCTCAAAAACATAATTCAATTAGTAGCATCCTGATGAACTTGGAAAGGAATAGGGGATGCTTAATCCCCTGCTATTCCTCATTCCCAATATTTTTTGGAGTGGGAAAGCCATCCCCAATCTGAATAGTCTGCCTTACTCTAAAGCCACATGTCCCAGGATAGCTGCCCTTTGACCTCTTTATGGCACTGGCCATTGCACTGTTAAGAGAGAAGACACATAAAATGAAACCACAGCAATCTCTGCTGAGCCTAAGCACAGCTGCCCTGTTTTCTTTGCTCTCTCATCACTTACTTAGAGTATGAAAAGGATGTTAACACATCTTATTACAAAAGTCAAACCAAGAAAGCAATGTTGACAAATGAGTAATCTCCATTAGTCTTTTTCATGGATTTGCTTAAAAACTATTAATCTATAAAATTCACCTAAAAAAATTAGTCTGACCATAAATGATTTATTTTATTTTATTTATTTATTTTTTTTTGCTTTTTGGTGAGGCAATCCGGGTTAAGTGACTTGCCCAGGGTCACACAGCTAGTGTCAAGTGTCTGAGGTTGGATTTGAACTCAGGTTCTCCTGACTTCAAGGCTGTAGTAGCTCTATCTACTGTGCCACCTAGCTGTCCCCCCATTGTCTTTCAATTCAAGTCTTACTCCCAAAACTGACTGGGTCTTAGAAAAGCTCAAAGGCTCTGGCTGGAATCCTTGGAATTTGACTCAGTCTTTGAAGCCAGTCTCTGGGATGTCACATATTGGAGAAACAATAGTGAGAAGTGGAAATCAATACTTTTCAGAGGATGCTCCATCAAACCACAGATATTACACAACAACACCCCTACTCAATGGTGTTGATAAAGTCAATTTCAATTAAGGAGTTCTCTTGGCCTTGCCAACAAAAGCATTGTAATATTTCTGACAGCTGGGCAAGTAGTCTTATTTTCCCCCCTACACCTCCAAAACAGAAAATAAAAGGAAGATCAATCTCTACTTGCCCACATCCTCAGACACTGGCTTCTGTTTTCACACCCTTCATTAAAAACAAAAGTGTATACCCACTAGGCTTTGTATGTAAAAGGATACTGATAACAGATGGTTCTGTATACAGGTGGAGGTGAAAATGATACTTCATATCATACAATCCTTTCCACACTAAATACATGAGAAAATGGTTCTTTAATTACAGCTATAATCACTATCACTGATTCAAATTCTAAATTAGCAAGAAATTTTTGTAAAAAGTATCTCTCTGTTCCCAAATGCTGGATGGTTGATTAGTCTGTCCACTGCTGTAGTTCCCTAGAACTGACAGCTTTGCCACACTGAAAACAAATATTATGTCCCAGAAGTTCTTGATTTATATTTTCTTATAGTTTCACCTCAAGGTTCCAATGTAAGAGCTGCACTGACAGCTTTAAGTGCTCTTTTCTGCACACATCCCACCCCAGGAGAGCGGTAATCCCAAAATGCAAGCAGATTAGCTACATGTTAGTCTCTCTGTTAGTCTGCCAGGTCTAAGGGTTAATGTTCAATTGGGTTTGAAGTTGATTACTTGTGAAACTACTCCAGAAGCTAACTCGTAGGACCAGGTCTACCAACCATAAAGGAGTTTACAAATTGTTAGGGTATAATTTCCATGCAAGGATCTTTGATGGGAGTAAGAACACAATAATCTGCCAACTCACACATCCATGTTCTTGGCAAGTTCTTCCTGTGAAATGAGGCAGAAGACAGAGGACTTGGTTGTTTCACTATCTGCTCTACCATACTGTCAGTCTGGTAAAGTAGAAAGAGGACTGAAACTTGGAATGAGAAGAGACCTGGGTTCAAATACTGACTCTGAGAATTATTAGTTGTTTAGGCATGGGCAAGTTATTTAACCTCTCTGAGCTTCATACGTAAAATGGAGGAAATAATATTTGTAGCATCTACTTCACAAGGCTGTTATAAGGATCAAATGAGATAATGTATGCAAAGTGTTAGGACTACAAAGTACTTTTTGCAAGAACCTTTACGCTGAGGAATTCCAAGTATCATTATCCCCACCCTACAGATAAGGAAATTTATGTAAGACGACCCTCCACATCTTTCTAAATCTTAGTGCCTTCATTCTGCGATCATCTCTAATGTATCTCCTATGTAGATTATTTGTATATAATTGTTTGCATGTTGTCTGCCCCATTAGGCTATGAGCTCCTTGAGAGCAGGGACTGTTTGTTCTTAGTATCTCTAGTGTCTGGCACATAAGGCACTTAATAAATCCTTGTTCAGTTGTACACAATAACAGCCACGTTGTGCAATGACTAATATTGATAAACTTAACCCTTCCCAGCAATACAAGGATCTAAGACATCTCTAAAAGCCTTGTGATGGAAAATGCTATCCACATCCAAAATAAGAACTATGGAGTTTGAATGCAAATCGAGGCATACTGTTTGCTATTTTTTTTTCTTCTGTTGAGTTTTGTTTCCTCTTTCTGGTGGTTCCTCCTATTGGTTCTAATTCTTACTTACAACATCACTAATGTGAAAATATGTTTAATAGGAATGTATATGTATAGCCTATATCAGATTGTGCGCTATCTTGGGGAGGGTGGTGGGGAGGAAATGGGAGAAAAATTTTAAACTCAAAAGCATATGGAAGTGATTGTTGATAAATCAAAATAAATTAATAAAAAAAAATAAATCCTTGTTCACTGACTGATCAACTGACAAACTGAGGCCCACAGAGGTCAAACAACCTGCCCATAGCACTATAGTCAAGTATCAGATCTTCCAATCTTAAGTCAAGGACTTGCTCTACCACAACATACTGTCTCTCCATTCCAGGGATGAGGAAAACTTTACGTCCTCACAATGTCTGGCTCTTCATCCAGGTCATATTAGAGGTGTCTCCCTAGACTCTGTCCTAGGCTCTCTTCTCTTCTTCCTCTATACCATTTTACTTGGTGACTTAAACACCTTCCACTGTTTCAATTAAGCTAATGATTCTCAAATCTACTTTTCTACCTCTACCCTCTCCTAAACTCCAGACTTGCATCTAACTGCCTATTAGACATTTCAAACTATGAACCATGGGTATCTTACACTCAACATGTCCAAAACTGAAAGCATTATCCTTTCCCAAAAAATCTTCTCTCCTTCCAAATTTCCCCATTATTCTCTTCCACCATCATCTTTATACCACCATCTTCCCAGTCACTCAGGGTCCCAACCTAGGTGTTATCATCAACTCTTCTCTTCCCACACATCCAATCTGTTGCCAAGGCTTAGTGATTTTACCTTTGTAATAGCTCTTCATGCCCCCTTCTCTCTTCTGATAACTGCCACCACCTTGCTGTGAGCTCTTACCATCGTATGCCTGGATTTTGCAATAGCCTTCTGGTTGGTCTCCCTACCACCAGTCTCTTTCTACTCCAGTTCATTCTCCACTAAGAAGTCAAATGAATCTTCCTAAAGCACAGATTTGACCATGACATGCCCACTATATCAAACACTGGCTCCAGTGGCTCCCTATCACCTCCAGGATCAAACATAAAATACTCTGTTTCACATTCAAAGCCTTTCACAGCCTGGTCCCTTCCTACCTTTCTAGGATTCTTATACCTTACACTCCCACATGTATTTTAGATCCAATAACACTGGTTTCCTTCCTATTCCTTGTATCTCCAGATGCTAAGCATTCTCATTGGCTGTTTACCATGCCTGGAACCCTCTCCCTCCTCATCTCTATCTCCAAGCTGCTCAGGCTTCCTTCAAATCCCAGCTAAAACTTCATCCTCTATGAGAAACCTTTCCTAATCCCCCCTCACCTCTGCCCCGTGCCTTCACTCCATTATCTCTAATGTATCCTGCATCTACATATTCATATGTAGTTGTTTTTCATATTGTTTCCCCATTAGACTTAGGTTCCTCCTCTTGAGAGGAGGAACTGTATAGAGTGCTGGACATAGAGTCAAGAAGAACCGAGTTCAAATGTGACCTCAGACACTTACTACCTGCGTGACCCTGGGCAAGTCACTTAACTTGTTGTCTCAGTTGCCTCAACTGTAAAATGGAGACAATAACAACATCTACCTCGAAGGTTTATTGTGAGGATCAAATGAGATATTCATAAAATGTTTAGCACAGTGTCTGGCATATAGTAGATGCTTAATAAATAAATGCTTATAGATTGACTGATAACTTCTTTTATCTTCTTCTTTGTTCCCCTCTCCAGTGCCCAAATATCTTCACAGTGACTACTAATCATTCTCTCCCCACCCATCCACCTATATGAACCATTAAAATGGTTTTTGATTCATGTATCACATTTATTTGTCATAGGTTCTATTTCTAATTCTCCCTATTCAGTCAATCAGTCCGCAGACTATGTGCCAGGCATTGTGCTAAGCACTGGGGATACAAAGAAAAGTAAAAGACAGTAGTTCTTGCTCTCAAGGAGGCCACAGTCTATGTTGAGGAAGCCAACATAGAAACAACTATGCACAAATAAGCTATATACAGGATAAATAGGAAATAATAAACAGAAGAAAGGCACTACAATTAAGGGGCATTAGGGGAGGCTTTCTGTAGAAGGTGGAATTTTATTTTTTTTAAATAGCATTTTCCCCCAATTACACATCAAGACAATTTTTAGTATTCATTTTTACAAGATTTTGAGTTCCGAATTTTTCTCCCTCCCCTTTCCTCTTCTGAAAATGGTAGGCAATTTTATATAGGTTATACATGTGCTATCATGTAAAACATATTTCTGTATTAGTCACAATTGTGAAAAAAGAAACAGATCAAAAGGAAAAAAAAACACGAAAAAGAATAAAGTGAAAAAACATGCTTCAATCTGCATTCAGAGTCCATCAGTTCTTTATCTGGACATGGATAGCATTTTCCTTTGTGAGTCCTTTGTACTCATCTTGGATCATTGTGTTGTTGAGAAGAGCTGAGTCATTCATAGTTGATCATCACACAATGTTGCTGATACTGTGTGCCTTTTCTGCTCATTTCACTTTGCATCAGTTCAAACAAGTCTTTTTCTGAAATCTGCCTATTCATCACTTCTTATTGCACAATAGTATCCATTACATGCATATACCACACCTTGTTCAGTCATTCCCCAATTGATGGGCATTCCTTCAATTTCTAATATTTTACCACCATGAAAAGGGATACTATACCTTGTTAGCTTAGCTCTTCTCAGCAATGCAAAGATCTAAGAGAATTCAAAAACACTCACAATGCAAAATGCTATCTGCATCTGGAACTTTGGAGATTGATGCAGATAGAAGCATACTATTTGCTCTACTTTTGTTTTGTTTTGTTTCTTCTTTCTCGTGGTTCTTCCCATTAGTTCTAAGTCTTTTTTACATCTTCTTTACATCATGACTAATGTGAAAATATGTTTAATATGAATGTATAAGTAGAGCCTATATCAGATTGCATGCCATCTTGGGAAGGGGGGAGGAGAGGATGGGGGGAAAAATTCAAACTCAAAATCTTATGGAAGTGAATGTTGAAAACTAAAAATTAATTAATTAATTATTAAAAAGGAATGCTATAAATATTTTTGCATATGTAGGTCTTTTCCCCTTCTTTAACGATCTCTTTGTGATACAGACATAGTAGTGGTATTGCTGGATCAAAGGGTATGCACAGTTTGGTTGCCCTTTGGGCATAGTTCCAAATTGTTTTCCAGAATGGTTGCATCAGTTCACAACTCCACCAACAGTGCGTTAGTGACCCAATTTTCTCATATCCTCTCCAACATTTATTATTTTCATTTTTTGTCATATCAGGCAATCTGATAGGTTTGAGGTGGTACCTCAGATTTGTTTTAATTTTAATTTCCCTAATCAAAAGTGATTTAAAACACTTCTAGAAGGTATAACTTTAGTTGAGATTTAAAGGAAGCTGGGGAGGTCAGTAATTGGAGTGGAGGAAGGGGAGCACTGAAGACATAGTAGAAAGCCAATAAAAATGTCCAGAGTCTGGAGACAGAGTATCTTATTGGAAAAATAGCCAGGAGGTTAGTGTCACAGGATTATAGATTATTTGGGGGGAGGGCCTAGGGTATAAGAAGACTGGAAAGGGGGCCATGGCTTTGAATGCCAAATAAAAGATTTTATATTTGTGCCTGGAGGTGAAAGACAGCTGAAGTTTATTGAGTAGGGGAGTGACACAGCAAAGATTTGTAATTTAGGAAGATCACTTTTACTGCTCAGTGGAGGATGGACTGGAGTAGAGACAGACTTGTGGCAGGGAGACCAGTCAGCAGGCTACTTAAAAAATCCAGGTGGTGAGGCTAAGGGCCTGTACCAGGGTGGTAGAAGCGTCAGAGGAGAGAAGGAGATATATACGAGACATAATGTGACGGTAGAAGTAACAGGACTTGGCAACTGATAGGCTATGGGGAGTGAAAGAAAGTAAGGAGTTGGGGATGATACCTAATTTGGGAGTCATGGTGAGTGGGAGGATGGTAGTTCCCCTGATAGGAAAGTCTGGAAGAGCGGATGATTAGAGGGGAAAGATATTTCAGAAGTTGTGACAAGAGTACTCAAACTTAATCATCTATCTAGCCCCACCCATGAAGAAATAGACACCTGTCCAAAGGCTCTTCTATATTCGACCCTGAAGATGAATCTGGGATCAGGGAGCAGGCTCAGCTCTTTCTACCTCATAGCCAAAAGGAAGCAAAAGTTCAAGCATCCTGCTAGAAGAGAGGCCAGAATACAGAATATGCTAATTGAATTGGGAGGATCCCAATGTACTTTGTACTTTCAAAGACTATATAAAGCAATTTAGAACAATTTCTGCTGGAGCACAGGATCCTGGATTTGCACTTTTAAAATCATACTTAATTTCTTGATGCTGATGGGAAGTCTGTACAGACCTAAAGTCGTAGGTGACTTCATTTTGAAAGATAATTAGGCATTTTTACTGCTAATCTACTTCTAATCTACTGCCTTCTACTACGTCTCAAATCAATCAAGCCCTGAGTTGTGAAACATAATACCTTACCACCATCTTCTAATCTTAACCTTGCCCATTGATCTTGGTCAACAGATCTAAAAGATGCCACCATCTTTTGAACAAGTACAATTCTGACATCGATCCACGGATTTCCCCTGAGGGTAGAGCAGCTCAGCAGGAAGAACCTACTTTTGGGAAAAGTCAGGAGACTAAGCTAGCAACTACCCTCTTCAAACCTAACACAGTCTAGAGAAGGCCTTCTTTTTTTGGTCTATATTCAGAAGAGGATCTGGCTGGCTGGGATGAAGCAGGGTAATAAGTAAACCTTGTGAAAACTAAGTCAGTCTGTGAGCACACTGCAAATAGAAAGAAGCGACTACAGTCACCACCAATCTGTTGTTCAAGTATTAGAGAATCTATGAGCAGAATACTTTAACGATATAATTACTTGAAGGAAATAACACTCATCTTTCTCAAGTGTCAGAAACCAGGAGTCCACATACTTGCAATAAATACCCTTGACATCACCAACACTTAAAACCTCAACATTTAAAACCACATTCTGTCAATTCCTCATAGCTTGGTTTTCTTAACTATGCTTATGTGTTACAAGGGGGTTGATTTTCTTTTTTACCCAGTGTAGAAAATAAAAAGGAGAAAAAGCAAATGCTTCATATTTGAAAAAAATTAATTTCAAAAAATTCTTCATATTCTGCCTTCTAGGATGACCATGATCATGCCCCATGACTTGCTTTGCCACTATTTCTCATAGGGCACATGAGAGCCACTGGAGATGATGTCTAAGAAATAGCTCCCCTTGGGTCCTGAATCAAGCCAGTTTTCTGTGATTTTGACCAATTAGTTGTTAAATGCCAAAATAAAAGTCTACTAGATATAAACAGCCAAAAAAGAGGACCTCTGATGCCCTCAGATAATATGACAGCTTCAAAGTACGCATCACCTAATAAATCTGGTCCTACAATTCTAGAATTCTGATTAATTTTTCCAGAAATGTGATTCTCAAACAAATGTAAATGATCCTACAAATGAGAAATACTAGCCTTTAAGAAACAAATCACTAGTCAAGGGATAAAATCAAAAGAACATTTTTTCTCACTGATGTGCATAGAACAATGAACAGTTATCATGGTTGACTTTATTAGTACTTTACCTTTGGATAAAAATCTTATCTTCCAGCCATTATAAAGAGCTAAAGCTAAAACTCAGACATTTTAAAGGTCAATTTTCTAAGTGAAGCTGAGTTTTCTAAGACAAGAGCCATAGTGTGTAAAATACATCAGAGATGGTTTTCTTTTCCCCTTCCCATACCAAAATCATCTTTGGAACCAAGTTAAAAAACAAAACAAAACTAAAGAGACAGATTCTACCCTAGGAAAAAGCACCACCATAGTAGTAAAGTTGGAATGTTTTTCTTTGAGTATGGTACCACCACAATAGTACCATAGCCAGGCTTATTTTGTGTCATTTCAAGCCGCTTACAGGGCTTGGTTCTTATTATGTCAAGTGGTAGGTAAACAGTCACACAGGTGAATAAACATCCCCTCTCATGAAATACTAAGTTGAGCTTTCCTTGTAAAACTTTCTTGTAAATCTTTCCTTGTAAAACTCCTGCTAGCATGAGCGAAGGGTCACATAAGTGCAAAAGTTGCCCGAGTAAGTTCACAACCAGTGCTTTGAAAGTTGACTGACAGAGAATGAAAAGGAGGTATCTTTGGTTAAGGACCTACTGTCCTCTTGTCCTCAGTTTTCAATAGTGCAAGGCTGTAGAGGATTAAGCCAGAATTTGCTCTCAATACTTGGAAGGCAGCAGGAGTATGGCACTGGCCCTGGAGTCAGAGGACTTCAGATCAAATCCCAACTCTGTATGACCTTGGGCAAATCACTTAATTTCCCCGGGTCTCAGTTTACTTATCTATAAAATGAGAAATAGGACTAGATGGCCTCTGAAGGTCCTTCCACCTCTAGATCTACGATTCTATGGTACTGTATCTTGAATGATTTCCTGCTTTCAGATTAGGTATAATGAATGTCTCAAGAGGACATTGAAATGTTCAGGAACCCAAAGTAACCACCTTGGGCCTTGCACCCAAGAGTCATCTTGGAAAATTATTAAGAAACAAAGATTTATTCTACCACTTACAGGCCCCTTTAAGAGTGAACGTCATCTGAGTTCGCTACAAACACAACAGAGAATTTATTTCCTAGTGGCAGAATCTGAATGCTAGTACTGGAAGTTGAAAGAGACCAAGAAATCAATTCCAAGGCAAAGCAGCCAAATAGCCAAAGTGATTGAGGCTCCACTGTGCATACGTGTGTGTGCGTGTGTATGCATGTGAATGCACATGCACAAATAAAACCTTTCCCTGTGCTTGAGGTTATTGCTGCCATCAAGCATGGCACTAGCCCTAAGGAGATCAAAGCATGGTAAGCACAGAGCCTTGGGAAACAGCATCTTGACTCAGGACAAGACTGAGGAAAAAAATCAACAGAAGCCACAAGAAGTGGGTGCTTCCTTCTACACAGACACTGGTAAACATGTCACCTGAGAGTTCCCTTCACCCAAGCAGAGCAGAGAAAGGCCTAGGAAACTCCAGACAGATGGAATCACTTCCCTGGGGGAGTTCACTTACATCCAGTTTCATCAGGGTGATAAGGTCCTTCTTGGCTGCTTTGAAGATGGCATCTGTCCTCTGGTGAGTGAAAGCTTCCTCAGTGCTGTCTTCCGTGTAATGGATTACGGCAGAGGGGATCTCTGCCAATGTTACTGATTTCCTTCCCTTCAGAAGAGCACAGACATTCAATGTCAGCAGAGAAAGCTCAGAGATGAGATTCGAAGAGGATTACCAAAGATGCGCACTGGCAGAGAGAATCATCAGGTACCAGTGTCATCACCATAAGATGATTCTGGACTAATGTCTCAGTGTCAGGTCTCAGGATACTGAGATCCCCAGTCTGCAGATGACGGAATGGGTTGATGCCACGTAAGAGAACCCATTTTCCTCCTCCATTCCCTCACTTCTCTACTTGTCTTTTCCTCAATCTATCCCTCCTTCCTCCATTCCCACCCCACCCCTCAAAGCTACAAAACAAAAAACAGGGTCAAAACCTGTGGCTAATTCAGGGGGTCTCAAATACCATTCAGAGGAAACTACCTTACTGGCGATCTCGGAAGGTTCATCCGAAAGACTAAGTCTGGCCCTGTCATATACCATCCCGAGGTCTGATTTAGTGTCAGTGGAACAGCCTAGAAATAGAAGGGGAAAGACTCAGAATAAGCACCAGGAACAGTAGGCAGGAATCCTGCTTCCTATGCTTTCCCATCAGTGTCTCAAAGAGCTGGCTGCACAGTTAGAGGTAACTCAAAGTCACTCTGCCAACACTCTTTTTTACTTTTTTTGGACTGGACCTGTGAAACTCCCTTTACCAATGTAGATCAGCACCTGCTTTGCATCTTAAAGTTTTAGAGGGTTATCTGGGTTATCTGGGGCACTGACAGATTAAGTGACTTGTCCAGGGTCACAAAGTAAGAATGTATCAGAGTTGGTACTTACACCCAAGTAAGTTAACCTGCTTGAGGTTAGCTTTCTCTCCACTATCCCACCATGCCTCATACTACTCTTGTGCATCATTAATAACTGACCAACAGCCACTTTAACAGTCACCTACACTGTTTCTAGATTTGAGCCAGGGCATGCTGCCTTATATAAGATTAGAGAGGACATGCGCTTTGATCCTGCTGAGCTAACAATATACACTTACTAATACCTACGGCATGCCCAGCAAAGTATTAGGAGCTGTAGAGGAAGTAAAAATTCAAAGACACAGTTTCTGTCCTCTCACTGCTTATGGTACATAGAAACTGACACCTACTCTGAACAAGGCATTGTGCTGGGTTCACACCATGGAAGACACAGAGTAATGTAAGACTTGGTTCCTGCCCTCAAGTTGCTTACAAACTACTTTCAGAAACAAGACACGTACTCATAAGAAGTTAAGTAATACAAAGCAGTATGTGAGAAATGTCTAATAAATATTACAGATAAGTATTCTAAGATTTCAAAGAAGGCAGAGATCACCATGAACTAGAGTAATCAGAGAAAAGTTTTATGGAGGTGGGTCTTGAGATGATATTTGAAGGATGAAGAGAATTTGACCCAAGAAGAGGAAAAGGCATTACTGGCAAAGAAAACTGCCTAAGCTAAGGAACGAAAATAGAAATGAACAAGGTATATTCAAGGAAAAATTAAGAAATCAGCCTGGTTAAAGCACAGGCTGCAAAATAGCTGAGCAATAGAAAGGAAAGTAAGTCGAGAAAAGTGAGGGAGGGGGTAAGCCAGAGTAAAAACAGGGATTCACCTGAGCTCTCCCAAATTTACCTCCAAACAACATTAAATTAACACCTCAAAATGGATTCTGCAGTGGCAGAACCAACAAAAGGATGGGGTGAAACAATTTTCCAGCCCAAGACAATTTGGAAGTCTGGCAGGAAAGTCTGTCTCACTGCAGTGACAGGGGAGGGAAGTCCAGCCCAGGCTGCACTAGTGCAGGCCAGGCCTAGACTGAATTTGCAGCCACTGTTTCAGGAGCTCTCAGCTGGTAAGGAGATCAGACAACTGATCAAAAGGAGATTACAGGGGACCCTTTGCTGGCACTGGGAGCAAAATATGTTACATTGCTCATACATGCCTCTGGGTTGCAGTCCCAGGGCAAGAAGGAGTGCTAGCAGGAGCAGTGACCCTTCAGAGTTCCAGGACAGAGAAGGGTGCTTGTGGTCACTCACAGACCAGAGCGCAGGCCAGGAGAGCACTGACCACACTTCTCCTTATGGAATACTACCTTGAAAGAGCTGAGAGCTTACAGACCCTCAGAGTTAGCTCTGAAAACAGCAGCACAAAAAACCTGAAGCTTGGGACAAGTGCCTGCTCCATTCCAGGAGAAAAGCCCAACTTCAACATACAGTTGAAAGTCAAGAGACAAGCTAGGAAAATGAGCAAACACCAAAAAAAGAACCTGAACACAGAAAGTTAATACAGTGACAGGGAAGATCAAAACACAAACTCAGAAGATGACAAAGAAATCACAGCAGCTACATGCAAAACCTCAAGGAAAAATGTGAATTGGTCTCAGGCCCTGGAAGAGCACAAAAAAGATATTAAAAATCAGAGAACTGGAGGAAGAATTGGGAAAAGAAAAGAGAGTGGTGCAAGAAAATAATGAAAAAAAGAGTCAATAGCTTGGTAAAGGAGGTAAAAAAAAACACTGAAGAAAAAAATAACACCTTAAGAAAACAAAATAGGCCAAATGGCAAATAAAGAAAGAAAACTATTGGCCAATTGCCATAATGAACACTGATGCAAAATTTTTAAATAAAATACTAGCAAGGAGATTACAGTGATGTATCACAAAGATCACACACTAAATGACCAAGTGAGACATATACCAGAAATGCAAGGCTGGCTCAATATTAGGAAAATTATCAGTATAACTGATCATATCAATAACAAAACCAACAGAAATCATATGATTATCTCAATAGATGCAGAAAAAGCTTTTAACAAAACATGGCACTCATTCCTTAAAAACATTAGTGAGCACAGGAATAAATAGAGAATTCCTTAAAATGATAAGTAGTCTCTATCTAAAATTAACACCAAGCATTATCTGTAATGGAGATAAGCTAGGAGTATTCCCATTAAGATCGGGAGTGAAGCAAGGATGTCCATTATCACCATTATTAGTCAATATTTGTACTAAAAATGCTAGCTATAGCAATAAGAGAAGGAGAAAAAGAAATTGAAAAAATAAGAACAGGTAATAAAGAGACAAAACTATCGCTTTGCAGACAATGTGACGGTATACTTGGAGAATTGTAGAGAATCAACTAAAAAACTAATTGAAATAATTAACAACTTTAGTAAAATTGCAGGATATAAAATAAACCCATATAAACTATCAGCATTTCTGTATTTTACCAACAAAGTCCAGCAGCAAGAGACAGGAAGAAAAATTCCATTTAAAATAACTGTAGACAATATAAAATACTAGAGAGTCTACCTGCTAAGATAAAACTAGGAACTAGAAAATACTTTTCACACAAATAAAGTCAGATCTAATCAACTAGAAAAGCATCAACTGCCCATGAGTAGGCTGTGCTAAATATGATACAAATGACAATTCTACTTAAATTATTTATTTACTTATTCAGGGCCATACCAAACTACCAAAAATTTATTTTATAGAGCTGGAAAAAAAATAATAACAAAATTCATCTAGAAGAACAAAAGGTCAAGAATGTCAAGGGAATTTAATGAAAAAAATGCAAAGAAAAGTGGCTCAGCCATATCAGATCTCAAACTGTAATTCAAAGTAGTAATTATCAGAAAAATCTGGTACTGGCTAAGAAACAGAGTGATGGATCAGAGGAATAAATTAGGTACATAATACATAGTAGTAAATGACCATAGTTATCTGTTTGATAAACCCAAAGGTCCACGCTTTTGGGACAAAAACTCACTGTTTGACAAAAATTGCTGGGAAAACTAGAAAGCAGTTTGGCAGAGGCTAGGTGTAGACCAACATTTCACTCTGTATAACAAGAGAAGGTCAAAATACGTACAAAATTTAGATATAAAGAGTGATATCATATGCAAATTGGAGGAGCATGGAAAAGTTTACCTCTCAGATCTATGAATAAGAGAATTTATGACCAAACGAGATAGACAAAATTACAGGATATAAAATGGATAAATTTCATTACATTAAATTAAAAAGGGTTTGCACAAACAAAACAAATGCAGCCAAGATTAGAAGGAAAGCAGAATGCTGGGGGGAAAATTTACAGCAAGTTCCTCTGATAAAGGTTTCATTTTGCAAACATATAGGGAACTAAACCAAATTAATAAAAAGACACATTATTCTCCCAATTAATAAATGGTCAAATGGTATGAATAGGCAGTTTTCAGAAGAAGAAATCAAAGTTATATCATATCTAGTCATATGAAAAACTGTTCTAAATCACTATTGATTAGAGAAATGCAAATTAAAACAACTCTGAGGTACCACATCACCCCTATCAGATTGGCTAATATGACAGTAAAGGAAAATGACAAATGTCGGAGGTGATGTGGGAAAATTGGGATAGTATGCACCATTGGTGAAGTTCAGAATTGATCCAAATGTTCTGGAGAGCAATATGGAATTATGCTTAAAAGGTATTAAAACTGTGCATACCCTTTGACTCTGCAATAGCACTACTAGGTCTATATCCTAAAGAGATTAAAAAAAAAAAGGAAAAGGACCTATATGTACAAGAATATTTATTGCAGCTCTTTTTGTGGTGGTAAAGATTTGGAAATTGAGGGGATGCCCATTAACTGGGAAATGCCTGAGCAAGTTGTAGTATATGATTGCAATGGAATAGTATTGTGCTATAAGAAATGATGGGCAGGATGCTTTCAGAAAAGCCTGGAAAGACTTACACGAACTGATACAAAGTAAAGTGAGCAGAACCAGGAGAGTATCATACACAGTAACAGCAATATTGTACAATGATCAACTGTGAATGACTTCACTATTCTCAGCAATACAGTGATCTAAGACAATTCCAAAGCATTCACTGTAAAAAATGCTATCTACCTTCAGAGAAAGAATTGATGGAGCCTGAATGCAGATCATAGCATATTTTTTTAAAACTTTTTTTATTTTTCTTGTTTTTTTTTTTAATCTGTGTATTTTTTTGGGTGGGCTAGGCAATAGGGTTAAGTGACTTGCCCAGGGTCACGCAGCTAGTAAGTGTTATGTGACTGAGGTCAAATTTGAACTCAGGTCTTCCTGACTCCAGGGCCGGTGCTCTATCTACTGTGCCACCTAACTGCCCCCTTGTCTGTGTATTCGTTCACAACACAACTAATGTGGATATATGTTTTTCATGGCTACACATATATAATCTATATCAAATTGCTTGTTTCTCAATAACAGAAGGGAAGGAAGGAAGAAAATTTGGAATTTAAAGTTATAAAAAATGAACGCTAAAAATTTTTACATCTAATTGGAAAAAAATCAAATATTTGAAAAAAATCAAAAAAGAAAAAAGAAAAGTAGGTTGGACCTAGATTCTGATGGACTTTAACTACTAAGGTAAGGAGTTTGGACTTTATCCTGTAGGTAATGGAGTGTCACTGAAAAATTTCAAGCAGGGAACAGAGGCTGGGGTGGGGAACAGAGTGATGTATGTGACACAATCAGTCCTGTGCTTTAAGAAGATTAATCTGACAGTATGTGCAAAATAGATATAATGAAGAGAGACTAAAGGCAGGGAGATAGGCTAGGAGACTACTGCAAACTGCCTAGATATGAGGTGATAATGGCTTGAAATAGACTGGTGACAAGGAAGATGGAAAAAGAAGGATGAGATGTCAAAGAATGATTGGGTTGGAGAAAAAAGAGAAGGATATGTTGATATGCATATCATACATTGATAGAATGCTATCAGACATCTTCCTCTTCTCAAATATAATAGTATTGACTAGATAATGGAGGCTGCAGGAAATAATAAGAAAAAATAAATATTAAATTAAATCTTATGTTGAGGGAGACAAGACATTTGCTCATTTGTAACATCTCTTTGGACATGGCAAAAGACTGGAGACAACAGAGTTCCAAGTTCAGTTTCAAGTCTGGTCACTGACTAGAAGTCTATTTGCTCAAGGTCCTCAGTTTCCCAATTTGTAAAAAAATAATCAATTCCTACTTCCCCAGGCTACCACCAAAACAACAAGAAAAGAGAGTACTTTGTCAAAAAAAAGTAGTTTTTCTGCACTCTATTATCTGTCAAAGAATCAGAGCCCACCCTTCAAAGGAGCCCCTTGGACCTTCTCCCCAATCTGCACTAAAAAAAGAACAAAGAGATGATCTAAATCTGCCAAACAGCACCAGGGACTCCCTGAATTCTCTTTTACCTTGAGGTGTCAGTGTGTCAGGTCCAATCCCCTGGAATTTTCCTAGTTCATCAAAACTCTCTCCATGCATTGAAGGCAGTGGGCTGGAGAAGCTCCGCTTCACAAGAAGCGCACAATTCTCTACCTGGCTTCCCTTCATATGATCTGTCAGGTGAAAACAGAACATAAGCCAAGGCCACTAAGAATCCCACTGAATTCCTTTCTCTTGCATTCTAAGATGTGTCCTAATCCCATTCCTTCAAATGATGCAAAATATTCAGGATACTCTTCTGCCTTTTCAAATTATACTAAAGACTTGGGGCAAATCTCTCCAGATGTGGCAGTCATCTGGAACCTACTATATCCTCACAGTGCTACAATCAAAGCCTCCCAGACCTCTGTTCCTTGAACTCTGCAGAGCCCCAAACAAAACAAAACCCACATCTGCCTAATAGGGCTGAACTGTCAAGTCCATTCAGGAGGCCATTCTCTCAG
The DNA here is from genome assembly GCF_900497805.2 of Vombatus ursinus. Classification (NCBI taxonomy): domain Eukaryota; kingdom Metazoa; phylum Chordata; class Mammalia; order Diprotodontia; family Vombatidae; genus Vombatus; species Vombatus ursinus. The sequence goes on along the minus strand of NW_020940358.1, from coordinate 2,108,054 downwards.
GCACCATTCTCTCTGCACCAATATAATGGCACACCTACGACAGCCTACCAATCTTGGCATATGGAAACACAGCTTTGTGTAGTGGAAGAAGCACTAGATTTGGAGTCAAAACCCCAAAATGCAAAATCCAGACCAGCTACTTAATAACTATATGACAGTGGGCAAGTCATTTAACATCTCTGGGTCTCAGTTTACCCATCTGTAAAATTAAAGAATCAAATTGATGCTCTCTAAAGTATTTTCAAGCTCTAAATCCTATGATCTCTACTGCTCAGTACATAAAGATAGTCTGTATCTTCCTTTCCCTAATTTCAAAGAAAATAACAGCCTTCTTCCTAGTTGCCCAAATTCCTTTATATGGTTAAGTGGGACTCTGTTACCTCTTTTATTTTTTTGCTATGAAAAAACCTTAAGGTCTTGATTATTTCTTCTTTCTGCTATAGACATGGTTTACTGTGATCCTCATTCCACAGCAATTACTATTATGATATTTTTTATAGTTCAGATCAACCTGGTCTTAACTGGTAACAGGTAAAGTCTTACTGGTCAATTATATTACAAAAATATATTGTCAGGACAAAACCATTCTGATAATCAGGAAGCTTCTAGAAATAATACCTTCTGAACTGATGCCAACTTAAAGCCAGGGTGTCCTCTATGCACTAAACCTTTACCTTCTTCATAAGTTCTAGTGTGCCTGACATTTATATTATTTAAGGAAAAGACACAGGGAGAACAACATGAAGAGAATATTGGTGAGTGCAGTTGTAAGGAAGAAATGAAAATAGAGACAGCAAAGGAAGAAAAGTTCATGAAAGGGGCAAAACTTTAGGATAGGTAGATATTCCTAGCTTCAGAAGATATTAAGGATAAATGATTTATTAACAGGTAATGATGAAGAGGAGGGTAACAACAGAAGTATTTACATTTATATAGCATTTTTCCCTTATAAAATACTTGCACACATATTATCTTATCTGATTCACACAACAGCTTTCTCTGAAGAAATCAGAGCAGAATTCTCTGCATTCTATGTAGGAAAGAGACTCAGATAGGTTAAGAGACATAATCTACATGTAAGTGGAAGACCTAGGACTTGAACCCAAGTCTTCTAATTCCCACTGAGTGTGCTTCCTACTACCCCATGCTGTCCTACAAAGGCACTAAGGGCCCTGCTGCCTGTGTCCATTGGCCAATCAGCCTCTATCGAGATCATCACCTGCTTCTGAGCCTTCGTGGGACTTTTCGACCTTCTCTCCTCGATGTTCTTCTTTTGATGCTGGACAGGACATCTGCCTCTTAATTTTGTTGGCTGTTACACTGGCCAAAGACACCAAAGGGATAGCCTGACTTTCCTGGGGAAAAAAATAAGAAAGCAAATGAAAAGTATTGATCAAAGAAGAAAGCTACTGCTGTCTCTCAGAAAAGAAGAGCCCAAAAGCAGGAGCTACATGAGGAAAACTTAAAACTATAGCATTTTGGTAATGAAGTGATGAGATTTTCAAAATGTATCAACTACTAACTAAGAAATACATTGGAATCAGAGCCAAGATGGTGGATAGAGGGAGCATTTTAGTTGAACTTTCCCAATATTCCCCTTAAAACAACTTTAAAATAACACATTGAATTGAATTCTGGAGCAATATAACCAACAAAAGGTTGAGGTGAGGTATTTTTCCAGACCTGGACAATTAGGAGGTCAGAAGGAGAAGTCTGTGGTATTGGGATGGAGGCTAACAGCAGCAGGGACAACAGTAACAGGGGCAGCATCAGCAGTACTGGGAGCTCTCACTGCCCTGGTTTCTAGACACCTGGTCAGAAAGAGATTACAGGGGACCGTTGTGAGAGCACTGAGTGCAGGACCGGGTGCCATTTGGCAACTCCATTGCCCATTACTGAGTTTCAGGGTAGAGGGAAGCAGTAGTGTGTGTAGTCACAAGAGAGTAGGGGCTCTTCCTGGGTGAGGAACAGAACACAGACCTGACGAGCAGTGACCACACCTCTCCCCCAGATCACACCACCTTAGAAGCACTGAGAACTTATAGACCCTTACAATTAGCTTGGAAAACATCAAGGCATAAAAGCCTGAAACTTGGGATGGTGACTCCTGCTCTACTCCCTAGCAGGTATGAGCAGAGCCCAACTCTAACTTAAAGTTCAAAGTCAAGAAATATACTGGAAAAATGAGCAAACAAAAAGGAACTTGACCATTAAAGGTAGTATGGTGACAGGGAAACTCAAGACACAAACTCAGAAGACAACAAAGTGCCTAAATAAATCATTAGCATTTCCATTTCTTATCAACAAAACCCAGGAGGAAGAGATAGAAAGAGAAATTACATTCAAAATAACTACAAATAGTATAAAATATTTGATAGTTTACCTGCCAAGACACACACAGGAACTATATGAACACAATTACAAAAACACTTTTCATACGAATAAAAAGAGATATAAAAAACTAGAGAAATATTAATTGCTGAACCAATAGGTAGGCTGAAACAATATAATAAAAATGATAATTCAACCTAAATTAATTTACTTATTCAGTGCCATAACAATAAAACTACCAAAGAATTATTTTATAGAGCTAAAAAAAAAATTCATCTGGAAGAACAAAAGGTCAAGAATATAATGGGAATCCGTTAAAAAAAAATTTTTTTTTAATAAAGGAAGATAGCCTAGCAGTAACAGATTTCAAACTATATTACAAAGCAGTAATAATCAAAATAATCTGGTATTGGATAAGAAACAAAGTGGCTGATCAATGGAATAGATTAGGAATATAATATATAGAAGTAAAAGACAATAATAATCTTTTTTTTTTTAGTTGTTTCAGTCATGTTCAACTCTCTGTGACCCATTTTGGGTTATCTTGGCAAAGATCCTGGAGTGATTTGCCATTTCCTTCTCCAGGTCATGTAACAAATGAGGAACTGAGGTTAACAAGGTTAAGTGACTTGCCCAGGGTCACATAGCTAGTAAGTATCTACGGCCAGATTTAAACTCAGGTCTTCCTGACTCCAGGGCTAACAATTTATCCACTGTGCCACCTAGCTTCCCCAAAGTAATCTAGTGTTGGATAAACTCAAAGATCCAAACTTATAGGGCAAGAATTCACTATTCAACAAACAATACAGGGAAAATTAGAAAGCAATCTGGTAGAAACTAGGCATAGACCAACACCTCATACCACATATCAAGATAAGGACAAAATGGTTATATAATTCAGACCTAAAGGGTGATATCATAAGCAAATTAGGAAAGCATGGAAAAAATTACCTGTCAGATTGGGGAATGGCTGAACAAGTTGTGTTCAACTTGTGATTGTGATGGAACACTACTGTGCTATAAGAAATGACAAATGGGATGGTTTCAGAAAAACCTGGGAAAACTTATATGAATTGGTGCAAAGTGAATTAAGCTGAACCAGGAGCACAGTGTACACAGTAACAATAAATAACTGTGAAAAACTTAACTACTCTGTTCAATATGATGATCCATGCCAATTCCAAAGGATTTATGATGAAAAATGCTGTCTTCCTCCACAGAGAGAACTGATGAGATTAAAGCACAATTGTTTTCGTTTTCTTTATTTTTTCTTTATTTTATAATTTTCACTTTCTTGCTTTTTAAGTTTTTTGCAACATGGCTAAAACGGTAATATGTTTTACATGACTTCACATGTATAATAGGTGTCACATTGCTTGCCTTCTCAATAGGTGGGAGTAAGGGCTGGAGAGAGGGAGAGAATTTAAAATTCAAAACAAAAAAAGAATGTTAAAATATTTTTTAATTAAAAAAAATAAAAATACAATGTATTAAAAATATTGACTCACCTTATATATGCATCAAATTAGCACTCAATAAACAATTTTTTTAAAAAACTGGGTATCTGTGGGAAGATAGGCACCCTAATCTACTACTTGTAGAGCTATAAAATTATTCAACTATTTTAAAAAACAATTTGGAATTATGCGAAAAAGTTTTTTAAATTGTTCATTACTTTTAACCTAGAGAACCTACTACTAGAATTAAATCCTGAAGGTGTTGCTAACAGTCAGAAAAGACCCATATGTACAAAAACACTGAAAGCAGCATTATTTGTGATAACAAAAAAGCTGGAGAAAAAAACAGGCTCAATGATTGAACTACTGAACAAACTGTGGTATATTAGCATAAATGAAGTACTGCAGAGAAGGATGAATACAGAGAATTCACAGAAACATGCAAAGACTTGTATGAAGTTACAGAATGAACAAAGCAGATCCAAAAGAGTTAAGATACACAAGAAGGAAGGTCCCATAAATACCAAAATATTCAAAACAAAACTTTTTGTGGTGGCAAAAAAATAAAAACAAAGTGAAATCCAAATGGCTGGGAAGGGCTAAACAAATTATGGTATATTAAAGAAATGAGATATTATCACACTGTAAAAAAAAACAAAACACAAACATGAGGAATTCAGACAAACACAGAAAGATCTGATTAAATGAAACAGAACAAAGAAAAAAGAACCAAGGAGCTATATATATGTGTGTGTGTGTGTGCGTGTGTGTGTGTGTGTGTATGGTGACTACAATAATGTAAATAAAAACTATGCTAAAAAGAAGTTCAACTCTGATTAATTGCAGTAACAATCCTGATTCTGGAGAACAAAGGAAAAAACATACAAAGTCTTCTGCCTGGTGAACGGAGGGAGAATTCAGGCACAGAATGTTGCATTGGGAGTCAGGTATAGTTGCTTTTTTTGATTTTACTTAACATTTTCTTTGCTGCTAGAGAGAGTAGATCAGGAAATGATTGCAAAGTTTTCCCAAAAAAAGCATCTTTTTTTAAAAAAAAATAATCTACTGTGTCAAAACAAAATGTATTAATATATTTTTACAAAATAAAAGCAAAGCAAAAAAAATCTGATTGCCATTGTTAAGCCAACCTAAGGCCCTAAATACTTTAATCTTACTTATCTACAACTCTACCAACTAAGGATACCAGTCATTTACACTTGTCATTATCAGCAACTTTATTATGAGAGATAAGAAACAACAGTGGAGGCACAGGGATCCATTTTAGGGTGAAATGGCAGGTGATAATATATAAATATCATTAAACCAAACAATGTTAACATGAAAGTCACTTTGAAGAGGCATCAGTCAATGGATCGTGCAAGAATGATTGATATTTTATCCTTTCCAGTTATGGTACAAGGATTAAAAGAGGAGGAAAACACTGACAACTTAAAAGAGAAAAAGAGGCTTCTCTCAATCCTCCATATTAATTTCTTACAGTAGAGTAAAATCCTATTACATTACTGCATCCAGTTTGTCTAGCCATTCCCCAATTGATGGTAGGTATTGATTTAAGCATTTTGCAAAACTTAAAACATTATGTAAAGACTAGCTATTGTTTTTTTAAAATATGACAGATTTCAAGAAATACAAGAGAATTTAAGCTCTCAAGTAATCAAAAGGAGTTTTGGAAAACTAATAATTAGCCTTAGGATTCAAAGAACAAACATAAGCATAATTTATAATTTTCCCAGGTCAGGGCTTGCTTAGATGTGTTTAACAAGACCAGAAAAAAAATATTAAATTTCCAAGGCTTAGAAGTAATTAGATTATTGTTCTGGGGAGTGGGATCTGGTGCAAGAGATGAATTTTTCTACTCACAGGGTTGAAGAGTTCAGTGGTAAGTCCTAGGTAATTGTGTAGAGACAGGAAGGTCACCCTCTGCAGCCGCACCATTATGATCTGACAGGATAGAAACAACACGAGACTCAAAATTCCTCACGTACCCATACCTGGGACAGATGTGTACAGAAAGTCCATGAAGATTTTCCCAAGTACCCACAATGCTCCTGACTCAGAGTCTCATCTCCTGCCATGCCCCTCTCCTAAACCATTTGTCAATCAAACCTGAGATTATTCCCTACAGTTCCTAAGCCCCACCTCCCACTTCCCAATCTATTCCCAGCCCCTCTCATATATTCCTATAGCCCCAATATTTAGTCTTGCTGAATGGATTTGGGTCCTTTCTTTTCCTGAGAACATTAACAAAAAAAATTACGTGGATGTCGGTACCACTTTTCAGCAAAGCTGATAATCAGACCTGAAAACACTCTCATGTTCCCTACAGAGGGGAAACCTTGGAATGATGTCAGGAGCAACCTTCCTGTAGCTACGGAGAAGAAAAGAACATAAAATTTGACCCACCTGTACTACCCTCACCAAGGTCTCAGGGTATTTTTCAAAGACACCTTGGAAAGCAGTAGCTGGAAGCTTTAAAATAGTAGATGGTATCACTGCCCTGGCAGAGACGGTTTTATATGGAGCTGCATGACCCTGTAATAGAATGACAGTCCTAGTTAAGATGAGTGAGATAAATAACTGCTGTGCATTCATTAGTAATAGAAAGCCTGTAAGAAGTGATGAGACCTGACTGAGGATGCTAACCACATCGGTGGGGAAAAGCAGATGGGTATAAGGGCTAATGGGGGGAGCTGAAGGTGACTCCAAGGTTGCAAGTTCTAAAAGATGTAATGCCCTCAAAAGAAACAGTGAAGCTGAGAAGAGAGGTAGGTATGGGGGAAAAGATGATAAAGGCTGTTTGTGGGCTAGAACAGTGTCATTTTTATCCCTGTATGCCTAGCACCAAGCACAGTGCAATGAACACAGCATGCGCTTTATAAATGCGGGCTGACTGAAGAAAAGCAACTTTCCTTTGGACTGCGCTGGTAACTCATACAAAGAAGGCCCTCAAGCAGTACAAGGGGGTTCACCACCACTGGCCAGGCCTGATCCATGGGAGAAGGGGTTACTAGAGGTTAGGAACCCAGGTCTCTAAATATTCACCAGTCCCTTACTCTAGTCTAGATTTACTCTAGTCTAGTCAACTTCCTGAATTGTAGGTGATCAGCTCAGCCAAAGAGAAATAAATGAGAATTGACATTTGCAAGGTCAAGCTCTTTAGTGCACTCTTCCAAACAAAGCGTAAGTCATCATGAGTCGAAAAATGGCAAACCTAAATGAAGAGCCCAGGACCACAGAAAGCCAAGAGAACTCAGGATTAGGATTATTAAGAGAATAAGGTGAGGTCAGGGCCCTAGATGGAGTTTTCAATCTGGCCTTTGTTCTATTATTTAAATGGAAGTTACCAAGGAGCAATGGAAAGCCAACCACACAGATTATACATTTCCTTCTCCCTGACAGCTAGCACCAAAAACTCTAGGCCTAGCATATTACTCAAAGATATTAGCCCAAACAGCTCACCTAAATGGAAGGGGTTCTTTAATAAACAGAACTGGAATATATTTTAATAACATATTCTATTTCACCACATCCAGGGAATTCCAACTAAAACCAATTCCCAATTCTCTTGACATTTTTTTCCCCCAAACATAGTTAACGATTCATTCCTATTATAGGACTCTATTCAGAATGCTTTGTCAATTGCAAATACTGAAAGATGAACAATAGGTCCTTATTCAGTGTAAATTTTGATCAAAATAACGAGATTCATAAATGTTTTTCATTAACTTACTATTAGCTAGGTCTTTTTTTTTAACTATAAAACCCCTCAGACTGGGAAAATTGTCTTCTAAGATGAAAACCAAAGGATTTACAATCTAAACCTCATGAAAAACAGGAAGCCAGTTCACAGTGGACTCATTAATTACCTGTTGAAAGCCCAAAGAGCTTTGATCATTCCAAAGGACCAAAATTTAATCCAGTTGAGAACTTTGTCCTCTCCTTGTATAAGTCTTATGTGAGCATATAAAGATTCTAGAAACCCTATTCAAAGCATTCGCTCTTTGACAAAAGTGAAACAAAAATGCTCTAGCTTTATGTGTCTCTGGACTTTCCATGAGCATTCACTGGTTACTTAAAATGGATATACAAACTAAACTTATAATTCCAGCAAGAGAGTTTAAAATATTAATTTCTGCGCTTTAAATACCAGATTCCTATCATTTTATTTGGCTGGCTCTAAATAGCCTTAAATACCAATTACTTTCCCCTCTTTACCCCCAAAACAAACGTCAAGTTTTTAACACAGATTCAGAGTTAAACACAAAAGCCCCTGTGGTAATGATTAAGAAACAAGACCAATCTAAATCAGACTCCTGTTCCTAGAGAGAGAAAAATAGTGTAATGGAAAGGGGAAGGAGAAGGAAAGAAGATAACGTTAACTCCTGAGATATGTGTGATAGTTCACACACATTTAATTTTCAAATCTACTGATTACTTTGGTTGAAAAAAATATTCCAACCAAAACATTAATGTTTTGTGAGACAAGAGATGATATCCTTCAAAACGATCAATTAATCACAACATAGTATATTTTTCCACTCAAATGTCACCCCATAAATTTTCCACTCCCACTACACCAAGAAAAAGATCTATTCTTGTCACTGAGCAAGTGGAATCACTGCTGACATTGTGACAAGACTTCATCACAACAGGCTGGGAAGGGAATGAATAGTCCCAGACAGATTGATTACTAAAGCTCAAAGTTAATTTAAGAGCTCATGTAATAACTGCCACTCCCAGCTGCACAATTCATATTACAGGTCAAGCATCATCCATTATGTTCTTTGTAACAAATGAGGTTTCATAAAGAAAGACACAATAATGAAGTAAAGATCTACTGCAGAATAAGGAACAACAAAGAATAAACTCCCTTCTTACCTTACCCACTAAGTAGATTGTTTATGCTAGAGAGTTTTTTCCTCTTTGCAAAATATTTTCAAAATAAGGTGTTACCCCTTTTGGACCTGCTTCACTTCCACTTGTTTCCTTTCAACTTGCAATTCTTTGCTTTTCTGGTCACAGTAGTAGAAACCCCACAAATCAATAAATCAATAAACATTTATTAAGTTCTTACTATGTGCCAGGTATTATAATAATCATGGAGGATACAAAAAGAGGCAAAAGACAGTCCCTACCCTCAAGGAGTTTACAATCTAATGGGGGAGACAACATGCAAACATACATGTATGTGTGTGTTATACATATGTAACATATATGTATAATACACACATATATATAAAGCAAGCTATAAATAGGATAAATAGGAAACAATTAGAAAAGGGAAAACACTGTAATTAAGAGGGGTTAGGTAAGTCTTCTTGTAAAAGGTGGTATTGTAGCCAGAACTTAAAGCAAGCCAGGGAGGTCAGTAGTTGGAATGGAGGAGGAAAACATTCCAGGCATGGGGGACAGCCACAGAGAATGCCCAGAGGCAAGAGATGGAGTGTCTCATTCATGGAGTATCCAAGAGGCCGATGTCACTGGATCGAAGAGTATGTGTTAGGGAATTATCACATTTCACCGCATAATTGTTGCAGATTTTATGCCAAAATTTTTGCAAAAAAGGTGGGGTGCAACCATTATGTGAAGCTTTTAAAAAATTGTGCCAGTATTATTTAAAAATCATTTACTGCTAAACTGTCTTTGGTGCAAGATTAGGATGCATAGAATACTCGTGAATACATATTAAAATGGGGAAGATACAAGACCTACCATATCACGTGACTTATTCATGGCAGCATCACCTGCCAGCCCAGTCCCCTCTGCACCTACAGTTATTCATTGGATCAAGTGACAATACTATTAGTACTGCAGCGCTCTAAACAAACCAAGCAAGTCAGCTTTTGGAACTATAATGACAATGCATGTGGGCTGAGAATTCTAGGCTTGCAGCTCACAATGCTCTAGAGATAAATGCATATCCATATGCCACTAGTGAATACATAGCTGTTTTGTTTACCTTTAAAGCAGAGTGACAAACATAATTATACCATGTGATGATTACACCATGAAAGGTTATAAGGCAACTTTTGGACTTAAAAAACAAAGTGTGACGATTATGCAGTGGCCACGATTATGAAGTGAAATACAGGTAGGTGTAAGAAGACTGAAAAGGTAGAAGGGGGCTAGATTATGAAGGGCTTTAAATGCGAAACCGAAGATTTTCTATTCAACTCTGGAGGTACTGATTATATGTCATAGGCAAGACTTGAATCCAATTCTACCTGACTCCAAAATCAACCCACTATCCATTATTTTATACTACCTCCAAAGCCTCAATTTACTACCTTGCTTTACTACTGAAAACTTGGTTAGAGCTCTTTGACAAAAGAAATTCTATCTATAGTCTAAATTCAATCAAAAATCAATGATTGATTTTATGGTATAACTTCTATACTATCAACAGGTGATTTATTTTTACCTAGTGAGAGGTAAAAATACATAAAGCATACACAAGGTTTTGAAATTCTAAGCAAAGTTCAGATCTGAGTCTACTCTCTAGAGCGCAGAGTCTGATAAAGACTTCTTATGAACCATGTCTCCCCATATCATGGTTAACTTTAGGGGTAGGATAAATAAGATTATTGGGTTAGGGGAACCTAAAGGTAGTCTCAAAAGTTTGAAAACATTTTAAGGAGACTGTAGGGACTAAAATTGTCCAACCTACAATAAAAAAGACTGAGGCAGGGCTCTGAGCCCATGGCACTTTATTAAATGCTCTATGGTCCCCTCTGATGAAGTGGACCTCAGACCTTCCTCACAATCTGAGATGCCCCCTTCTTCCAGGGCCTTATTTTTATAAGGTGTGATACCAGATTTGATAACTGAATATTCTAAAGGGGCTATACAAAGTACAGAGTCCCACTGGTTGACAGATTGGGCCAAAAAATGATGCATCAGCTAGAAATGATATGTCAGCGGGGGGGGGGGGCAGGGGGTCTCAGGTTGGCCAAAGTAAGGGGCATCTCCACTAAGTGCTCATAAGATGGTCACCTGCTCATGTTGGACAAGAAAGAATGGTCCGGAGGTACACAGATAGGTTGTAAGAAAAATACTTTATAAACCTTAAAAGATTACATATATATGAGCTGCTAGCATTACTTAAAGGGAGCATGGTATAGTGAATAAAGGGTAGGTCTTAGTGTTGTATGACTTGGGTTTAAACCCTGCCTCTGAAGCATAAAGGCTATTGTATAACCCTTTATAAGTCACTTAACTACCCAGAATCCCAAGACAGCCTGTAAGTTGCAGCATAGTTGGCTAAATGCATGGATAGAAGGAGTTTCCTCACCAAGAGCTCCCTACATCAATGCAATCAAATCAAGATAAAAAAAAAAATGTATGTATGCATGTATGTATATGTATGTATGTATGTGTATGTGTATATAAGTATGTGTTTATATATTTTATATGTGTGCATGTATATACACACACACACACACTCCAACATTATAACGTACATGAAAAAACATACACTACAATATCGGAATATTGGAGACAACAGAAGACAGGCAGGCAATGTGGCACACTGGAGACAGAGCTGGCCTCAGAACCCTGATGGAATCAATTCAAGTCCTGCCACTAACACACACTGACTCAGTGACTCAGGATTAAGTCCCTTAACCTCTCAGGGCTCTAGACAACTTCCTAAGACTGTAAGTTGCAGACAGTGGGCCCACTTGCAGTGGCAGAGTGAGTTTCTTCTTCTGGGAGTTCTTTATGCCAATGAAATCACAGGTCTATCCCTATAATACTGGAAAACACCAATATGAAAACGCCGATTCAAAACATAAGTGCTACTAAAGGAGAAACTGAAGTACTGCCTCTAAATAGGAAATTAGCACAAGATACACTTAAATATTGATTTATGTAGTTTGTTAATTCCTTAATATACATAAGAATCAGGATCTAATTAGAATATCCCAGCTTAGAGCGACATTATGAATTCTGATATGATACAGAAATTGGCGTGTGATTTCTGACTCTGCTCAACTGCAATCTTGCCAAGGCTATCATGACTTCTGAGAACTACCTTGAAGCTGTTTAAAGGAATTAAGGTGAAAGTTCCCGCAAGGCTCAGCTCAGAATGATGGTAAAGATGTAACCTCTGACAGGAGGGTTAAAAACACAGTTGTCATTTCAATGCCTAGGTTTGCTTAAATGTGCTGACAACATTATCTTCAAAGATAATGATGCTCTTCTACTGCTCTGAAAATAAGGTTTAGCTCTACTCCCAAGCTCGTCCTATATCATATGACTAAGAGGAATGATGACTTACTGAGAGTAAGTTTTAAAGCCTAGCCATCATCCAACACAGATGCCCAAGTAGCATGAATAAAATGAAGGCTTCAAAGGGCAGCTAGGTGGCACAGTAGATAGAGCACCAGCCCTGAAGTAAGGAGTACCTGAATTCAAATCCAGCCTCAGACCAAACACTTGACACTAGCTGTGTGACCCTGGGCAAGTCACTTAATCCCAACTGCCTACAAAAACCAAAAACAAAAACAAAAATGAAGGCTTCAAGATCAGTACATGGGGACACACAGAACTAGACATTGGGACGACAAGTGTTCAGGAGAAAGACTCACAGTGATAACATCCAGGATGCTGAGGAGGCTGTGGATACTGTCTCCAGCCAAGACTTCTTTCACTACCACCTCGGTATTGTCCTGCAGACAGAAGACAGACAGGGTAGAACCTCTCCAATACAGACACCTGCTGGAAAACTGACTTTACATAAAAGTTTTTTCGCCAGGGCTCCCAGCTGGCTTGGCAGACAAAACTTTGGTGCCAACTCACATCCTTTCACTCCAAATCACTGTAATAGAACACCTGGAGACAAGGAGGCACAGCAAACCATCTTGGTCAAGGTAATTGTCATTGTAATCACCAAAAAATGGGGCAGTGGTTAGGGCATGCCAGAGTGCACAGCTAGCTATATGTGTTTTTCCGGGCAAGTCAACTAGCCTCTGTTTGTCTCAGTTTCCTCATCTGTAAAATGAGGATAATGATAGTATCTATCTCCCAGAGCTGTTGTGAGAATCAAAAAAGTTAGTAAATGTAAAGCGCTTAGCACAATGCCTGGTACATAGTAAGTACTATATACATGGTTGCTATCATTAGCTATTATTACTGCAAGCTGGAAAGCAGAGTAAAGCAGGGTCCAGACCAATGCAAATACTCCAAACCTATGGCCCCATCTAAATGGTCAGATCTGATATAAAATAAAAGAAGAAACACAGTATAGTGGAATGTGGAATTTGGAATCAAAAGACCTAGGTACAAATCCCAGTTCTGCTACTTCTTAGCCATGTGATTTTAGGCAGGTACATTCAATCTGCAAGTTTCAGTTTAACACTTTTGTGAAATGGGCAGACCTGGCTAGAGGGCCTGCTCTAAATCCGTGATCCTGAGTCTGTGCTAATTTTTCTGGCTTTAAACATAAAAGACTAAAATCATTTCAGAAAAGAATGAAAAAGAAAACCTTGTTGCTCTGTGTGGTCCACATTCCCACCCTCCAGGAGAAGCTTGTCTGAGCTCAACATTTCCACACTCCCTGGACTCACTCCCACAAGACAGGGAAACAATCACTTTAAGTCATTATGGGCAAATCACTAGTAAGAACCCAACAGATTTATATGGAGTCCTTAGAAACTGATTCCAGGGAAATGGAAACAGCAGCACCCAAGCTCCAGTGTCACAACACTTCTAAGGAAGCTCTAACCTGGTATACTTACAGTAAACCATACCGGTTTCTTTAAGCTAGAAGGAGGAATTTTCCCTCACTAATAATTACATGCCGGTTCCACATTGACTGAAGCACATATTATGAGAAGTTTTTTAAGGAATAAATCTGTTCATTCAGGGAAGCACATTCCATGCAGAGCACTGCAAAAACTTTATAATAGTCACCTGAAGTCAAAGGATCCATCTCCTTAAATGACACATAGATTATAAGCCCATCAGTTTGCAAACTCATTTAAGGAAGGGGTTATGTTTTATAATAATAATATTACATGTTAGTAACTCAAAAATACATATTTTTTTTAAAAAATTGAGCACCTGAGGCAAACAAATAAACTCAAGGTTCAAAACTTCTTGCATACTCTAGCCTCACCACAAATACTGGCCAATGGACATTCTTACGTTTTCCTGAATGCGAACTTCCAGTCTCCCATCCTGAACCACATAAATACTGTTGTCAAGATCTCCAGGACGGAAGATATACTCTCCCTCATGTAACTGCACAAAAACCATGTGTTTACAGAGTTCCAGAAACAATGGCTTCTCAAAGTGACCCAGGACCCTGTGAGAAGAAAACAGACCATATCTTAATGAGGAATTCTCTCAGAGTAGGAAGAAGGAAGGAAAAGATGGGTTTTGTAGGGAGAAGGGTTGTACTAAAGGGGAGAAAAATAACAAAGCCTACAGTATTGCAACCAATATTTAGCATCCTTGAGAGTATGGATTTTCATCAGGCTGGAAGTCAATAGAGTAGGTACCCAAGCAAAGATCTGAAAAGATAATCTCAAACACTTAAAATGACTAAATAGGCATTCCCATAAATTTTTAATCTCAAAGCACTAAGAAATCATTACAATAAAGTTTTGGACCAACCCTATGAAACGATAGCACTCCACAGATCACAAGCTAGGGCAGAGAAGATGAAAAAAGTGCTTATATTCCAACATCAAGTCAGAGCCTGTCAAAATCGGAGGCCAGACTTACTGACTTCTGACCCATTTAAACATCCAATTTTACTCTAGACATAAGAAAGACTAAAAGTTGTGGATACACAATGAAATATTAAGTATATAAATAAGGAATGATGATAAATAAAGCAGATTAATAAACCATGCTTCTGCTAGAAAATAATCCTGCTGCACCCAGCTGAAATTCCAGTCATTATAGTAGATTACAGTTGAGCACAATAGAGAATGATGGTTTCAGAAATATTCACATAATTAGGACAAAAGTATGGCAGGACCCAGGGCAGAACTTCTTCCTGAAACACAACTCTGTATCCAGAAATCAATCACAAACCAAATGTAGTCCAAACAGAAAGACAATTTAAAGACCTGATGTCTATGAAATAGATAATAAAATTAAAATAAGAACTAACATTCATATAGCACTTATTATGTGCCAGGCACTATGCTAAGCACTACAATTAATATCTCATTTGATCCTCATAAAAACCCTGGGAAAGTGGTGCTATTATTATCTCCATTTTACAGATGAGGAAACTGAAGTGGACAGAGGTTAAGTGAATTGTCTGGCTTCACATAGCTAGTAGGTGTGTGAGGTTGGATTTGAATTCAGGTGTTCCTGCTCCCAAGTCTGGCATTCTATTCGTTGTGCCACCTAGCTGCCTCATTCACTGAGATTACTGATCCCATTTTGTAGAACTGATCGTGTTTGTGAAAAAGGTTGTAGTCTGTGTCTAGCTGCATTTTGATCTGGGTTTAAGATTCTATATAAACACCTAAGCCTTTTGGTAATGATACTGATTATTAATAGTAATAAAATAACAATAATGATAACATTTACAGAATGCTTTAAAGTTTACAAAGTGCTTTACAAAATATTATTTCATTTTTGGTCTACTGCAAAAGACCAAATAGGCCCATTTCTTTCTCCAGGTATCAAACATCTCTGCTAACAGAGTATGTCTTCTTATAGTTTACTAAGAAAATACCAAAGAATTGGCAAAGAAACTGAGACAATTAATAGCTTCAGTAAAGGAGAAGGACACACAAAAAAAATCTACAGTATTTCCACATAGCAATTGTAAAATCCTGGAGGAAATAACAGAGAAAGAAATCACATTCAAAATATCTACAATATCTACAACTTCCTTTGAGGTTCACTCATCCATGTTTATTACTCTGTCCAAATTCTTATTTGCAATAATCATAAAATATCATCATGCCAATCTACCAAGGCACACTATAGATACAACTATAAAACACTGTTGAAAGAAATAAAGAATGGTTAATAACTGGACAGATATTAATTGCTTATGGTTGGGCCATGTCAAATTAAATTATTAAATTAAAAATTAAATCAAATTAAAAACGATAATAACACTTAAATTAATTTATGGATTGAGCATATGCCAATCAAACTACCCAGATAATACTTTAGAGAACTGAATAAAAGAAAAATAAAATTCATTTAGAGAAACAAAAGCTGCCTAAAATCCTCCATTGGTGGCAGTAGAAGGCTATGGGTATGCCAGATATGCAGGGTATGCATATCTTGTCATACACAGTTGATATATCTTGGCTGATTTGGCTAGACTACTCTTTTTTCCCCCCTTTTTGAGGTTTTATTACAGAGGATGAGTCACTGAATAGATAAGGGGAAAAAGATATATATATATTTTTTTGCTTTTTGGTGAGGCAATCAGGGTCACACAGCTAGTAAGCATCAAGTGTCTGAGGTCACATTTGAACTCAGGTCCTCCTGATTCCAAGGCCAGAGCTCTATCCACTGTGCCACCTAGCTGCCCCTGAAAGATATATTTTAAAATGAAGGTGATATAAAACACACACACATCTTCACAGGACCCAAAACTAATCTCTGTATTTGCTCACTTAAAGGTCATGAATAATCTAACAGCCAAATTCCAATGGCATTTTTTCAGTCCTCATACTTTCTGATCTTTGCAACACTTGACAATGTTGACCATTCCTGCTACTGAATAAAAATACACTTTCCTTATAAATACAAATATATATGTGTGTGTATATGTGTATATATGTATGTATACACACACACACACACCTCTCTTGACTTCTAGGACAATACACATTCTTGATTCTCTTTCTACCTTCCTATTTCTACTCCCCCTCTATCCTCTTTACTGGTCCCATGACATCTCGGGATGAGGTTCCCAAAAGTTCAGAGTGTGATTTTAGGACAACACTCTGGACTAAACAACTACCTTATTCTTCCCCTGCCACCCAAGTCTTATAACTATAAGAATCTAGCTATCTGGAAGTCAGAAGTAGTGAGGGTGCTCCCTCGATTCTGCGCTTAGTCATCACAGGACCCTAAAGATCAGGTAGCCTTTCTTTCATACCTGACAAAGCCTTGAGCAAGGAAGGAGAGGTGTATACCCTGCTCCTAACTTACTTCTAAACTATTCATTTGAAATCATTACTTACCAACCTTTCCTCCTCTGAGGTTCACTCTATCCATGTTTATCAACTCTGTCCAAATCCTTGTTTGCAGTAATTTTCCAGCCCCTAGATCATTCTTCCTCTTTTCTCAAAGAGTTTAGTATCTGAATTTCTTTTCATTTCAATCCCATACTTTGTACTTAGGAACTTAAATATACACTTTGATGCCCTCCTCAAACACGCCAGTCTCTTAGTTCACCGACCTTCTAAATTCCTATGACCTTCATTCTTCACATCATCTCAGCCACACAAAGAATGGTCATAGCCTTCATTTCATCATCTTACACAACTGAACTACCTCCAAGATTCAGAAATCTTATATTCTCCTCTCCAACTACAGCCTCCTTTCCTTCTGACTTGGCAACACTTGACAATGTTGACCACTCTTGCTACTAGATAAATATATACCTCCCTTGGCATCTAAGACAATATACATTGTCCTAGCTTTCTATCTCTCTACCTCATAATTCCTACTCAACTGTACCCTAATAGATATCTCTGGTATAAGGGAAAGAGCCCTAGATTTGGAGTCAAGAGGTACAAATCCAAGCTTTGCCACTTACGACTTGTGGGACCTTGAGCAAATCATTTAACATCTCTGGGTACCAGTTTCCTTGCTTGTAAAATGAAAAAGTTAGACTAGATGATGTTGACCTTAAAGGTCCCATGCAAGTCTAATTCTTTGACTCCCTGCCTTCGTGTCCTATCACTACTCAAGCCCTACCAAATCCAAGCCTTCTCTGCCGCTACACGTCTTCCTAAAAACTCCTGGAGAAAGTCATGCCAGTCAATCCCATCAGGCCATCAGGACTACATACTGATCTTTTTATTCATCCCTGATTGACAATAACACTTCTCACAGAAGCTATTCCAAGTCTTCTCTTTCATCAGCTTCCTCCATTGTCTATTCCCTCTTCCTTCTCAGCAGAGAACTTCACCTTCTACTTTACAAAAAAAAAAAAAAAAAACCAGGAGGCCATTGCAAGCTCCCTCTCTCCCTTATTCTATACCTCAAAACTCCTCTTCATCATCCTGCATTCTTTCCTACTCTAGCTCTTCTTACCAAAGCCAGTCCCTCCATTCGTGTCCTTAACCTCATTCTTCCCTTGCCCCCATTCTACTATCTCCAAAGCTTGCTGTTTTGATCATCTCCTTTCTCCTTCTCATTTCACTATTTTTGTCAGTGGCACCATCTAGTCTCCCACATCTAAGTACCACCTTGGGGTGCCTTTTTTCTTCCCTCTCTCATGCTATTTATACTAAATTCTATCAATTCCACCTCCACAACATCTGTCTAATCTGCCCCCTACTCTCTATTTCCATTGGCGCCACTCTAATACAGATCCTCTTTACCACCCACCAAGACTATTGCAACGGTCTCCAAACCATATCTTATACTACTGTCGGAATAATGTTCCTTAGACATCAAGCTGGCCATGTCATCCTAACCATCAAACATGATCAATGACTCACTACTGCCCACTGAGTAAAAGTCAAATTCCTCTGCCTGGATATCGAGGATCTCCACAAACTGGCACCTCCCTACCTTTTGAGACTCATATCTTATACTATTCCTTGCTACATACTTCATTCTCTGGCCAAACCGGAGTGCTTTACTTCCCCTAAATAAATCCTACTCACTTTCCTTTGCTCATACTATATTTCCTTTTGCTGGAATGTCCTCCTCCCTTGCCTTCTTTGCCTGCTGAATTCCTAGCCATCCTTTAAAGCTCAACTTAAATCCCATCTCCTTCCTGAAGCTGTATATGATCTCTCCCTCATCTCTCTCCCACTAGTAATGGCTTCTCCCTTTAGATCTCAGAAGGACTTCATTTTGTAGCTCTTTGATGTAGTTACGTATTATTTTGTACTGGTTGAATGTTTAGTCATTTTTCAGTTGTGTCCAACTCTTTGTGACCTCATTTGGGTTTGTCTTGCCAAAGATATTGGCATGGTTTGCCATTTCCTTCTCCAGCTCATGGAACTAACAAGGAAACTGAAGCAAACAGGGTGAAGTGACTTGCCCAGGGTAACACAGGTAGTACGTGTCTGAGGCCAGATCTGAACTCCAGAATATGAGTCTTCCTGACTTAGGCCCTGCATTCTATTCACTGTGCCTCCGAGCTGCTCATTTGTGTATTTGTCTTAAAAAGGAGACAGCTGAAACAGGCTAGAATGGATACTGGATTTGGACTCAGATTCAAATCCTAGTGTTGACATTTATGAGTTCTCCGACTAACCAACCTTCCTGAGTTTCTTCATTTATAAAATGGGTATTATAGTATCTTTAATAGCTACTTCATAAGGTTGTTGGAAGGATAAAATGAAATAATGTATACATAAATTAACTCTTGTTCCCAGAGCCTGGCAGGAGGTGGGCCTTTGGTCTGAAACTGCTTTTGAATGGAGGTGGCATTTGAGAAGATAACAAAACCACTGCCCTCCTCCCCCAAGAAGAGAACTAAAACAGAAGTTGTCTCTTCTCTTAAAGTCCACCAGTAGGAGGTTCCTTCTGATCAACAGCCATTCCTTTTCAACACAGCCCTACCCACACACCCATCCATTCCCCACAGCAAGGCACAAGGGAAACAATCAGAAGTTTCTGATTGCCCATGTCCTTTATCAAGAGGCCAAAGCCAAGTTCTTGAAAGAAGTGGCCAAGGTGCGAGCTCCATAGGATGGTACCCAAAGGCCCATCCCTAAGCATACTCTACTCTAACCCCATCCCCCTTCCCTGCTATACATGTAAAGTTTCAACTAGTATCATTATTATTATTATTATTATCATTACTAATAGTGGACTGTAAGGCCTATGAGAACAGGGACTGCTCCTTATCTAAACTCTATATTTCCCCTAGTACTCCATTACTTATAATAAGTATAAGACTGTTGGGAGGCTAAATGAGATAACATGTAAGTGTTATTTTAAAGTCAATAGATATTATTTATTACTACTAGTATCACTACCACCACCACTACTCTCTAAGGTCCATGAGAGCAGGGACTGTTCCTTATCTAAATTTTGTGTTTCCCCTAGTGTATAATCTATATGCACACAGTAGGTGCTTAAAAAAACATTCGCTGAATTACCGGACATTTTTCAGCATGTATAAGACCTCAGATGGTAGGTGAGAATTTTTAACATCAAACTCAGTGAGATCAGCTTCCAGCAAGGAGGGTGGGGGCTCCTTTGGCTGCAAGGTGGGATAGTCCTTCTTGAAACGTAGAATCCTACAAGGCAAAACGAACATATTCATTGCAGAAAAGGTCTAAGGTCCACAGATTTTTTAAAAATCATAAAAAAAAAAGTTAAACCATAACCATTTTATCCCCAGTGACATCCAAGGCAGCTTTCCAGATACCCAGTAAAATCATAACCACCTGAGCACTACCGAGCCACTAGGCCTTTAGGAGCATAAGTTCACAGTCATGTTAGTCTGAGCTCTACAGAATTAGGAACTATATCCATTAAGAAAAAAACACAGAATACTTTCCATAATATTAGGTTGCCTTCTCATCTGGATTAATCCTAACTACTGTTCTCTATCATTACAGTAGGCAACAATGACTTAATTGTATTGGAAGCAGTTGCTTAGCTCCCTCTAGAAAATGCCTATGTTCAATTATACAACCCCATCCGTACCTTTTAGCCAAAGACAGAACCTTGGTTCTCTTCCTCATCCTCTGCCGGGGCACAGTGTTGTTCCCAACAAGACTGTTTGGCAGGGTAGTCACCTAGAGAGGAAAAGACATGCAACTATGGCCACTTCTAAACAGAAGAAAATGAAAAACCTAAAAACAAGTAGGAATTTACCCCCACAAATTAGAGAAAAGAACAAAAATGCTCAGGATTTCTCCCAGGTCCTTAGAAAGAGATTTGAGCACAGACATACCTTTCTGTACATATATATCCAGTTGTATACAATAGATTTGCAGTTTCATGTGTAACCATCTTTTTTAAAATTATACTATGTTACGGAAATACTTGTTTTATTCTATAAATTAGAAATAAAATAAATATTCAAACAGAAAATATATATATATATATGTGCGTGTGTGTGTATATATATATATCCAGTTCAGCAAAGAGCAGTGTCACTAATGAAGGTGAATTTTTATTTTAAATTTTATTTTTCACAATCATTCTATATCTATTCCACTTATATTTTTCTATCCCCACAGCAGCTAGGTTGCACAGTGGATAGAGTACAGGGCCTGGAGTCAGGAGGACCTGAGTTCAAATCTGGCCTCAGACACACACTAGCTGTGTGACCCAGGGCAAGTCACTTAACCCCATCTGCCTCAGTTCCTCCTCTGTAAAATGAGCTAGAGAAGGAAATGGCAAACCACTCCAGAATCTTTGCCAAGAAAACTCTAAATGAGGTCACAGAGAGTCAGACATGACTGAAATGACACAAAAACAATCTCTGTATGATTATGTTTAAATGAATGTTATCCATACTTTCTGTAGTAAAAATTTAGAAATATTTTTATTCATGTTTCTGAAATACAGTTATCTAAAGAGGGTTTATATTTCCCAATATACAACACAGGTGAATGGGTAACCAGGGAAATGGTATTTACATATACATATATCACCTCTTAAATACTAATGCATACATATAAGAGATTGAAAAATATATGGAGGAATTAACCATGAAAATAATTTCAGTGGCTCAGCAAAGATGAGTACAAATCACTGAATGATTTTTCCCAACACTTCCCAAGTCCCATAGCACTGCTGTGAAGTGAGGCAAGGACTACTGATCCATTTACAACCAAAAAATATACCAATAGTAGAGGGAGGGGTATAATCAAGGACTTCTCCTGACCACAGTGCTTCCAGAATGTTAAGTTCCCAAAAAGTGGAGGTCATCTCTAAAAGCATCATTCCTGCTATGACATCTGTTTAAGTCAGGTAGTTCCATTATCCACTACAGGATGGTATTCTAAGCCCTAGCAGAAGGAAACCTCTCACAGAATCCATTAAAAGCACGCAAAGACCACAGTGCCACCTGGGGAAAATGAGGAGCATTACTTCTGACAGGTACTCAGGAATAATTTAACTTCATAGTTTTCCTGATCCCTCCAACACCATGCTTCTAACCAAGCTGCTCAATGTCCCGTCCATTTCTCAGAGAAGAGACGACATCTCTAAGCCTTCATGCACTTGCCAAAGGCAGAGTACCAAGTGCTCCAAACCAAATGCCACATTTTACCAATTCCCATCCATGACTATTTAATAGCATATGGTTGCTAATTATTCTTCAAAACCTTCAGAACTGTTTGTGGGTGGAGGGTTAACAGTACATAGCTGTCTCTTGTCAAGAACAGCTAAGGTAGCATGAAAGGGGAATAATTACATGCCCAACAAAGCAGTTGGGGTGAGAATCTTTCAAGGAGGCTTATAGCAGTAGTTTACTATTCCTTGTGCCTCCCCTTAGGGGTTTCCCCCTTTCACATATGGGACAATCAAAGGAATCTTATTTTATGTAAGCCTTATGAGTGTTCCCTGGCCAAGAAAACTACCTAAGTTTCTATCTCCAATTGAGATCAGGAGAAGCATTGTAGCTAGTAAGCATTTAATAAATGCTTGCAAATTGATTGAATCAAACATAGAAAAATTTCCTGGATCCCAAGCAGTCCCCAGTGCTCAGAGACAACTCCATTAGATTCACTTCATCACTTTATTCTACTGCTGCACACTTACCTTCCTCATGATCTTTCTGCCATAAAACATCATTTTGTCTCTTTTACGGAACCTATACTGAGGAGACACTGAAAGCCGATGTGCTGAAAGGCAGAAAAGGAAACAGTATAGCTTTCAGTGGGTCTCTAAAAACACTTTCCAGTAAAGGCAAGAGAAGGAAATCTGAAATAGTAGAGGGAGGTGGGGTACAGTATACAGAATGAATCTGACACATGAAATACCCTGCTAGATTCAAAATCAGACTATCAGGAACCTTCTTTTTCTTTTTTTACTCATTGTTGAGGCCCCTGAGAATACAGATAACTATAAGCATAAGCTCTACTTCTTCATCTTAGCACTATTTAACATTTAGAAAAAAGTATGTCATTATAACTAGTGAACCTCCTCTAAATTACCCAGACAGATCAGCACCACAAGTCATTACATGGAGAGCAAGAAACCATTAGGGCCAACCTAAGGTCAAAGTATATCATATCATAAGGTACATAACCAGAAATCAGACTCTTCCTTATCTTAGGAAAAAGGCTCTGTCTTAGTATATTCTTTCTTCCCCTCCACCCAGGAAGTCAGAAATTTCTGCCCTGGTTCTCTTTCCAGTTAAGGTCTAAATGGGCTAAGCTTTCCTGATATATATTCATTTACCCTTGATTTGGACAGGCCACTAAATTCCAGCTTACAGACAACCTGGGCCTCCAAGCCATGTATATGGGACAAAGACAACTGGCATCCTTCTCTCTTATCCCCACCCTCTATGGACCAAACCCAAACACAGGATACTTACAAGACCACTTCATCTTCTTGTAAACAAAATAGATGACAATGCCGATGAAAAGAAGTGCTAAGGTAGCGCCAATTATGATTCCTCTTATCTGGATGTATAAGTTAAAAACAAAGCAGGACTATCAATAAGAAGCTAACGATCATCCTAAGCTTTTTCTGGCAGCAAAACCCAACCACCCTGAAATCCTAGACCCATCAAATTTTCCCTGAATTTAGGCTGATAGGGAAGGAAAGAAAAACAATGAACATCGAGAAGAAGAGGAAGGTATCAAAACACAGGTATCTGGTATCAATAGCTGACCAGAGACAGAATTCATGGTCTTAACTCATAGCCAGAAGAAAGTTCCCTCCATCCAAACATAGTGTTTACCATGGTTGAGTGCTTATAATATTCCACTAACTGCATAATCCAGGAGTATGAGGTAGTAGTCAAAGACATGACCTAAAGGAGAGAACACAACATATGAGAAGAAAAGAGTCAGAGAATAGTCTAAGGCATCTGCCCTCCCATCACATACCCCAGCAGAAATCTTCTTGCTTAACAGATGGCAGGAGGAAATGAGAGCAGCATTAGAAGCCAGTGAGAATGAGGTTTCCATAAGTCAATGACATGAATGATTTAAACACACATATAGTTCTCAGACTTCACATAGTATCTCTCTAGTGCATTTATCATGTAACACTATATATTATACTTACTTGTGTTTCTTTCTTATCCCCTCTACTTGACTATAATACAAGTTCCAAGAGGAAATCCACAATTTCTATCACCCTCAGTGTACACAGTAAGTACTTAGCTTCAAGAATATTTAAATTATTGTCTAGTGATTTTTTTTTTTACCTAATGTTTTCTGGATTGGACACTATTCCCTCATGCCAACTATTTCAATGATTTAAACTACTAAAATCCCATCTCATATACAGGCAGGATTTAAGCAGTCTTCCTTCCATTGAGAACAGATATTTGTGCCATCTAGATATATAAAGTATCTATGGTTTCAGACACTATGAACTATCCATGTCTAGGTTTGGCTTCCAATGAGCATCTAATGGAAAATGCCTTGTTAGACTACAAAGTAAGTAGAGGAAAGGGAAATTCAGAAGAATTTGAACACCTTATTTACAATCAGAAGCCAGACCTGGGCTAGAGCAGGAAAAAGTTGTAGGAATGGGACAAATGATTTCAGGTTCACAGTATAATTTGGTTGATCAGGAAACAGGCAAACAAAATCTCATATTCATATTATTTCTTTCTTGAGACTAACCACAAGTAAATTCCAATATCAAAGACTAGCAAATGGGGCATCCAAAGTGGTGAGTCAGAATTAGAGACCTCATGCAAGAGAAAATAAAAGTCACCAGGAAAAAGGAAAAAGGTCCCAAACGCTACAGCAAAGCCCCGGCTCTAAATTCCTACCTCTAGTCACCCAATCACTAAGTAGCATAATGAAATGAATATTAGTTAATCAGAAGCTATGGGTCTTTATTCGTGGCCTACAACATGACTTTGGGTTGTCACTTATGCCCTTTTTGTGCCTTGGCTCCTCCCTTAAAAAGTCATAATATATCCACTGAATCATAAAGTGATTTATGATAACCATAAAGATAGTTGATTAATGAATTCCGAAAATGTAACAGTACATAAATACAAGTCATATTACATTTTAAACCAAGTGGTGGGATATGGCCACCTTTTGTAGGACTCTTCAGAAAACTGGAGTAAGCCATCTGGATTCTGAGAATATTAAATACCAATTAACGAGCCAAACAAAAAATAGCTAGAAATAGAGAAGTACTATAGGTATTTGTTACTCTCTGGTATCCAGGAAATGAGGCTAAAGTTACAAGGCAGAGGCCTAGATTTTTTAGAAAGTATAAAAAGACACTACTAGGCACATAGTGATAGCTGGGCACAAAGCTAATCAGAAAATATTGAAGGTAATACTGAGTTTCCAGAAGTAGAAGGATCAGGGGGCCAGGAAGCCAGAAAAGTAAAACAGTATGAAAAATCTTCAGGTCTCAGGTAAGCATGCACAATACACATAATGCCTGGGCTCCTTCCTCTTCCTTTACCCTATTCTAAACTCTGTCTTAATATTTAAAGGCAAGTGCTGGCTGCCTCAGTTTACCCACTGTAAAAAGGAGATAATAACAGCACCTACCTCCCAGGGTTGTTGGAATGAGATAATAATTGAGATAAACAAGATAATAATTGTAAAGCACTCAGCACAAAGTCTGGCACAGAGTAAACACTACATAAATGTTAGCTGTTGTTATTATTACCTACCCCCCAAAAAAAAGTTAGAGACAAAAGGCAGCAGGTGATAGGGTGGAGAATGACATGAAGTAGGAACTTGTTAGTCCTTTCAAGTCTCAGTTGAACAAATTCAGGGCTCCTTTTAGCTGCCAGAGACAATACCTGTTTCCCTTCACCCTAATACTTTCACAGCTGACTCATCTATTAAAAAGCCAAAAAGAGATTCTGGGAAGGATTTAGTGCCATACAGACTTGGGAAGAACAAGGAGCATTGCAGGGCATAACACCCTGGAGAGGATCAGGAACTAGATCTGTGACTTCACTGGGAATAGGGAACTCCTAGGTGAAGGTTCTAGCAATGTAGGTCAGCACCTTCTCAGCAATTAATAGTCTCAAAGAGTTGCTTGGGGCATTAAGAGGTTAAGTGACTTGCCCAGGGTCACATGGTCATTTTGTGTTAGTGTCCTAAGAGCACTAGGGAGAGTCCCTAGAAAACATAAAAAACATTATAATCAAGATGAATCTGGAAGAGTCTAAAACCCAAGCTTGGAATCCAAGCAGGAGTCAGGACTGAGAGGTCACAGGCTTTAACTTCCAAGATGAGGCAATTCCCTCCACCCTGTCTGTGGTGCCGACGATGGCCCAACAGTCTCAAGGATAGATCTGATACAGCTGCAAAGAAGGTATTCACTGTCACAAGAGGTCTCTGATTTAATGAACAATCCTGACTATGCCCCAACCCCTATTACCTCACTGCTGGACAGGTTAGATGCTGGAATCTTAGATTTAGAATTAACAGGAACATTAGAGATCAGTATCCCCTTGCTTTACAGAAGAGAAAACTAAAACCCAAACAGGTTAAGTGATTTACACACACATTGAAGGGTAAAGGTTTAGGGTAAAGTGAACTTCACAGAAAGTTCCTAGTTGCACATACTACATGAAGCGTAAAAACAAGTTTTGCCCTACCTATTACAGGCCAACACACAGATATTCCTGACACACAAATACACACACACACACACACACACACACACACACACACACACACAGAGCAAGATTCCAATACAAGATTTTAAGAAAGTAAACCCTAACAGAAAAGTCCTTTCCAGAAATGACCTGAGAAAAGAAATGTTAAGGATCTGACTTGTCAACCCTAGGCTTGTCACTTCCCCTTTGTGAGCAGAGGCTCACGTTAAAATGAGAAAAATACTTGCACTACCTACTTTGTGTGGTTGAAAAGAAAGCACTTCATAAATCTTTAAATGCCTTTAATAATTCAAAGGTAAATTATCATTATTATTATTACCATCACCATTATTGCTGAGTTCTCCTAGTATACATACCTTTGTGTAGGATTTATTCAATTCCTTCTCCATAGCTAAAAATAAAATAAACAAAATGGAATGAATAAAGTACAGCCTGGTTCTGCCAAAGATCAACTACTCAAATAACTAATGTTTAACTCAGCAAAGTAACAATTTTTAGCTGTGTTTACATGTCCAATTTCTAAGTCAAACTAAGTTTTCTGTTGACAGGCAAATTACTCTTTGAAGGCTCCATTCCCATGAAAAGAAGCTGTCCCCACGGAAGCATCTGCTGTTCCAAAGTCTCAATCTGTAAACAACAGTCACATGGCTAATACGCTCTTCAGCCAAAAGTTCCCACTACTGACAGCCAAGCAGCGACAAGCTACTGTAAGGAGTAGCCAAGAAGAAAAGGGCTTCCTTTCTCTCCAGAAACTTGTTACAGCCATTGCTACAGCTACAGCTGCGTCCTACCTCAATTTCAAATGCTCCAGACTCTATCTGGGCATTTCCCAGGATCTGCTGGGGGAAGAGAAGGCGAAACTGGAGGAGAATGGAAAGGGAAAGAGCATTTTAAGAGGAACACAGAGAATGTACTGCTTCTTCTGAGAACTGTTTACCGGGTTTGGCATACACCGGGACTAGCTGACCTACATATGCAAGTCATCTAACCTGGGCTAAAACCCAAAGATTCAGGGCTTAGTCACCACTCTGACACTATTCTCCACCCCAGAGTTGGGAGTCACTGTCTGTCCACTGCCTTCGCTTTGGGAAGCCCCCACCAAACCCCCATTGATTGGCCTTGGAATATCAGGCTATGTGCCAAGCTCACCAGTGTCAGTTAACAAAGGGAAAAGATTGAGTGTGAAATTACTCCTGGAATATACAGAGGGAAGGAGAGCAGGTCAAAGAATTCGGGTGGAGGGAAATTATGAGGGGAGGGGATACATGAAGAGAAGCGGGGGGAGGGAGCAATGAAGAATATCACTAGGTGGAGAAGTAGGTGCAGGGCAGTTGGGGAGCAGTGGGGGATTTGTATGAGGGGAAAGAAGGGGGTGAGATTATTATGAAGATGGATTGTGGGAAG
Organism: Vombatus ursinus; assembly: GCF_900497805.2. Classification (NCBI taxonomy): domain Eukaryota; kingdom Metazoa; phylum Chordata; class Mammalia; order Diprotodontia; family Vombatidae; genus Vombatus; species Vombatus ursinus. The sequence goes on along the minus strand of NW_020940358.1, from coordinate 2,079,917 downwards.
CGTCACCAGGAGCACTACAGAGTAGAGAAACTTGGGCAGGGTAGGCAGTGTCACTGGGGGACATGGTGGGGGGGGGGGGAATGTTGCTGGGCAAAGTTGAAGAAAGTGGAGAATGTCTCGGAAAAGGACAACGAAGACACGGGGTGTGGGAGCAGAGGGGGGAAACCGTGGGAAACGTCCCTGGGAGCAGCAGAGTGTCCGGGGTGGAGCTGGTAGGGAATATCCCTGGGGCAAGACATAAGACGGAATGAGGGGGGAAGGCAGCTGGAACGTCACTGGTGAAAAAGATCGGGAAACACGAGGAGAACTCAGGGAAGAGTGTAAAGTGTCACTGGGGGAGATGCAGGAGGAAATGTGACAAGGGGGACAGACGGTGGGGGAGTTCTGGGGGAGGGGCAGTGGGCGATGTCACTGGGGGGGACGCGAGAGCACAGCAGGGAGTCAGCGGGGAGGGAGGAGGGGGCTCTGGGCGGAGTTGGGAGGGACACCGACGGGGAAGTCACGCGAGGAGGGCTTTCCTGAGTGACAGTGGGTCTGAGCTCCCGATTCCGGCTCACACAGGTGCCCAACCACTTCTGGGCCTCGTCTCCCCGAGGGGCGTGGCCGAAGGACGACGTCAGCGGTCACTCGGCTTGGGCCCCCACTCACCGGCCAGCGAGGCAGCTGCCATCAACCCGCCTCAGCCGCTCCCGCTCCGGCTCCGGAGCCGGGATTTCTCTTCCTCCCACGACATCGGCTCTCTCTGCTGGGCCTCGCCCCCTCGGACAGCCGAGGCCCCGCATTGGTGGAGGCGCCTGCGACCAATCGGAGCGAGTTTTGTTCCGACGTCCGAGGTGCTGGCGGCTGGAGCGTGAGCGGCCGAGGTGACCTAGTGCGGCTGTGCGGGGCGCTGAGGGTGCGGGGCTCTGCCCTCTGGGCTGGGGTCGGGACAGCGAAGGACAACCCCGGGGGGCTGGGGCAGGGCGCGGAGCTTCGGGGTTAGAAGGCTCTCGGCCTCTGGCTGACCTGCAGGGGCGGATGCGACGAGCTCGCCGACGCTCCCCCTGCCGCCTCTGGCGGCCCTCCTGGGACCATCCAGTAATTCCTGTGCTTTGGTAGGGTCTTTATTAGCCTTCATCAGTCAGCATTTATTAAGTTCCTGGTGTGTGTGCCCCCTAGGCCGAAGGGCCAGCAGTAGATAAGAGTGCCAGGCTTGGAGTCACGAAGACTCATCTTCCTAAGTTCAAATCCGGCGTCAGACACTTATTAGCTGTGTGACCCTAGGCAAGTCACTTAACCCCGTCTGCCTCACTTTCCTCATCTGCAAAATTAGCTGGAGAGGAAATGGCGAACCACTCCGGTATCTTTGCCAAAGAATGGGCAGATGGGATCACGAGGAGTTGGGCACAATAAGTGTGGCAGGAACTGTGCTAAGTGCACTAAGGTAAATTATTTAAAGGCAGGTACCGGGTATGATCTACAAACCCTGCCCTGGTCTAGGGCTCTGCACGTAGTAGGTAGACACTTAATAAATATTTGTCGAGTGAACGGACTTTATCAGCGCTGTGCTTGGTACTCCCTTATTATGTCCAAACAGGGCTGCTCTCTCAGAAGCTGGCAGTAGCCGTCTAGGAAAGGGCATGAAGCACTCGACAAACACCGAGGGAATTGAATTCACTGGATGTGCTTAATCAGCATGAGTCTGCCTAACTGCCCAAGAACAGTTAGTGATGCAAGTGATGGCACCATGCAGTGTGGTGACAGGAGGCTAAATAAGTTATGAATTTAACTCTCGATTTTTCTCTCTCACCTCACAGATACAAATATGGGCCTCCTTTCAGCTCTGACTCGAGGCTTGGTCCGAGGGGCAGACAGAATGAGCAAATGGACAAGCAAGCGTGGCCCCCGAACCTTCTACAAAGGTCGAGGAGCCAAGTTTACTGGCTTTTCTTCAGGTGGGAAATTTGTGAAGGTGAAGGAAATGGTCCCTGAGTTTGTAGTTCCAGATTTGACAGGCTTCAAACTCAAGCCATATGTGTCCTACCAAGCTCCAGCTGGCACAGATGAACCACTGACAGCCAAGCAGCTCTTTATGGAAGCTGTAGCACCTTCGATTGAAAAGGACTTTAAAGAAGGAACTTTTGACCCTAATAACCTGGAAAAGTATGGCTTTGAGCCCACCCAAGAAGGCAAGCTGTTCCAGCTATATCCTAAAAACTATGTGCAATAAGAATAAAGAATTGTCCAGCCAGTAACCATTCATTCTCCTGTGTATTGCAAACAGCCTTTGAACAAGGCTTGTACAGCTAATTTAAGAATGAGAGGAGGCAGCATTTTTCTTATCCCAACTTTATTAAAGAGAAGTTTTATTCCATTTTTAATTTTGTGGTATCAGGTTATCCTGTTAATTCAGGCTACATAAGCAGCATTATTCAATAAACATTTATTAAGTGCCTACTCTGCTAGGCAAAACAAAATCAGAAAAAGGAAATCTCTGCCCTTAAGGAGCTTACAATCTAATGGGAGAAAACTACCCAAGGGAGGGAAGACCAGAGTGGGTCAGATTATGGAGTCAAAACCAAACACAACTAATGGGGGAAATAGAGAGTTCCCTAGGAGTTCTACCCTCCCTATAAAGGAAGGCTTTTGGAGGAGCTTTCCACCCTCTGGCTCTCCAACTGGAGGGGAGAGGGAACTGAGGCAGAAAGTGGAGTATCAAAAGTTGAGCCAATCTTCATGATGATGAAATTGGAGGTATTGGCTTATCCTGGGGGAGCATTCCCTGATGTTGAAACCAAACAGAACTTGGAAGTGGAAAGAGAAATAGTAATACTTAAAGGTATATGTCAGAATAGGCTAATAAAGCCACATCTGATCACCAAGCTAATGTATACAGAGTTTCTGTTTGCTGAGAAACATTGAAAGAAAATTATATTTCGGAAAATCAGCAGTTAACAAGAGAGCATATCCCCCAAAATAATAAAATTGCCTCCGAGCCAGTCTGAATTTTTTAATCAGATGAGATGATGAAATTGCTTCTTGGATTTGTGGATTGTAGGGAGATCCTATAATGTATACAAGTTTTGCAGAACTTAAGCCTTTAAATCCACTTGAAAATAGCAAAGTTTATGAAGGAAGAATAAGAACATTATGTGGTTGGATACATACGGTTAGTAGTGGGAGATTTGGTGAGAGAAAATATTTCATCATGTAACCAGGTGACACTTCTTACAAAACAGACCTGGATATCCTATCGTGCTTTAGGAGAGAGGCAGTTCTTTAATTTTAACACTTCATAGAAAGATGCTTACCTGTCTTAAGACCCTAGACCTTAATTCGTGGCTACCTAAAATAAGTCTCTCATAGTTTAGGGCCTTACCGTGTTTTCCAGAGGTACCACTCTGAATGTCAATTGACAAAGATCTATGATTTCCTGGGTATGGGAACTACCAATTCAGATGCCACAACCCATTTATAACTTACTAGATAGTAAAAGAAAGTTGCCTGAGGCTCAAATAGGTTAGATAATTTGCTTGTCACACAGCTAGAATCACAGGCACAATATATACCCAGGCATTTCGGTTTCTATCTAAAATGGAAACTAAAGCAAGTCAACAAGTATTTATTAAGCATCTTCTATGTGCCAGGCATTTTGCCCTACAAAATAAGGTAAAAGAATCCCTGGTCTCAAGAAGTTCAGAGTCTAATGGGAGAGGAAACCTGCAAACGATTACATACCTATAGACATATCCAGGATATGTTGGAGATAATCAGAAGGAAGGCACTAGTATTAAGAGAGATTGGGAAAGCTTCTTGTAGAAGACTGGATCTTAGCTAGGACTTGAAGAAAGTCAGGAGGCAACTGGGAGAGAATTCCAGGCATGGGGGACAGCCAGTGAAAATGTAGTCAGGAGAGAGTGTCCTGTTTAAAAAACAAGAGGAAGAAAAAAAACAAAAATAGGGGCAGCTAGATGGCACAGTGGATAGAGCACTGGCCCTGGATTCAGGAAGACCTGGGTTCAAATCCGGCTTCAGACACGTAACACTTACTAGCTGTGTTACTCTGGGCAGGTCACTTAACCCCAACTGCCTCACTAAAAAAAAAACAAAAAGAACAATAAGGAGGCCAATGTCACTGGATCATAGAGCATGTAGAAGGAAATAAGATATAAGAATAACCCAGGTTATGAAGGGCTTTCAAAGCCAAATAGAGGGTTTACTATTTGATACTGAACCTAATAATAGGAGGCCACTGGAGTGTACTGAGTTGAGGGAGGAGGAGGGGATTGGTGACATGGTCAAACCCATGCTTTAGGAAGATCAATATGATAGCTACATGAAGTGTAGACTCGATTTGGGAGAGACTTGAGGCAGTGAAACCAACCAGAAGGTTATCACAATAGTTCTGGTGTGAGGTAATGCGGACCTGCACCGGAGTGACCCAAGTACTTTAGATGGTGCAGTAAACAGCGCTAGAATTATTTTAAGAGTGCTACTAAGAAGAATTACAGAATATTTAATGCCATTGGGCAGGTGAGAGAGTGAGAAGTTGAGAGCCTAGGTGAATGGGAGGATGGTGGTGCCCTCTATAGTAACAGAGAAGTTAGGAAGAGGTGAGGGCTTGAGGAGGGAGGGAAGGAGAAGATAAGCCCCATTTTGGATGAAAAGCACCATGAAGTACAGCAATGACTGAACAGTATTTGCCTAAACAAAAACTCATCGTTGCTGTTTAGAGACAAGAGTGACAGAACTTGAACCTTTCTACTTTAAGGAAATGATAATAATTATCTTCTATACCTTTATCTGTCTAAAAAAAGTCACAATGATTTATAATGCTGCCTTCTAGAAGTGGAGCTTTTAAAAATTCAAATTAAAAAAAGGAAGAGTATTGTCAAAATCCCAATAGCTGTCAATAAACCAGGAACTTGATTTTTACAGGTTCTTGGGAGGGGTGAATAATAGCTACTTTCTTCCATAAATTCATTTAGTTTCATCTCAGCCTCACTTTTGGATTCTACTTAGAAATTTCATCTGGGAAATATTTGCTGCTCCTCTAGAAGCAATAGCATATTAGAAAAGTTTCCCCAACCATTCTTTTAGAGTGTTTTTACTCTAATTCTTCTCAGTGACCATTAAACCAATTTCCACAGATATCTAAATCAATCAGCTCTACAATCCATTCTATAGTGACTGGTGTAAATTATAGGGAGGCAGATTTTAACTCACCATAAACTACCAAACAAATAGTTGCTCAAAAATGGAACAGGCTACTTTATCAGGCAATGAGATTTCTTTCACTGGAAATATTCATGAAGAAGCTAGAGTAGATGACCACTTGTCCAAGATACTTAAAAAGAGCTACTCCGATATTCTGTAATTCTTAATGGTACTCTTAAAATAATTCTAGCACTCTATTGACTGAACCACCTAAAGGATATCGTGGAATAATGGCTAGAATTGTAGAGTGCTTTGAGGTTTGCAAAGTGGATTTCGTATATTATCTCATTTGAACTTCACAACAACCCTGTGAGGTGTTCATTATTATTGACCCCATTTCGGTTTTCCTAAGTGCCTTGTCCAGGGTGTATCATTATTGTCTGCGTCATGACTCCAATTTTGATCCTCCTCACTCCAAGTCCACAACTCCAGACATTATTCTATGATATCCTTTAGGTGGTTTAGTCAATAGAGTGCTAGAATTGGAGTGTGGAAAACCTACCTCAGGGGGCAGCTAGGTGGCACAGTGGATACAGCACTGGCCCTGGAGTCAAGAAGACCTGAGTTCATATTCGGCCTCAAACCAAACACTTGACACATACTAGCTGTGTTACCCTGGGCAAGTCACTTAACCCCAACTGCCTTTAAAAAAAAAAAAAAAAGAAACCTACCTCAGACACTTGGTAGCTGTGTGCTTCTAGACAAGTCACAACTTCAAGTGAAGTTTACAACTTCACTTCAGTTTCTTCATCTGTAAAATAGGGAGTTCCTACTTCACAGTTATCGTAAAAGTCAAGCATTTTCCAAGCCTAAAAGTGCTATATAAATATTAGCTATTATGTAGAGGAAGGACAAGGCAAGGGAGGCAGCTAATGGATGTTCCATTAGACAATATGTACAAGCCCAGCACTGGATTGCAACAGCCTGAGACCCAATAATCCAGCTCCAAATATTAGAAATTTTCTGAACTCAGTATTTTAAATACTGTCCCAGTGTCATCTACAGCCTTCTGGTCTCCCAGCTTCTAGGCCAAATTTTGTAGTCTCTTCTCTGAACAAAGTCAGCAAGTCAACTAACATTTATTAAGCACCTACTATATGTCGGGCACTATGCTAAGCACTGGGACACTTAAAAGCAAGAGCTCCTGCCCTCAAGTAGCTTACAATCTAATTGCAAAACAGCATGCAAACAACTATGTACAAACAAGGTACATATAGGATAAATAGGAAATAATCAACAGAGAGAGGGCACTAGAATTAAGAAGGATTGGGAAAGGCTTCCTGTAGAAGGTGGGGTTTTAGCTGGGATTTGAAGAAAGCCAGGGAAGCCAGGAGGAAAAAATGAAGAAGGGAATTCCAGGCATGGAGGACAGCCAGAGAAAATACCTGGAGTCTGGAGATGGAGTGTCTTATGCAAGGAACAGCAAGGAGCCCAGTGTCACTGGATTGAAGAGTATGTGGTGGTGGTGGTAAGGTGTAAGAAGACTAGAAAGGTGGAAGAGGGCCAGGTTATGAAGGGCTTTGAAACCAAACAGATGATTTTATTTTCAGTCCTGGAGGTTATAAGGAGCCACTGAAGTTTATAGGGAGGTGGGGGGGGGTAGTGAGGGAGAAAGACAGAGATATATGTTTTTCGTAATTCACTTCAGGAAAATCACTAGTGGCTGAATGGAGGATGGATTGGAGTGGGGAGAGATTAGAAACAGGCAGACCCACTAGCAGCCTATGGCATTAGTCTAGGCGTGAGCGCCTATACTAGAGTTAGCGCAAGTCAAAAGAGCAAAAGTGGCATATTCAGATGTTGCAAAGGCAAAATCGATAGGCCTTGGCAACAGTTTGGATATAGGGGTGAGGGAAGGGTTCTGAACCTGAGAGACTGGGAGGATGTTGTTGCCCTACAGTAACAAAGTGGGGGACAGGGGGAGGCTTGGGGGAAAGATAATGAGTTCTGTTTGAACATATTGAATTTAAGATGTCTACTGCACATCCAATTCAAGATGTCTGAAAGATGCAAGACTAAAGGAGAGCAGAGAGATTGGAGCAGAAAAGGTAGATTTAAGAATCATCAGCACGGCAGCTAGGTGGTGCAGTGGATACAGCACCAGCCCTGGATTCAGGAGGACCTGAGTTCAAATCCGGCCTCAGATACGTAACACTTACTAGCAGTGTGACCCTGGGCAAGTCACTTAACCCCATTGCCTAACCAAAAAAAAAAAAACAAAACAAAAAAAACCACAAAAACCAATTTACTGTCATCTGCAACTGTAATAACTTTTGGGGCAGCTAGGTAGCACAGTGGATAGAGCACCAGCACTGAAGTCAGGAGGACCTGAGTTCAAATCCGGCCTCAGACCAAACACTTGACACGTACTAGCTGTGTGACCCTGGGCAAGTCACTTAACCCCAATTGCCTAAAAAAAAAAAAAGAATCATCAGCGGGGCAGCTAACTGGGGCAGTGGACAGAACTCTGGCCTTGGAGTTAGGAGTCCCTGAGTTCAAATCTGACCTCAGACACTTGACATTTACTAGCTGTGTGACCCTGGGCAAGTCACTTAACCCTGACTGCCTCACCAAAAAGCAAAAAAAAAAAAAATCAGCAGCATAGAGATGGTAATTAAATCCATGGGAACTGATAAGGTAGTATAGAAGGAGAAGAGGACCCAGGACAGAATCCTGAAGGACACCTATGGTTAGAAGGCATGATCTGGAGGAGGATCCAGCAAAGGAGACAGAAGGAGTGGTCAGATAGGTAGAAGGAAAACCAGGAGAGAATGGTGTCCTGAAAACGCAGAGGGAAGAAATTATCAAGGAGGAGAGTGATAACAATGTCATAGGCTGCAGAGAAAAGAATGACAATTGAGAAAAGATCACTGGATTTGGTAACTACGAAATCATCAGTAACTTGGGAGATAGCAGTTTTGGTGGAATGATAAGGTCCGAAGTTAAGAAGGAGTTAAGAAGAGAGTGAGAGGAGAGAACAACAATTGTAGACTGCCTTTTTGAGGAGTGTAGCTACAAAAGGCAGAAGAGAAACAGGAAGATAGCAGAGATGGAAGAACCAAGTGAGGGTTTTTTTCAAGATAAGAAAGACACGAGCATGGTTGTAGGCATTAGGAAAGGCTCCAGTAGAGGAAGAAAGTGAGTGAAGGTGACAGAGGGAGCAGTCTGTTGGAGGGGACAAGATGGAATGAGATCACTTGAACATGTCGAGGGGTAAGAAGTAAGGTCACTTCGTTATGAGATAGTGGTAGAAAGCATCTGAGTGATAGGAGATGAAGAAGAGGGGAGAAGAGGGAAGTCACTGTAAATGGCCTCAATTTCCTTTGGTAAAATGAGGCAAAAGTCTCAGCTAAGAGAGTGGGGGAAAGGGGAGTCATGGGAAATTTGAAGAGGGATGAAAAGGTGCAGAAGAGCCACTGTGGAGAATGGAATAGAGAGCTCACAAAAGAGGTACAGTAGGATTGCCTAGCAGCAGTGAGAGCCCAGTTGAAATTATGTAACATAAATTTGTAATGGACCCAGCCACAATGGCTGTGTGATGTGCCACCTTAGTTCAGCAGCACAGGTATAGGCACAAAGGTGACAAATGGTGATGATGCGGTTTAGGGGTTCAGAGGTCCTGGGTCCCAAAATCACAACATGCGGGTCCTGCCTGAAAGAATTTGACCCAAGTCTTCTTTCAGCTAAAGACAAGGTTTATTAGAACATCTGTCATATTGGACAGACTCTTAAGGAGTCTAAACATTAGTAAGCTATTGGCCAGATTATAAGAATCTGAGCAGTGGCTAGATTATAGAAATCTAAGCCGTGGCTAGATTATAGAAATCTAAGCCGTGGCTAGATTTCAGGAATCTAAGCTGTGGCTAGATTATAAGAATCTGAGCATCTTAATGGAGACAAGATGGACCTTATATACAGAAAGACTGTGGGAGGGATCTAGGAGTGGCCAAGTAGTCTATGAGGTAATAAAATTCCAGGGACCAGGACCATATGGCCAAGGGAGAATGGAGAAGTGGCCTGGTGCCATAGGGAGGTCCACAATGAAAGGCCAGTTGATGGGATCATAGCCTCGGGGGAATGCCAGATTTGGCCATGTGGGAAATTTTCGTCCGGGGTTTTTCCTTTCTGGGGACCAGATCCCAACCCCATCAGTGAGAGTGATTCAAGGCTTGAGGCTTGGCTGGGCATAAATGGCGATATGAGAAGGAGGGCAGGGATTCAAGACAGTGTAGAATTCAAGAGTATAGAAAGGAGTTGGTTTACCAAAAAGTCAAGATAAGGAGAGAGTGGCTACTGAGGGAAGATGGCATAGGAGAAAACTGAGAGATCAAGGAATTGGAGGTCATAGTAAAGATGACGAATAGGGTTATATAAAAGAAGGCAGAGGGAGAGGTGAAAAGCCAATAGATTATGGTCAGATAAAGGGATTTCAGAATTTTGAACTTGGAAGTGATACCTTTGTGGGTGATGGCAAGATCAAGGGTATAACTATCTTTGTGTGGCTGAGGTGAGGCAGAGGACTAACTCATGATTAGAGAGTAGGTTGCAGAACAGAGTGGTTAGGGAGGGAGAATCAGTGTGTATGCTGAAGTCCCATAATGAGGACAGGAGTTGGGGAGAAAAAAAAAAATTCTAAGCCAGGTATTGAAACTCACTGAAGAAGGAAGGGGAGTGACCTGAGTGTCTGTAAACAATAGCCACCAGGATTTTGATTGGATGGTAGATATGAATAGCATGAACATCAAAGGAAAAGAGGTTACTGAGTGAAGAAGAAAGAGAATCTGGAAATGGCAATGGGGAGCAAAGAGTATTCCAACTTTCCCACCTCAACAAGTGAGCCAAGGAGAATGAGTTAAGGAATAGTACTAGAAAGAGTAACCAGGGAGTCTGTGTCATCAAGGAAAAGCCAGGTTCCAGTAAGAGCTAACAGATGGAAGAAGTGGAAAAGGAATAGTTTAAGATGAAGCAAAGTCTGTTGCCTATGGAACAGGCATTCCAGAGGGCACAGTGAAAGGGCTAGATGGAGTTAGGTTGAAACTTTGGGGTGAAAGGGTTGAAGAGAATGGGTATGAAGAATCAGATGGTAGGGGATGTTGAGGGGGTTTGATGATGATCTACAGAACTTCATAGCCACCAGTAAAAGACAGGTATGACGAGGTGTGAGAATTTTCATCATTCACTGGAGGATGCCACTCCTCTACCCTCAAAGAAGCATAGCAGGAGATGGGAAGTCTGAAGTTGAAGGGAGAGTTGTTCTCCTTTGCACTGGAGGTTTTCTATATCTCAATTGGGAGACTGGGTTGGCAGCAAGAGGTAGAATATGACTTGTGCTGGCACAGATAGAAGTGGTTGCTTTGGGGTAGATGGAAGATGCCCAGCCGGGCCCCGAGCAGCCTTTCCTCAGGGGACACATTGTGTTGAGCAGGTAATGGAAGGTTTAGTACACTAGCATACCTGTGGTCTGAGATCTTCTCACCTAAAGAGGCTGGCTATGAGGCAGGAGAATCTTAGAAATGAGATCTTTATCAGAGAAACTTGCTTCAGAGGTTTTTCTCCCTGCTTTTAATCTTAGTTTTACTGGGGTTTTGGTGCAAAAACTTTTAAATTTTCTGCTGTCAAAATCATCCATTTTTTTCTTCTGTGATCCTCTCTGTCCCTTGTTTGGTCATGAACTTTTCGCCAATCCATAAACCTGACAGATAATTTTTTCCATGTTTCTCTGTTTATGCTATAACCTTTTATGGTCATGAATTCATATAGCACTTATTTTGGTGTATGCTGTAAGATGTTTGTCTTGATCTAATTTCTTCCATACTGCATGTTTAATTGTCCCAGCTTTTTTTTTTTAATCAAATATTGAGTCCTTATCCCAGTAGCTGGGTTCTTTGTGTTTATTAAACACTAGGCTACTAGATTCATTTGCTTCTATATGCCGTGTTCCTAATTTGTTCCACTAATCAGTTTCTCTATTTTTTAGCCAGTCCCAAATTGTTTTGAGAATTACTGCTTTGTAGTAAGTATAATATGAAGTCTACAATAGGATTAAATGCTTACATTTGTGTAATTTAAACTAGCCTTGCAGATTAAAAAGGACTAATAAACTCCTAGTCATAGCACCCATAGACTCTGGCTTGTCTATTTAACCAAAGACACCCTTCTACTGAGAATACAAAGACAAACCAAAGAAATGGGAAAATGTTCTCATCTCCCCCATTCAACCCTGACTCCAAGTAAAAGAGCAGGCAAAAATGCCAGATCTACTTACCCACACCAGTAAACAAGTCTGGAGGCCAGGCAAAATCTATAATGATGCAATTACGAAACTTTATTTGTTTTTAAGGTGTTTTCCTGAGGAAATAATTTCATTTTAAAAGAAATTTACAATTTGAACAAAAGTAACTGGAATGGACATATCTTATCTTCTACAGACATTTCAGTCATCACTACTAAGGCTATATTTTAAAAGATTTCTTTGTAAAAGATAACATTCCTAGAACACTCCTTTTCCCCCAGAATTGGGCATTTAGTCTCACTTAGCCAGAATAAGCAACCAATTGTGCCAGGGTATACAATTTCCATTTCATGCCCTCTGCTAAGAAGGTAGCTTAGCAAAGAATTTATATTGATATTTGACAGTCATCAGAGGTAGAAAAGGTCAATTTTAGGAACTCAAAAGCTAAGATCCATATGAAATACCCTTCAAAGCAGAAATGCTTAGCCAACTCTGAATGGCAAGAACACCAAATTTAAGGACTACAAAGAAAGAAACCACCTCCTTAGCAGCTTGCAATAAGCCTAGTAGTAGATTTTCATTTAAAGAAGCCACTAGCTTCCTCATAACTATACATGGCTATTCAAAGAAGTGGCTGAGTACTACATGTAATCAGAGAAACTTCATTTTAAAAAGTTAAACAGGGTTAAATATCACAAGGAACAATAAAATCCTTGTACAATTCACTCACAATGAAGAACCCAGTATTTCAGATTCATTTGTGGAAATGGCTGCCCTTTTTAAGTCCAATCTGAAAATTGGTCATAGTAAGTTATGCTTTAATTGACCTTGCTTCCCACTTCCAGAGGTGAAGGGAGTGATCATAAAAGGAACACGTGGCTAAGAGATTCACAACAGTCTTCGTTTTAGTAGGTTCTTCAGCCTCAAGAGCCATTCCCTTTGACCCTGCAGTAAGATGACCAGAACCCTCCTTAGTAACCAGTGGGACCAAGAAGTCCAGCGTCTCTGTTACGATCCCCTCATTCACTGTGCCTAGCTCATCTGAACTCTTTTTTTTGGCTATTGTATCCAAAGAGGATGAAGACAATGGACATGCGGTATCCGTATTCCAAGGAATATCTGATTTCCAGGTCCCCATGTCATTCTTATCGTCAGATGCTGAAAAAGCCTGTTGTTGAGTTTGTTTATCAGGGTGTAGACAAAGCCTGGACCAGTCAGCTCCATATGCCAATGAACTGTGCGACTCATAGGACACAGAGATAAAGGATCCCTCCTTCCTCTCCTCTATAGAAGAAATAAGGCAATAAAACACAACTTTCATGTTTCTGTGTTCATTAAGGTTATCAGCTATCACCAGCTAATAATGTTCTTTTTCCATCGATTCCTCCAAAATGACTAATCAAGAGCGTTGAGGAAAATGAGTTACAAGTATAGGCAGAAGTAACATAGTTAATAGTTTAGAGGTAAGTAGTTAAAGTTGATGAGGAAAATAACAGGAAACTAGTAAAGGTAAAATAGTCATAGACTGTTAAAAGGAATGTAGTAAAGGTAGTAAATTTATCAATGGTTAGTGAATTCCTTCTTGACTACTGCTTTAGGAAGCCAAAGAGAATTAGAAGCCAAATAAAAAAACTAAAGGTTTCTCTGCCAAGCGTAGAAAATTACCTTCTCTCTTATTCAAGCATGCTTAGAATTTTTTTTCTTTACTGGTCTAAAACTAAGAGGTTAAGGCTGATGGTCAATCCAGAAAAAGCTCCACTAAAGGCAAGGGCTACAACTACATTAGGATTTTGGTGGCTGAAGTCAAGAGAGGAAACAACTACAGCACCCAAAAATAGCAGTTAAACAAAAACGGTGCAGCAAAGGGGCAACTACACACTGGAACCCAACTCTTTACAGCAAATTTATGGGCTAAGGCCAGTACAAGAACATACCCTGGATGTCAGCCAACCCTGCAGCAACACTGATGCTGGTGGCCTGGACCAAAAGACATTCTGAGTATGCCAACAGCTGCCTGAAGACTCCTTTCGGTCCCACAGAAATGAAGAAATGCTGACTGGATGGTATCATTACCATAACAAAGGGATTGGAAAGGACAACTGCCCTGGGATAAGAAAGCTCTTCTCATGATCAATAGCATCAGGGAAAGAGCTTTGGTCTCTGGTGACCTATAGAATACTCCAAAGCTGACCCCTGGCCATGCTTCCTGATCCAACTCACCCAAAGGCTTGTGGCAGTTGAGGATCTTGAAGCCACTGTGCATACACGCAGCCAGAAGTAGGTGAGAGTACACAGGGTGCCACTTGAGTCTCCACACACCTCCATTTACACAAATGTCATCAAATGGCTGGTTCATGTTACGGGTGTCCCATAAGAGAATGTGCTCATCATAACTGAAACCAATGAATCACAGGAAAATTGTCAGAGAAAGCCAAACTCAAATTACCACCAGCAGCAGCACAAAAGACACCTGAGGGATAAAAAAACCATCCTGTAGAGAGAGAGGACAAGGCACAGTTCCCATCATTTTTCTCAACCCCATTATGGAAAAGGGTCTCTCTTCTAAATGAAAGCATCTCAAATTCAGTACAGTTCTGGGCCAGAAGCTGGCTTAGATGAGCATAACAAAGCACCACAAACTCAAACGGAATGGAGAGAGCCAAACAAACTAACTTAAGGAGGACTCACCTTCCTGTGGCCAGAATATTCTCCTGGTGGGGATTGCTCTGGATACTGCACACACCCATTGAATGTCTGCAATAAGAGATAGTCTATCAGACAGCAGGAAGCAAGAATGAGCAAGCTGCATGCAGATAACAAGAAGACTATTTCTTGGCAAACTCCATATAAGAAGACCCATGGAATACAGTAAAGAAAAATGAGGTAGGGAGGTAAAGAAGGTAAAATTAATGGATGACCCTGAATGCAAGTTTGATTAAAAGGGTTCCCGAGACAAGCCTTCATTCTCTGACCAGCTGGCACCGTGGGAGTTTACCTCTTACTGGTAAATAAAGGGCTGTCCAGGTTGCTCCTGGTGTCCCAACCTTTCAGAAGCCCATCATCACCACCTGTGTGAAGACAGAAATGTCCATCAACAATAGAACTAATTACAGACAAAGCTCAGAATCTGAGAGTCCTTAGTAAAAGATTTGTTCTCTGAAGTTTAGATTCAGTCAAATGGCCACACTTGAGGACCTAGAGGGCCACATGCAGCCTCAAGGCCTCAGATTCCCCATCCCTGGCTCAGACAGAGGGCTGACTAATCCCAAAGAACAGTTCTGATTACAACCCTCACCTACAGACTTAAGTTTTCCATGGAACACTAGAAAAAAGACCATGATTTTTTCTCTTTTTTCCCTTATATTCTTCCTCCTCCCTTCACTCCACTTCTCTTTAGGAACGTAAACTATAAACAAAAGTTGATTAACCAAGTGCAACCCAAATAATCCAATGTTGTATCCATAGTCATGTGGTCAAAACTGCCAGTGTGTTTCCCTAAAATGCTTGACAATTTGATGTTAAGGGAAGTGATGGCCTTTACCAAATTCTGACCTGAATAGACTATGTCTGTTTGCCAGTAATCAAAGGCAGCAATCCAGGCTTCAAAGTCATGAGCCTTCCAATCTGACAGATTATGTATTGAAGATTCTGATTCATCCACAGCAAGGAAGTGGAGGTGCCCCTTCGAATCACTGCTAATTATTCTTAAGGGCTGACCAGTGGCCCTAGAGATGTAAAGTCAATAAGAAAAGTGAGTTAAAGTCTATTTGCTGATTTGAACCCACCATCCCCTTTCCATCTCAAGTGTAGGATACCGTAAGTATCATGGCAGAAGTCCCAACCCTAAAATACAATCATCTTTAAAAGTACTATACACTAATTTTACCTCTCTACAAAGAATAGGCCTCAGCTAGCTGAGGCCGACTTCAGTATTTGGGGAAGACCTCAGTTTCCACTTGAGATTACAAAAAGCAATAAATATCAGTTTTTCCAGATAAAAGATCATCATCACTGTCATCTATTTAAATAGCAATGATGTCATAATCTAAGATCTATGAGATCAAAAACAATGGCAAACACAGTAAAACAGCTTTGGCATTCAGTTATTTGAGAATAAGAACTGGCCGTGAAAGGAGCAACAATGGATCCCAGCAATTTACCTCATGGCTTGTCCCACTGACCAGTCCAGAGACAATGCAATACGATGTTCCCCCAGGTCTTTCTTAAGAAGTGGCTGTAATGTGTAATGGTTCTTCTACTAGAGGCAAAAAAAGAATCTATCAAGGGGAAGCATGAGCTCTGAATAATCCCACAATCCCAAAGTGCTCTTCCCTCTTAATCTAGGTAAGCAAATCCTCCAATGATCTAAGAAGCTAAACACTGACAGTCAGAAATCTCCACAAGTCTTCACCCCTGCATGATATCTCAAGAGAAAGAATAGCTGCCCTCTGTCTCTGAGGGCCCTTTTTCAGTCACAGTGATCTCTATCAACGTGATCTTTGTCACTATGACAAAACAAGACCAGGCCAGTCCCAACAAAGGAGGCACCACAGACATCTTCACCACTGCCACCACCAGCATGGAAGTCAACATACCCTAAAGTATTATAATAAGAGCTTCTCTTCCCACGACTACTCAAAGATGATTAAAGTGCTGCCCAATACAATAAAAACTTATTAATTTACCCAAGTTTGACATGAATAGTGGGAGAAAATATCAAACCAATATCGATCTTGTAAAATATACAGTCATAGATAACTTTCTTAAAGAAATGCAGTTTAAAATACCTTGGCATAGTCGAAAGAACATAAGATTTGGAGAGACTACCTGGGTTCAAACCCCAGCTCTGCCATTTACTACCTATATGACCATGGGCAAAGTCATACATTAACCTCTCTGAGCCTTGGTTTCTCACATACAAAATGAGGGGATTGGAATAAATGATCTACAACATCCTGAATAGGTGCAAGAAGTTCAAGGAATACTTGCTGGTTTGGGCTGACAAGAATAGAAGACAAATGGATCAAAGATTGTCCTAGAAACATTTGTTTTAATATAATAGATAATATTTATGTTGTGCTTAAAATTTACAAAGAACTTTAAAACATTACATGCTGATCGCAACAACTCTGAATTAAGTACTATTATAATATCCATTTTACATATGAGACAAAAAGGCTTAGAAAGAACGACTTGAATCACACAGCTAATAAGTGTATGAAAGGCAAGAATCAATCAGGCATTTATTGAGCACCTACAATGTGCTTAATAGGCATTATACGAAGTCCTGGAAGTACAAATTATAAAAAAATGAAACAACCCCTATTTCTCTCACAGTGTACATTCTATCCAAGGAGACAAAAGATACATACATAAGTAAATACAGAACAAATGCAAAATAAAGACAAGGTACTTATGAAGGAAGAATACTGGAAGATGGAGAGATCAGGAAAACTTCCAGTTTGTTTGGAAGTGATACTTGAGCTGCTTTTATGAAGGTCATACTTTGAAGAAAGTAAGGGATTCTATGAGACAAAAGTGAGGAGAAAATAAGTGCGTTCCAGAACTGGAAGAAGGCCAGGGTAAAGGTAAATGGAATGCCAAGTGTGAGAAAGAGAGAGAGAAGGCCAGCTTGGCTCAGTCTCAGGACTAAGGGAAAAGGACCAATGTATACAACTGAACTGGAAAGAAAGAACCAAGGTCTTTCCTAACTCTAAGTCCAAGGCTCCTTCCAATATACCAGGGGTTCTTCACCTTTTTATGGCGTGGATTTCATTGCCAGTCTGGTGAAGTCTATGGACTCCTCCTCAAAATAGAGTATTGTAGTCTACATTCATAATTGAAGGAAATGTTAAATTTCAGCTAAAGTTTGGTACAAATAAAGGTGTAACTTTTTTTTTCCCATTCAAGTTCACAGACTCTTGAAATCCATCCAACTACTCCCTAGGAGTCCATGGACCCTAGGTTAAGAACGCCTGTACTACACCCAGGCTGTAAACACTCACTTCAAAACTTCAAGGATCTGATATTCCATTGATGTAGAATGCAACCCCTCCATGCTTGTGCAGACTATCTTCATAAGTTGTTTTGACCAAAGAAATTAGTAAGCTGATGGCCAACATTCTGGTAATGACCCTCTCTAAACTTAGCGAAGCTGGCCCTGTGACGGCAGGCATACAATTCACTAATTCAATTCAATAACCACTTCTTAAGAGCTCACTATGTGCCCAGCATTGTGCTAGCTGCTGAGGTTTACATAATACAAGGGACTCATCCTCAACAAGACTGGGAACCATTACCACTAGGGAGATACAATATATAAATGGATAAATTCAAAATACATACAAAGTAAACACAAATTAATTCAGGGGAAAGGAGCACTAACAACTAGGAGAATTAGGAAAGACTTCTAATAGGAAGTGACTCTTCATTGAGTCTTGAAAGACATTGGGATTCCAAGAGGAGAAGATGCAGCCCCTCACCAGGTCAATGAGGGAGGGCCCACCAGCGCTGGAGCTCCACTGGTACAGCTTTGCAGAACAGTCACCTCTACATCAAGATGAGGCATTAATGAGTGGAAAAGAACTGCTTACAATGACCATATTCATAATTTAAAAGCAAATGCTGCTAAAGTAATATCTGAAGTTTGTTAACCCACTTTTACTAAACTAAAGTTTCCCTTGTTTATTCTACAAATTTATTTAGTAAACTCCACCCACCCATCAAAGAGGGAACCTTTGGCCTAAGCAACCCTCAATTAACAAAAATTCTGATTTAGTATGGTTCAATCATAGACTTTTCCCCCAAAAGTGAATAAGAGACAAAACTTCTTGGACAAGTGCAACTTCCACTTCCTCAACATGCAATCATGTAATCTGGTTTCCATTCTCATTACTCTTTGAAACTGTTACTGAAAAGTCACCAAAGACTTCCTAAATGTACATCCAATGGCTGGTTCTCAGTCCTCATCTTCTTCAACCTTCTCTGCAGCATTTCACAGTGCTGACAACCCATTCCTCCATGATACTGTATTCGCTGACTTCCACCTCACCATATTTTCCTTTTTCTAACCCTAGGTCTTCCCCAAGGCTCTAGGCTCTTTTCTTTTCCCTCTCTCCATCTCCCTTTCCTTATAATCTCATCAGATCCCATCCCAAACTCAATACGTTTCCATCTCCCTCACAAAATACTCTCCTCCTTCAAATTTCCTTGTTTCTTTTAAGGGTATAACCATCCTTCCAAACATTCAGGTTTGCAATCTTGGTCAGGCAGTCAAGCAGCATTTATTCAGAACCTGCTATATGCTAGGCACTTTGCCAAGCACCGAGAATACAAAAAAGGGCAAAAAATAGCTCATGCTCTCAAGGAGTCATGATCTAATGGGGGAGACAACAGGTAAATGGCTATGTAGAAACAAGATACAGACAGATAAATAGGAAATGATCTCAGGGGGATCACACCAGCATTAAGGGAGATCAGGAAAGCAGCCCTCTATTCTCTCTTCCACAATTCAATTCAACAAGCCTTGAATATTAAACACCCTACCCCACATATCCAATCAGTTGTCAAGTCTTATCAACTCTACCCTCACAACAGCTCTCAACCTCTTCCTTTCCTGTTCATAAGGAGCACACTTTCATAGATTTTATCATCTTTTACCCAGACTATCCCAACAGCCTTCTATTTGACTCCAGTTTCCAGTCTCTCCTCTCTCCTCTACATGGTTATCAAAATAATCTTTCTGAAGCACAGACCACGTCATTCCACTGCTCAAAACACTTCAGAGGCTGCCTAATGCCTCTAGGATAAAATACAAGTTCCTCAGCTTTGCATTTAAAGTCCTTCACAATCTGTCTCCAATTTATCTTTCCATGCTTAATGTGCACAACTCCACCTCTTCCTTCTCTTTATGTCCCACTAAAACAAGTCTACTTGATTTTCCCCAAACATGGCCTTCCATCTTCTGTGTCAGGGCTTTTCCACAAGCTCAATCTCCCCCATGCTCAAGATGCACACTCTCCTAACCTCCACTTCTATGACCTCTAGCTTCCTTCAAGGCTCAGCTCATGGGCCATTTCCTACTAGAAGCTTTTTTGGCTTCCCTTAGTTGTTAGTGCTCTGTCAAAAAGGACCACGTATGTTAAGGGTTCTTAATCTCTGTGTCTTGGAATCCTGTAGTCTGGTGAAGGCTTTCTCAGAAAAACATTTTAAAATGCATAAAATACAAAGGATTAAACAGGAAAACAGTGATATTAAAATAAAGTTATCAACTATTAAAAAACCAAGTTCACAGATGCTGTGTCAAGAATCCCTGCTATATTTACATGTTGGTTTACATACGCCTGATATATTTAATGTTTCTTCCCACTAGAATGTAAGCTCTTTGAAGGCAGGGGCTGTTTTCTTTGTTTTGTCTTTGTATCTCCCGTATCAAAACATAGTGCCTTGCACATAGCAGAAACTTTAAAAAATGTTTGTTGATTTGGGTTTCCTGGGATTCTATTCTTGTCTCTCTTATTGCTCCTTCTCAATTACAAAATCATAGGACTTAAAGTTGGTAGAGATCTTGGAGACTGTAAAGTATAAAGCCCTCAATTTTATATTTCTCTTTACCCTCTCTATGTGATTTCATATACTCATAGGTGTTCAACCATCAACTCTATGAGGATGACTCCAAAATATAAATATATAGATACCCCTGACACTTCTCTCTGGATAAAGGTTTGTATCTCCAATTACCCAGTTGGGCTTCAGTACCCTGGGCTTTGCTTTTGTAAGCATAGCAAGCATTGTCATTTTTATCTTCACTTAGCACCAACAAAATATCCACCATGAATAACCAGTTTCATGTGAACAGTTTTATATTCTCAACTGTATGCAGGAGCTATTGTCCTTAATAAAATACAAACTCATTGGAAACTGGGGTTGAATTCAGAGTAGCGCTTTTGTCATTATGTTTTTGGGGGTGCAGTGGAAAAAATACTTAAGAGTAAAGACCTTGGTTGGAATCCCAGCTCTGCTACTTATCTATTCCAAATCGTTTAACCTCATTTGTAAAATGAGGTTAGACTAGGTAACTCTTAAGGTCCCTTCCAATTATAAACATATTCCTTTGATACTATGTTCTCAGTCAACAGATACAAAAAATACAACTATTATCAAGGGAGAGGGATCTGAAAAAATTTTATATTAAAAATAGGCCCTCATACTTGAAAAAAAGAAACTTTTTAACCCACTCCCTTTTGTAAACTTATTTAGACATAGTTTTCACCTTATTTTCTCAAAGCACTTAAAGAGAGTACTTGCCTTTAGAGCACATAGGCATAGCTTTCCCAGTGACTGACCTCTAATTCCATCAACTTAAGCAACTCTATGCATCCTTGAGCATCTACAAATCCCAGGACAGCCTGGCCAGCAACTGGAACGGAGCACCTTGGGAGAGAGGAGACACCAACCTTAAGTCAGAACTAAAAAGGTGGAAGCAAGTATAAGCATGAACAGAAAATGGTACAGAGTGTCCCATTTAAACACAAGCCCAAAGTTGGGTTGGTGCCTATGATTCAGCTCCCAGGGAAACTGTATATTTTTCTTAACAAGAAGCGAAAGAAAAAATAGTCACTTGTAAAGCAAAAACACTTGAGAATAAAATACTTCTTGGGTGCCACCTAGTGGACGAGGTTGGAATACACAGGATAGAGAAAAATATAGCACTAGCTAGAGTATCCCTTTCACACCTACCATGCCTTTAAATGCTCACAGGAATTCCACCTTTCTCTTGCCTTAAAGGAAATGTAATTGTGTCAGTCAACAAGCATTTTATTAAGCACTTATAACATATCAGACACTGTGCTAGAAACGCAGAAAGAGTCCCTGGCCTCCAGTCTAATGGAGAAGACAACATGTAAAAAACCATGTACGTGACAGATTTATACACATGTACAAGGTGAACTGATAATCTTAGATAATCTTATGGGGAAGGCACTAGCATTAAAGGGGAATTAGGAGAAGTTTCTCATATAAGATATGATTTCAGCTGAGACTTGAAGGAAGTTAGGGCATCCGAGAGGTAGAGAGGAAGACGGAGAACATTCCAGACACAAGGGGGAACAGCCAGTGAAAATGCCGAGAGTCAGGAGATGAGAGTGTTCCGTTTGAGGAACAGGAAGGAGGGCCAGTATCACTGCATCAATAAATATGTGGAGGAGAGTAAGGTGGAATAAGATTGGAAGTTAAGGAAAGGATCATGTTATAAAGGGTTTTAAAGCCCTAAAGAGAATTTTATTCTTGCTCCTAGAGGTAAGAAGATAGCTGAGTTGATTGAGTGGGGAAGCAGTGGAGGGTAAGAGGATGTGATCTGAGAGGATCACTTTGATAGCTGAATAAAGGAAGGTATGGAGCGGAGAGGGACTAGAGGCAAGAAGACCAACCAAAAGGCTATTATGATAATGCAATCATGAGATGATAAGGGCCTGTACCATATAGTCGGTCAACTAACATTTATTAAATGCCTCCACTATGCCAGGCAATTTGCTAAGTACTGGGGATAACAAAGAAGGGCAAAAGGCAGTCCCTGCTCTCAATGAGCTTATAGTCTAATGAGGGAGACAACTATGCAAATAACTATGTACAAACAAAATATAGACAGGATAAACTGAAAATAAACAATAGAAAGAAAGCAGTAGCATTAAGGGGAGCTGGGAAGGACTCCGTGCAGGGACTTTAGCTGAGACTTGAAGGAAGCCAGGGATGGCAGGAGACAGATGAGAAAGGAGAGCATGCCACCAGGCATGGAGAAAGTCAGAGAAAATGATGTCACTGGATTATAGAGTGAGCAGGGAGAAGGGATGAAAGGTGTCAGAAGACTGCACCAGCATCAGAATGGTGGCAATGTCAGAGGAGGGAAGCGGACATGTGAAAGATACTGCAAAGTTAGAATTGATAAGACCACAACAGACTGGAGGAGTCGGGGTGAGAGAGTGAGGAGTCAAGGATGATACCTAGATTGGAAGACTGAGCAACTGGGAGAATGGCAGTGCCCTCAACTGTAACAGGAAAGTTAGAAAAGGGGAAAGGTTTGGGAGGAAAGAGAAGTTCAGTTTGAGAAATGCCAAGTTTAAGATGTCCAACAGGCAATTGAAGATAACAAGACTGGAGGGCAGGAAAGAAGTTAGAGTTGCATGACTCCTGATGTTCCCCAAACCAACTCTGGGCCCCTTCAAATTGTATGTACCATTTCATATCCAGAATAGCAGCACAGTCTTTCCTCTGGATTTCAGTAAGAGGGGAATCAGTGGCATCCTTATTGAATCTATACAGGTAAAGACGACCCATACGGACATAAGCATCCACAACTTCAATGATGCTCGATCCACCCTACAAGAAAGACAGGAAAAAACTCTCTTACTTATCCCTAAAAGATGTGACACAACTGCAACTGGGGAAAATGGGAGAGGAGGGGAGAGAGAGAAAAGGAGAAAGGGAGAGAGGGAGGGAAGAAAGGAGGGAGAAAGGAAGGGTCTGGAGGGAGGGAGGGAGAGGGAGGGAGAGACAGAGACAGAGAGAGAGAATTAATTTTCCAGGATCACAGTGAAAGTTGGTAATAAATAGAGGAAAAAAAAAAGAAGCCAATATTCCATACCTTAACGACTGTACCACACAACCTACCTCTCAAGACAAGGAGTTTTGGCCTATGCATACAGTTAGGAACATAAGAATGTCCATATTGGATTAGACCTATGGCCCAGCCAACGAAGGATTCTGTCTTGCAGTCACAAAAAGATGAATCCTAAGAGTATGATTGTTCTTTTTCACTTCAATCTCAAAAGGTTAGGCACATATACCCCCCAAAAGTCTAGCTTTCCTTCAAATTAAACTGCCATTCATGGACTTAATGAGACCACTTTATGCTCTTTATATTTTAATCTTGTATTAAATTAGCAAATTTTTGAAACTTTACTACTTTGAATTTTCAAGACATGTCCTTAGTTTCTGACGCAGGTAGCACAGTGGACTGGGCATGTGAATTAAAGTGAGGATAGACTTGAGTACAAATCTTGCTTTAGGCACTTACTAGCTATGTGACACTGAGCAAGCCACTTAACCTCAGCTTGCCTCAGTTTCCTCATTTGTAAAGTGGAGATAACAAGAGCACTTATCTCCAAGGTTGTGGAGGGGATCAAATGAGTTAACATATATAAGCCTACATAAATGCTAATTTATTGTTAATAAATCTATTTATCTCCTCTCCATCCCCTTTATGATTTGACATAACTCAGCCTCTTGGCTCTTATCCCTACTGGCCCATAAAGATTTAAAGCTTTTCTGTCCTCAAAGTGAGGATTTTAATCCTACTTTAATCAGTTCAGCTATCCTGTTCTGGGACTCGAATTTCTTTACTCGCAGAAATGATTATACACAGTAAACCTTTGGGCTGTTATCCTCTAACCAGTCACCAGTCCTTGATGTCCCAGAAGTCGGGAGCCGGGGGCGATCACTTAAGAGCACAGAGGCATCAAGGTGGGGGCGGTAGGATTGACCACCTCCCCAGAGCAGACCCAGCAGACCCCCTACCTGGCTCCCCAGCTTATTAGCTTCGGGCTCCGCCTCTGGGAGGGCGGCGGACATGTCGGATTCGGACTCCAGTGCCTGCAGCTGGTAGGTGCCGCAGACCAGCAGGTCACTCATGCCCTCCAGCGGGCACCACTCCACGGTGTCCGCGCTGTACTCCGTGTCAATCACCCCAACGGTCTCAACAGGTGGCACATCCTCCCGGAGGAGAGCCTGGAAGTAGGCTGTCTGGGAATCCGCGTCCTGGGAGGCCATGCGGTAGGGCATGAAAACCACGAGCGAAAGTGGAGCCAGAAGGGAGGGCCCGCCGGCTAACAACACTGGCCAGAAAAAGACCGGACGTGGCGCAGGAAAAGCGAGAACGTGATTGGGCGGGGCTAGAATCGGAGGGGGCGGGACGAGATGGCGCAGAACTAGAACCAGAAGGGCGGGGCTCGGCCGTGGGCTGACACTCAAACACTGTTCCAGGGGCCAGAAAGGCTGCGTCGGTGGGGGCCCTTGCCGAATGCAGAAAGACCTTACTCCACAGGGACCCAGTCCCTCCTACAACACCAGCCCCACGTTGGTGCCCCTCACAGCCGTCTCCACGCCTGGAGGCTGGCTTCTTCAGCGACTACTTCCGGGGTATCGGAAGCTGGACTTCCTTGATCGGGGGCGGTCCTATCTGTCTCCCTGCGCGTGCCTGGCCTTAGGGTTAATATACCAGGGTTCAAACCTGGCGCGGGACCACGTGTACGTTTTGGGCGGTGCGTGCGTACGCACGTTCGGGGCTGGCGCGGGGCAGGGATTACTGGAAGGGGTGGGGGCGGAAGGGTGAGCGGTTATCTTGGAGTCCTGGTAGCTTGCTATAGACGCGTGGTTCCAGATGACTTTTTTTTTCCAAGAGGTGCGGGAAGGGTTGTAGAAGAGGCATAGGGATGGCGGGAATTCATGAGGGCAAAGTGGAGGGGGTAATGGGTCCTTGTCCCCTGAGAACTCGTCCTTGGGTCTGGGGAGAGACCCAGCGGACCATGCTGTCTCTGCCAGAGTGCTGCGGCCGATTCCAGACAGGCAGACCCTCCTCCTGAAACATGGAGCTAGAGAACAGGGCACCTGGTGGATGATATGGCATCAAATTATTATTAATAATAAACTAACATCCGTATAGTACATTATGGTATGCCCCGAGCTGCCTCTAAATTAACAACCTTGAAAACATCCCTGGCGACAGGAAGAAACCTGAGAGAGGGGGACCGAGTTCAAGCCCCCAGATACAGGATAGGAGGCTGGGAAAACTGGGTTCTCTTTCTGGCTGTGCCACTTGGGCTTTGGTTTCCCATCTATGAAATGGAGATTTCGGGGTCCTTGTGATTAAATGAGATATGTAGACGTAACATGTTTTGGAATCACACCCTTAGGCTTCTCCCTATTTCTTAACACTTCCAGATTCAGCCATCAGTGACAAAGTTCACGAATCATTCCAGCCCCGAAACCTGGAGCCAATTCTGGGTCCAGGATTTCACATCAACTCCCAAAACATACTTTTGTCCAGACTGTGTCTCCTATTCACCACCATATGATGGATGATAGCATGCTTCACCTGGGTTATAGTAACATCCTAAAATAGCCCCAGACATAGATCTTTGCCCTATGCACTAAACAAAGGTGCCAATGGAGGTCCACTTACATCAGGGTATTAAAATCAGAAGGAAAATAAAGACCTTGCAA
Organism: Vombatus ursinus; assembly: GCF_900497805.2. NCBI lineage: Eukaryota > Metazoa > Chordata > Mammalia > Diprotodontia > Vombatidae > Vombatus > Vombatus ursinus. Next base: position 2,054,215 of record NW_020940358.1, on the reverse strand, counting down.
TTTTAACATTAGGTTAAAGCCCAGGATAGTGTTAAGGATAGTTTTACAGAACCCCAAGCACAGACAAGAAGTCAAGGAAGTCACAGGAGATACCGTGGGAGTATATAGACCTGTTTCCCTTCCACATGAGAAACCCTAATCACTAGACTCTTGCCAAACCAGTTTGTCCTTCTTTTCTAATCCTTCACATTTACTATTCAACAAATGGGCCTCAGGGACTAGACATTCTTTCATCTGAGTTGATTCGTCCCCATTCCTAGCTCCTATCCCCTCCTCAAAGTCCATGCTGATGGCTGATGCATCCTGCACTCCTATCAAACAGCCTTATCACATAAAAGCAACTGCTGTTTGAGAGTTGTCTTATTCTGACCATCTGCATAACTATGAAGCTTGAACCTGACTGGACATAACATCTTCGTGGGCAGCTACACAAATCACTTAATGTTTACCATCAAGAGGAGCTGCCTCTCCTCTCCCTCCAAAATAATGAGCCAAAAAGCCCCATCATCGAACAATCCTTGCTTTTCTTCCAATACGATTGCAGTAAGCACTTAATGCTCTTGGAATTCAATATGGAAAAAAAGGTTGCCAGTCCCACAAATTTTTTACACCTGATCATGAACAGACACAAGGCAGCAATCCCCATCAATTTAATGTAAAAGATGGTGATATTTAACATGCTGCCCCAGAATTATTGTCATCTAAAATAGTCTCAGCCAAACATCTCTGTCCTGTGCCCTTGAACAAGAAGAAATGGGACACTAAGCTGTCCACTTATAAAGTATCTAAATTGAGGCTATTAAAATCAGAAAGATTATAATTTTTTTTCAAAGAAAAGATTAGAAAAACCTTGCACATTCCACATCTTAATGATTTGAAAATACTAATCTGGTTAGCATTTTTTAGCTATAAAGTCTGACCTGACAGAAAAGGGAGATAGTATGGATTATGCATTGAATGGAAAAAAAGTATAATTCTAATCTTGCCTTTCTTTCCAGAATCTCTTATTTCATTTCAGTTGCAGATCGTTGTAAGGCAGGGGGAAAGTAGGGGCATCCCCCAGGGTATAAATAGGAAACATATGCCCAACATGACAGAAGGAAGGCTCGATTTAAAAAGATCTTTCCCAGAGAATATATGAGGGAAATAGCAGTACTGGCTTGGGTCCAGCTGGGGGAGATAATTTGCAGTAATACAGGAAAAAACTTGGTTGATATGAACTCTGGGTAGTCCACTGCTGTCACTGCTATGTAACTAACCATGCACCAATGGCTTCCTGCTTTTATGCCAGCAAATTTGAAATATATCTGACTGCTTAGTACAGCTGCTTACCAATTATGCCCATTTTCTTTAAATCAGAAATTGAGTGTATCATATATTACTTCTAGATTTGTACAAAAGCAGAAGTGGTTAGTACGGGGAATAAGCAGAAAAACCTAGCAGCATAGACAAGTCAGAAATACCAGAGGGACATTAGGGAATGTGTTTATGACTTCTTGTGGCAACCTGTAGAATCAAGCTGTTAATTTGATTTCTAGATTAAAGGCAGACTTTAGGAAAATTTCCAAAAATAATGCACCCACCAGTTTTCTTTCAGTCTTTTCAGTTAAGTACCGAGTAACAATGTTGAGCCTAATATTTTTTCTTCTTTGCGAATACTTTCCCAAGTAAAGTCATACAGAGCCTACCCCCTAAACAAGCTGGGCTATCTCCTCAAACAAGGACAAATATCATGTACACTATAATTTATCTCTAATCCCATGATCAGAGGATTAAGTCTTGAATCAGAAAAGTAGATTAGCAATGTTAACATTTAAGATGGTCACAGATGCCCAAGGCTTGAAGACAATTCTAAAATGCTAATGAGGCCTATGTCCTATGAGCATCTACCCCAAAAAGTACATATAGACCTCCACCCAAATGACTGTCACCTAGGCCCTTGGCTCAGTCTAAGGATTCTAAAGTACAGACCACAGAGGACCAGGAGATCTGCTCTGTCCCAGGTCCCTGTTTCTGATCCCACGAACTTTAAAGAGCCATATGAACCTAATTCAAGTGAATGACAATAGAACCTCACCGTGGATGACCTGGGAACAGGTTAAATATGCTATTATCAGCTAATACCAGAGGCCACACTAACTAGACTTGGCTAGACCAGTCTAAGCTCTGTTAATGAGTAAAGGTAAAGGCAATCCTTTTTTGACTGCAGACCCCACCCACACTTCAACCCTGCTACAATCTATGTATAACCACTACTTAACCTGAGACAAGTTATCTCCCCTTCCCAGCACACAACAGATGATCTTATCACCACCTCAACACTGGCCTGGCTGCACTGCCCCCTTTCCTTATATCACCTTTCTCAGATGAGGAATTTCTGCACCTCATCCCCCGCCCCCCCAACACAGTTTCACAACTCACCTTCACAATTGGTATAAAGCACAGCTAACAGGAAATGTAGAAAAGGTTTTCACTGAAATGGCGGACACCAAAGTGCAATTCTTGTTACTGTCACAATGGAGTTTGATATACACATTTGGTAAGGAATGAATTTCAACTTACTAAATAATGATAGAAATGGGAGAAGACCTTGGAGATCATCTACTCCAATTCATTTTAATGGACAAGGAAACTGAGACCCAAGTCACAAATGGTTCAGTAGGAACTCAAAACACAAGTCTTCTAAACTCAAGTCCATTATATCAACATTACTTCTAATAGATTTAAAAGACAATTCTTCTTCACTGCTACCCCATGTTTCACTCCATCACAGCATTGCTGGTTCTATGCTGACACTAAAAACCACGTCCAAGACACACTAAGCAAGGCTATCCTACCAAAGTTGGAGTCCCAAACCACAGACCTGAGAGAAACATACATCTCACCGCTACAGATTCTAACATCTAGGAACTCAGAGCTGATTGGGCATTTTACAAATAAGAAAAGGTATAGGGAAACACATGCAACAAGATGAAGTCTAAGAGACAAGAGAGCAGTCTAGAGACCTAGAGATGTCTTACTAATTACCAGTGGAAATGGAAGCATGAGGAGGCTGTGGAAAGCACACAACACTGGTCACTAACCAAAGACTGGTCATTTATTTAAAATGAACTTTATCAAGGACTTCCTACAAGCCTTATAAAGCAGAGATCAGGTATCCCAGGAAGTAGAGAGTAGGAAAAACATGCTGTACAAGGACTTGGCCTTATTGCCAAGTCTAGACATACCCCCACTCAGTGAGTATCCCTATGGACCACATGGCAGTATACTGGAAAAGACCAATGCACTGAAGGGAGGGAAATGACTTTGCTGCTGCTGCTTCCATCCTTGTACCACCCCACTCACAACACTCAACTCTTCAGCTCATCTTGGTATTGAGTAAGGCAGTTACCCACACACTCCTCTCATCACACAAACCACCTAATCCAGGTAGTGACCATGGAGAAGCCTCAAACAGATAAGCCTAAATGAATGCTGGAAGGAGACCTCAGCAGCCTTTCCTTGATAGTAGCTAAGAGATCTTCAGGGATAAAACTCTTGCCGCTATATTCTAGGCTGAAAATTGAGAGGGAAGCAAATACGCACACTCAGCAAGGAGCATAACTAAAAACGGCGATTCAGAATGCTCTCATGCTCCAACTTAATGATGCCATGCCTGAGCCAGTCACTTCAGCCCCTGAGCAGTCCCACTACCTCAAAGAAACAAAATTTTGGCCCCTAATAGTCATAGTTTGAGGGAAAACAGGCTACACTTTCAGCAACCACAAAAAAGAGGGTCCTCCAACAAGACTGAGTTATAAGTATGTGGCCTGAATATTCAATAGCAGACAACATGTAATTACATTCCACTTCAGTTTCATCTTCTCCATTCAGTTCAAAAGTATAAATCTCTGGAGGACCACCCCAATGCAAAGGGAAGGGTGGCCAGAGGCTGACGAGAACAGCAGAAAACTACAGTCAAGACAATAAATCATTCCAACCCTTTACTTTGCTTTTTTTAAATATTACTTCCATGCAGACTGTTCTCCAAAGTAACTGCTGATGCTGGAAGCCCATCCCCCTGACCTTGGCTCAGCTACTGTGGCTTCCAGCTATCTAGGTGATGAGCTTTTGCTACATGACGGTTTTCAGACATGTGGCTCAACAGTTTCTCATTTGAAGATTACAGTAAATGATTCTATTTGTAATTTCTAACCAAAAAAACTGTACATGAGTTTACAAACATATTAACATATAAATAAAGAGAGGCTTCCTGCTTAAAGCCTCCACAGTAGTCTCTGCTTGAGAATAACACTGGAGGGGAAGCTATGTCCCCTTACATAGAGCCCCTGAAGTGGCTTGGTCTATACAGTGGCTGATCTATGCAAGCATCATTGGGTTCTTCAGTGCTTCCGGCTTCAATAACCAGTCTGTTATTACTGTGCAAAAACAAGAGTCCACAGATGCCCATGCGAGCAGGAATCTGACTGCTGAGATGTCATTGACCAGTCATCGCTCTGGCTCAAGCTCTTGCTGGAAGGTTCGTTTCTTCTCCCGACAGTGTTTCTTGTGAGCAGGCCAGTCCTTCTGCTGGCATTGGGAGCCACAGTACCTGGCCACCTGACACCGGCCACAGATGTTGAATTCACGTAACTAGAAAGAACATGGAAAATCCAAATCATTTCATTCTCAATAAACAGAAATCAGTCATGGAGCAAAGGCTCTAAAAAGAAGCTATCCATCTACCTGTCAGCAACTGAGTACCATGCCCCAACTAAATGTTATATTTCAACTTGGGAGAAGGAAAAAAAGTGGGAAAGTCAAAAAAAGAATTATTAAGAGCTGTATAAGGCAACACCAAAAATAAATCTAAAATAAAAGAAATTAAGAAGAAATCTTTTAATAATTCCTGGTGTTGGAGCAGCTAGGTGGCACAGTGGATAAAGTACCAGCCCTAAAGTCAGGAGGACCTGAGTTCAAATCCAGTCTCAGACCAAACACTTGACACTAGCTGTGTGACCCTGGGCAAGTCACTTAACCCTAATTGCCTAAAAAATAAATAAATAAATAAAGATAAAAAATTCCTGGTGTTAAGGAATAAATTTACAGGAAACACTTGTAGGTAGGAAGTATACCTAACAAAGCTCTCATTGCTATAATCCACATGCTACTGCACATACCTGCTTTTCAATCATAGTGCATGGGGGATAATGACATTCATAGTATGTGCAGGAATTCTCTTCTTCTTCCACCACATCTCCATTAGCGTTATAATAACGAGTAACATTCAGGACGGGAAACTGTTCTTCAATAGGATCAGTAGGAAGCTGCTGAATTGCCAGCCAGTACAGGCTCTGCTCCCTTAAATAGACAAGCAAAAAGTTAAGACATGCACTGGCCTCAGGAATAAAGAGTCCATAAAACAAAGAGTCACCGGCAACTAACACTAAGCATAAAAGCCCAATCCAATTGTGCCCAACAAGGCACAAAGACCTGTGAATCAGTATTTTGAGAATTCAGTTTGATCAGAAAATACTCTCATCAGCTGTTCCTATTCCCAAAGCACTGTTAGGAAAACCATTCATGAGATACCAATTCAAAAAAACATCCCATATTAAGTTAGGACAATGGCCCAAGTAGCAACTGTGGATGTTCCCTTAGTCTTTCCTAAAGGCAACATTTTTCTAAGGCCAGATTCTCGCAGGGTTCATAACTAGTTACGGCCTCCATGTCTTAATGGTAATTATCTTAAATCCCTAAACTTAATGGCAGTAGCTGGCAGTCTTCAGTTTCTATCTACTCAGCACTTTCTAGATTGCTTAGAAATGCTACACACTGTAATGATCATGACTCAGCTACTATAATCACCACACAGAAATGACCCAAACAAAAGAGTTCTAAGCTCAGTAATATGAAAATGGTATTAAACATCACTAGAACCATCAAGTATTACCTACCATGTGTAGAAAAAAATTCTGTAAATTTTGCCAGGGTGTTATTTTTGAAGATACTCCAAGACAATTTATGAAAATAGGTATGGAAAAAAATTTAAGTGGCCACAAATCCTGGCCCAAGCAAGAAGGTGAATCATTCAGGAATGAAGCCTAGACTAGCACTGGAAGCTCCCCTGATCTCAGCCCCTAAATCTCACTGACTTCTCATTTGCTTAGTATCTTTACTTGGCAAAGAACCAGGTGAGGAAACAAATCATAATTCCCTGAATAGCCAGGCAGGACACTGAATGCTTTGCTTATGCCTTTCCTCCCAGGCGCTTACACCTACTCATGGACAGGACTCCTTAGAAGCTGTCTTTCAGCAGCCTACCCACTGAAGGAATCCCTGCAATAAGTGCTCAAAGTCCAGTGTTTTCATCTCCAAGCTCAGGTCCAGAACAGTTAGGGCATAAAGTAATAGAATCATAGGGCTGGGAAATGCATTAGAGATCATGCATGTCACACCAGATTAAAAGACAATCATCTATATGATCCAACCATACAGTCTTCTGTTGACTTTCTATCTTTCCAGCCAGATACACTACTCTCTTCGCCTCATTTGGTGATCTAACCTATCTGGCCTTCTCTCTGTTCCTCAAACATGGAACTGTATCTCCTGCCACTGTGCCTATCAACCATCTCTCATGCTGGAATGCAGTCCTTGCTCAGCCCTGCCTCAGAGAATCGCTCTCTTTCTCAGACACAGCTTAAACACCACCTAGCACATGAAGCCTTTCCAAAGCCCAACTGCTAGTGTCTTCTCCCTCCTCCCAAACCACTTTGTATTTAACTACTTTGGATTTATTCTCTTTATATTTATTTTATATATACTTATATGTGTGTGTGTGTGTGTGTGTTGTCTCCTTCCTTTAGAACATAAGCTTTTACCCTAATTAATAATGGTCAAAGGATATGAATAGGCCGTTTTCAGAGGAATAAATCAAAGCTACCGATAACTATATTTTAAAATGCTCTAAATCATTAATAATTACAGAAATGCAAATTAAAACAACTCTGAGTTACTACCTCATACCCTTCAGTCTGGGTAAGATGACAAAAAAGGAAAATGACATGACAAATGCTGGAAGGAATACAGGAAAACAGGCACACATACACTTTGATGCAACAACACTATTACTAGGGTTTTTTCTCCAAAGTGATCCAAGAAAGAGGAAAAGGAGGCATATATACAAAATCATTACAGCAGCTCTTTATGTTGTGGCAAAGAACTGGAAACAGAGGATACCCATCAACTGGGCAACGGCTGAACAAGTTATGGTATACTGCTGTGATGCGATACTATTTTGCTGCAAGAAATAATGAAGGTGATTCTTTCAGAAAAACCTGGGAAGACTTATATGAAATGATGCAAAATGAAGTAAGAACCAGTAAAACAATTCACACAGTTAACACAATATTGTAAAGATAATCAATTTTGAAAGACTTAGTAACTCTGATCAACACAATGACCCAACACAATTCCTAAGGATTCATGATGAAATATGCTTTCACAGACACATAACACTCACTAGCTGTGTGACTCTAGGCAAGTCACTTAACCCCCAATTGCCTCACCAAAAAAGAAAAGAAAAGAAAAAAAAGAAAAGAAATATGCTTTCCACCTCCCAATAGAGAACTAATGGATTCAAGAGTACAGACTAAAGCATCTTTCTCTTTCTTGGGGGAGAACATGGCTAATACAAAATTTTGATTTGCATGATTACATATATTTCTAGTAAGTTTTGTTTTTTTTGCCTTCTCAGATGAAGGAGGGAAAAAAAGTGGAACTGAAAAAAATAAAGTCTCTGCACTTTTAAAAAAATTAATAATATAATAATATAAGCTTTTTCAGAATAGGCATTATTTCTTTGTATTTGTATCCCTAGGACCTAATAGAGTGCCTGGCACACTATGAGTTCTTAACAAATGTTTATTGGATGATGGATTTATTTTCAAATCAAATGGAATCCTACTGGGATAACAGCCCAACCTCCTAATTTTACAAATAAGGAAATTAAGAGCCAGAGAAGAAATATGATAACCAGTAGAACTGGAATTCAAACTCAAGTCTTCTGACTCCCATTCCAGTGCTCTTTCCACCATCCTGAACAGTTTCCTCTACTAGGCATTCAAGTAAAGAGTCACACACTAAGAAAAGCAATTTGTATTTCCAATAAAAATGTACACTAAGCTCAGAAACCTGTCCCAGATTCCTTTAGTTATGAAAAAAAAAATTAAAGAACCCACTCCCTAAAATAAGCACAGACACATGCACTGAGTACTTCAATGATTCTCCTCTACTTAGGCCCAGCTTGAATTAGGCTTTTCCCCCTTTCTCTCACGTGGGGGAAAGACTTTAAAGGTTGAAGGGAAAGATCTTCAACATGTCTCTAAAAGCTGAGAATCATCACAACCCCACCTCTCTAAAGAAGAAAAACTATTCAATCTCTTGTTTTATCCATATGACAAAAAAAGAAAGAAAAATGTAATTTGGTTTAACAGTGAACTAATTTAGAGATTAATGAACTTGGATCATCCTCCCAAACTACACCAGCAAGGTCCACCTCATCTGCCTTCATGATCCACATTACTTATGATTGGCACAAATTTAGACATACCTTTGTTTACTAGAGATTTCTTCAGCTTTGGGTCTCCAACCCCACGGCACTAACTGCAGGTTGTCTAGCCGATTGTCCACTGTTACTGCATTAAGATGTACCACCTGAAATCCTGGAGCAATTCCTCCCCTGTGTCGTTCCCTGGGACATACAGACAAATGTTTCTTTAAAAATACTGTTGGAACTTTTACAGAAATTATTCTGGTATTCAAAGACATATTCAGTATATGTGAATAACACACAGAAAACCCAAAGCACCTAGTAGCATGCACCTAGCATTCTGCTTTGTAGGAACAAAACCTTTTGTCCGTGGGCAATGGAATCATATGCTACTTAACTCTAAGAAACTAAGGTACAGGAAATTTTAGAAGCTTAGTATCACATCGTTTCACTCACTCAGTCCACACACAAAAGTTAAATCGGACTCCCAAGGTAAATGTCCTTCTCTCCCCGTATACTGTTAGATTCAGGCTGGCCCTTCACTTCCCCACCCCTAAACACCAGGGCTTAAATGGCTACTTTTAGTTAAGCGATCATGGGCCAGGGAAAGTCACTTATCTTAACCTCAGTTTCCTCATCTGTTAAATGGAAGTCATACCTTTAAGTACCTTATTATGAGGGTTATTATGAGGATCAATTGAAATTATTTTATACACATATACATAAATATTGTATAGGGATATGGATATATACATGCACATATACACACATATTATATATACATATATATGTATGTATCTATGTCTATATGTATATAGTGTTTGGGATGTCTTAATACAATGCAAATAAGGGGCAGCTAGGTGGCGCAATGGATAGAGCATGGGCCCTGGATTCAGGAGGACCTGAGTTCAAATCTGGCCTCAGACACATAACACTTACTAGCTATGTGACCCTGCACAAGTCACTTAACCCCACTGCCAGCCAAAAAACAAATTAAAAAAAATACAATGTAAATAAATGCTAAATACATCATCCACTGTACACACATTCCACTTCATCTTTTCTGTACTCACTCCAATTACTATGATCATGTTTTCAGGAGCACTTTCAATTGTGAATATAATACAATTGCCACTAGTCATTTTCAAGATACTCCATGTCCCAACCCAGAAAAGTTACATTTCTTGTATTTGGAAATCATGGACCTTGTATATGTCACATGATCCACCAAGTCCAAGTGACCTGCTAATAGGAGTGACTATGAGTTAGAGCAAATTTAATAGTTCTTTTACAAAATGTGCTGATTATTCATTCTTAAGAATTAGCCCAACTGATCAGTATATGGGATTGAATACATACAAGTAGGGTCTATGTATAAAGAGGGTTTAACATTGATAAATATTTTTTAAAACACAGATGAATTCAGTTAAAATTTAAAATTGACTAAGAGTAATTCTATGCATCTAGAAAAAAGAAAGTGAGATTTAAGCAAACTTCTAAAATAAAGGAAACAGGAACATTTATTCTAAAAAACTTAAGACCCAAGATTTTTATATTCCTTTCTGGCCTGGTTACTTAGAATGTTCCCACGGGAACACTATTTCAAGTTTGTTACACAGTAGCTCAAGCTGGAAATACATGTCATTTTGCCAATCAGACACTGATTTTATAAGGAAGCTGAAAAGAGGGAGGCTGAGGAATAACCAATCCTGGTTTAAATGAACAACTTTAAGACTTCTCCCACAAATCTGGAGTTTTCCACTAGGAAAACAAAGTGACCACCTGATAAAGGACACCTGGTCCCTACCTAAAGAGAAGGAACCAAAACACGATTCCAGATATACTTTCAGCGGTTACTTTCATGAGAAAAACTTGATAGTGCCTTAATACCCAAGGCAGTATGTTCACCTTGTCTTTGGAAACTTCTATAATCCATATTACTCTCTATTATACACACAGTTTGGGCAGAAGAACATAAGGTCCAAAAGGGAAAAGCAACGCCCACCCCCACCCCCACCCCCACCATGGGTCTAATGCACAGTGCAGTCTGGTACTCTTAAAAGTACTTCCAGACACCCCACCCAGTATATCAAAAATCACACAAGACTTATTCAGGGAGACTAAGGGAACTGGATGGATAAATGGCAGACTACAAACTGCTAGCCACACTCCAAATAAAAGTCAGAAATACTGATCTCTACACAATACCCACCACAACAACTCATGAAGTAAACGTCCAGATCCCCTTCCTCGGTTTTTGTCAAAAGCATAAGCAAATATTTTAGCACCATTTCCATCAGCATCTACTTCCATTCGTGCCTGTCATAGGACAAGGAAAATACTTAAAATCATTCATCTTGCAACAACACTTCAAAATCAAACTGGGGGAAAAAAGAAATAAAACCATTGAAAATCCCTAGTATTTTGGGAACAAAACCATCTGGCCCCCATGGATATTGATGGCACAGGGGATAACAAACACTGGACCCAACTCATCTGCTCCTAAAAAGACAGCCATGAAAGAAGAAGCCAAACTTTTTGATACAAATTCTAATTTGAATATAGGATATAGTATAGTCCTAATTGTCAGAGATTGTCAGAACTGATCAAAATTACCTGACTTAGTTATATCTGGTCTTGAGGTGATTCAGAACTAGCATCAGTTATTCATCTAGAGGGATCTCATTCCCAGAGTACAAGCAGGAAGAAAGAATATTAAAATGTCTTCGTAATTTCTCCAAATCCTTCACATCCAACCACAACCCAACCCAAAGAACAGGCCATTCTCACCTCAAAAGAGTAACTCTCCACCAGTGGGATGTCTTGTTCATCTATCAGCGTGTACTTTGTCTGAAAATTAACCAGACATTGTAAAGAATTACACTTATCATCAACAAAGCTAGGTAAGGCCAAAACTGAAATAATTGCAATAGGAAGTTATGAGTCACATTTAAACTCTGAAGTTAGATGGTAACTAAATGTTATTTTAATCACCTTGACTCACCTGCCCTCAATTAGATGAGTAAATAACAAGGAAAGCTACAAGGGCAGGTAATAATAGCAAGTAAAGGAATTCACTGCAATATTAAATGTTTTGCACAGTATAGGCCAAAAATCAGCACTGTCATTAGACTAATCTAAATATAAATTTTGTCTTGAAATGATAGCTATCAGAATCTTCCACTTCTGCATGAAAAAGATTAACTTAGCTAGAAAAATTTATCAAAGCAAATAAACGTCACATTAAATTTCTTTATGCATACAGAGCCCCAACCTTCATGTAAATTAAATGACTTTACTCCCAATTGCTGCTGATGCTTAACCTGTCTGTCCCTTACGCCACTTGCCTCTCTCACAGGTGCATCTATCAAGAGCTAGCTGCAAGGCAACCTACTGGGAAACCACCAGCAAGGCTTTCCTGGACCAGACTCTCACCAAACCAAGCAGTCAGCAATTTCTAACTTGCTGGTGGCACCAGGGAGCAAAAATATTCACAGGCACCACTGGTAGTTTAACCCACAGACAAAGTACATAAAAGGAAGAGGAACAGAACAGTGTGAGAAAGCAGGTGAAGAAAGTAAAGAGAAAGCAAGAAGAATAGATAAGAGGTGAAGAGAGGCATATTTTTACATTACGTTTTGCAAACCCTAAAGCACATACTACATAAATGCTAGCTATTAAGATGATGATGGTAAAGTGCCACCTACAACTGACTCAGGTGCTGCTCCATGGCACTAATTCCCCAGGCTCCCCCTACTGTTCTAGGCCAGTGTGACACAACAGTGTAACTAGTTGCTCACTGCCTTCCCTAGGCAAACTCCTTAGTTTAATCCAGTGACCTCAACATGGGTAGGAAAAAACGCATTTATCTTACTAATGGGCTCTGCTTAGTCAGTGAGAAGACACGGAGATCATTCTACAGAACAAGACATGAAACCCTGGGACCTAGTACACAACACCTTTTTCTTTTTTTTTTTTTTAAACAAAAAAAGACTTCAAGGAAGGCGTGTACAAGCCAGGGACCCACAGAAGCATTTTGGATCGCGTGAGTTAGACTGCACCGATCTCAAGAAGCAAGCAGCACCAGACCTTGGTGCACCCCCAGGCACAGGTTAGACCTCAGGAGTTGCTCTACGCACTTCACACCTAAACCTCAACACCACCCCGCCTCGCGACTTAGGCTGTTGTATCTCGTGGATCCCGTGAATCTGGACGTTCCTCGAAACTTCAGCCGCCCCAGACTGGACCTCGGCTGGACCACAGACCTGAGACCTCTGCGCTCACGCCAATAGCCGGAGTGCCTGGGGGTGGGGGGAATGGAGCAGACAGCCTGACATCTGACACCCCGGTGAGGCTGGAGGACTCGGGCTGCCAGGGTCGGGTGGCCGGGGGCGAGAGAGCTTCCCCGCCTCCCTGGGATCTCGCTGGATGTCGGGGGACTGAGGCCTGGCCAGGACAGAGCAGCGTCTCTGTACAGGGGGGAGGGAGGGCACACTGGCGGCCGCCACTCCCGGGCCGTGGGTGGGCGGGCCCCGCGGGGATCAGCAGCCTCGGAGCTCCCGAGCCTGGCCTGGGCTGCCGGACTCTCCCGGCTCGCGGCCGCCCGTGAGAGGCCTCCGTCCCTCTTCGGGGCCTCATGGCGACTGCGGCCTCCGCCCGCTCCGTTCGCCCTCCCACCCCCGGGCCGCTCACCTTCCCAGCCACTCGGCCGAGCCGCACGATGCCCAGCTTGAAGTCGGTCATGGCCAGGGCCTCCCGCTCGTAGCCGCCACCACCCGCGATCCCTCCCTCCCTCCCTCCCTCAGGCCGGGGCCGAGGCCGAGGCTAAGGCCCGGGCCGCCGCCGCCGCCACCGCTTCCTCCCGCCCGCCGGCCGGGGCCTGCCACGCGCCGCCGCCGCCGCCGCCACAGCCGCCTCGCGCACACAGCCAGAGGAGGGGCGGGGCCGCGCCGCGCGCCGCGCCGCGCCGGACACACCCCCCTCAGCCCTCTGCACTCGGACCAATCAAGAGCCGCGCCGAGCACCGGGCTCTACGGACCAATAGGAATATGGGGAGTGCGCCGGTCTACTGGGGGGAGGAGAAAGGAGGTGCGGAGACAGGAGTCGGTGGAGGACCGAAGGAAGGGGAAAGGGGAGAAGGGGGGGGGGGGCTTCCCGCGCGCGCGCTCCGTTCTGACGTAGTTTTCGCGGGAAGCTTTGTGCTTTGAACCCAGCCGAGAATCTCCGTAGGGGTGGAATGGGGCGGAGCAGTGTGGGTGCCCTTAAAGGGGCCGCAGAGTCCCTAAGACATTGATGCTAGAGGCTAGCTAGTCCATGTGGTCGCCCTGGCCGACACATGCCTACCTGGCCCTGCCTGTCCATGAGGGTCTGAGCTATACATCTCAGAGGATCATGGAAGTTAAAGGTCATCCAGTCCACCCCCATCATTTTACTGGTGGAGAAACTAGCCCAGAAGGGGAATGTGATTTGTCCAGCTTTGAGACTCTTTAGGACCCAAGCTGGGTGTCCTGGCTCGCAGTACAGTGGGCTGCGTTCCGCCTCTGCCCTCACCCGTCCTCCCATGCCTTCTGCACCCGCGGTTCCCCTGCAGCCCAGCTGGCCACGGGGAAGGCTGAGGATTCTCAGCCTCGTCGCTCTCAAGCTCCGGGTGTCGCCTGCTTCTTCCCATTCCAGACCCGCCTAGCCAAGGCCTCGCTATCTCCGCATCCTTTTTGCTCTTTCTTTATCCTCCCCTCCCCCAAGGCAATGGCCCCCCCCCCCTCCGGACACCCCTCCCCACCCCACCCCCTCGCCCAGGCCCCCAGGCTTTCCTTTCTTGGTCGAGTCATTAAGTCTTCCTTTTCTTCCGCTGGGGAAAGGGAAGAGGGTAGGGGATTTAGCGCTGAAAAATGTTTCCTTTCACTGGATAATAACGCTAGCCTGTCGGAACACTGAAACTAAATTTATTTAAAGCATCTAGTACTTTCTAATAGCCGACGTTTATATGATGTATTTACTATGGGCCAGGCACTGCGCTAAACATTTTACACTTACTATCCCATTTGATCCTCACAACAACCCTAGGAGATAGGTACTATTTTTATCCCCATTTTAGAGATGGGGAAACTGAGGCAGACAGAGGTTAAGTGACTGAAGCTGGATTTGAACTCAGGTCTTTCTGACTCTAGGCCTGGTGCTGTATGCATGAGCTGCCCCCAGCCCTTCTATGTGCACAGTAGGTCTCTCCCTGGTTAGAATGGCAGCAGCTGCTAAAAAAGTTGCTTCATGAGTGAGAATATACTATTCTGTGAAAAATCTGGCATCACTCTGGTCCCTAGGATAATAATATCTAACATTTATGTAATGTTTTAAATTTTCTTTACAATAACGTGTCCAGAAGTTAAGAGCAATAAACACAAGATTCTGTCGTCCTGTAGACTTTTGGGAGGCATTTCTGAGCTGATTTGGAGTTTGTATTGCAGGATCTCTACAGGTATCACACATTTAAAAAAGTTTACTGAGCGTGTACCATGTGAAAATTACAAAGTCCTTGATTTTGAATCAACCCAATAGAATCTTGACTCTGCTCCTTTACCTTGTGTGATTTTGCATAAGCCCCTTAACATTGATAGACCTTAGTTTCCTCATCAGCTGAAGGTGCTGGACTAGAAGATTTTTTAAGGCCCTTTCCAAACATGTATGATGCCAGGATTCCTTTACCTTACTGAACCCAAGGACTTCTAAGCCTTTTTCTCCACTCTTCTTTCTTCTGTCTTCTCCCACCAGCATCCTCAGTACTCCCACCACATGACCTTGCAGCCTACTTCACTAAAGCCATCTAGTTTGGCTACCTTTTTTCATATCTCAAAATGTCTCAGTAGCATCACACTCTGGTTCTTCCCTCCTATCTCAGACAGTTGTCGCTCAGTGGTATCCAATTCTTTGTGACCCCATTTAAAGTTTTCTTGGCAATGATACTGGAGTGGTTTGCCATCTCCTGCAATGTATTTGACAGATGAAGAAACTGAGGCAAACAGGGTTAAGTGACTTGCCCAGGGTCATACAACTAGTAAGTGTCTGAGGCCAGATTTGAACTAAGGAAGATGAGTCTTCCTGACTCCAGGCCTGGCGCTCTGTTTACTGCACCACCTAATTGCAAACAGTTTGTGTAATATTTGAATTTATTGTTCTTTGACAGGTTATTAGAATTTGTTTATAAATCCATCTGGTCCCAGATTTTTTTTTCCTTTGTGAGTTTATTTATGGTGCATTTCTTTCTCTGAGATTGAATTATTTAAATTCTCTTTTTCTGTTAATCTGGATATTTTCTATTTTTATAAATACTTATCCATTTCATTTACATTATCAGTGTTTTTACCTAGTAATTGAACAAAAATAATTCCAAATTATTTTCTGTATTTCTTTTATTGTGAATTCTAACTTTTCATTTTTGATGATGGTAAGTTGGTTTTCCTCTTTCTTTTAAAATCAGATGAACCAATATTTAACTATTTTTTAAATAAGCAGTTCCTGCTTTTGTTATTAATTCAATGCTTTTTGGATTCAGCTTTGTTAATCTTTTCTTTACTTTTAAGATTTCCATGTTGATGTTTAATTGTTTTTTTTTTAATTTGTTGGGTTCTTTACTTCTTTAATTGCATGCCAAATTCATTGATCTGTTCTTTTTCTCTTTTAAAAGCGTTTAGAGATACAAACTTCCCCCTAAGGACTGCTTTGGCTGAATCTCAAAAATGTTAGTATATTGTCATTATCCTTAATGAAATTATTGTTATTTCTATGATTTGTGACTCAATGATACATTAGGATTGTTATTTAGTCTCTAGTGGATTTTTAATCATTTTTTCAATTGCCTTTTGTTGAATATAATTTTTATTGTATTATAATTAGCAAAGGATGTGTTTAATTTTTCTGCATATCTGCAAGGGGTTTCATGCTCTAATACTGTACATTTTTGTAAAGATCCCATGCTTTGCTAAGAAGCATGTATAATCATTTCTATATTGACTTTAGTAATAACCAGAGATTTGTTATATCTAATTTTTCTAAAATTCTATTTTGCTCTTTAATTTCTTTCTTATTCTATTGTTGTTGCTGTTATATTTTTCTAGGTCTGAAAGATATACATTGAGATCCTCTACTATAGTTGTCTTACTGTCTTTGTCTCCCTGTAACTTGATTAGCTCTTATAATAAGTCTATTTTTGCTGTTGTCTTGATAGAGATCATGATTACTACCCTTGTTTGTTTTTTTTAGTTAAGCTGAAGTATAATAGATTTTGTTCCAAGACTTTATTTTAACTCTGTCAAAACCTTTTGTTTCAAGTATGTTTCTTATAAACAACATATTGTTGGATTCTGCTTTTTAATTCATTTTCTTCTATTTTATGATTGACTCTATCTTATTCACATTCATCATTAAATAGTTAATTGTGTGCTTCTGTTTATCCTTTTTTCTTATGCATTTTTCATCTTTACTAACCAGATTGTGTTTATTTGCATGTGTTTTTTCTTTCTCTTGGTTTTTTAATGGGTGATGGGTGGGTTAGAGAAGAATAGTCATTAGCAATACTGATGCCAAAAAACAAAAAAGGGCAATTGAAAAAAAATTTTTAATATACCATAGAGAACAGAAAAAAGTTCAGAAGGAAGCACAGATAAGATTTCAACTTTGAAAGTAATGTGCAGAAAGTACTATATAGTTTTTAAAAAGCGAAGCAGTATCAAATGGAGATTCGTGAGTTTATATACAATCTTCTTTCTACTTCTCCCTCTGTTCTGCTGTGTATAGGAAAACATTTTATTTTTTGGCATCTAAGTTAAAAATAAAAATTTTTAATTAAATAAAGTTACTAATTTTATCTTTCTGCTATTGAAGAATCAGAAATTAGAGCCACTGGTCTGGGCTCTGGAAGAGTTAGTGCCTATTGTATGCTCAGTTGCATTTTAAAATTTTTCTACTTTTACTTACATGAACTGATGCTGAATGAAATGATCAGAACCAGGAGAACATTGCACATAGTAATAGCCACATTGTGTGATGATCAACTTTGATAGACTCAGCCCTTCTCAGCAATGCAATGATCTAAGACAATTCCAAAAGACTCATGGTGGAAAATGCTATCCACATCCAGAAAAAGAACTAGAGTCTGAATGCAGATCAAACATATTATTTGCTCTCTCTTTTTTTTTCTTTCTCATGATTTTTCCCTTTTGTTCCAATTCTTCTTTCACAGCATGACTAATGTGGAAATTTGTTTAATATGATTGCACATGTATAGCCTATATCAGATTGCATGCTGTCTTGAGAAGGCATGAGGGGAGGGAGGAGAGAAAATTTTAGATCTCGAAATCATACAAGTGAATGTTGAAAACTAGAAATAAATGAATAAATGAAAGTAATATTTTAAAATTTTTTCTACTTTGCTTCACCTTTATTATAGTTTTTCTTCTGTTAACAGCATCTCTATACATTTCTTATTGTCTTAACTGAACATCAAGTCTATAGTGTACTAATTCAACTACCTTTAGTTTTTTTGAATTTTTTTTCTAGTTCCTGACTGATTAACTCAGACTGATTATTGCAAGTTACTGCATTTCTCTTTGTATTAATTCAATATCTCACTGTCATGTTGGCACAATACTATTAAAAAGCAGCTGGTAGCACAGTAGATGGAGCACTGGGCTTGGAGTCTGGTAGACCTGAGCTGAATAGAGCTTCATACTCTTTTTTTTTGGCTAGGCAATGGGGTTAAGTGACTTGCCCCGGGTCACACAGCTAGAAAGTGTTATGTATCTGAGGCCAGATTTGAACTCAGGTACTCCTGAATCCAGGGCCGGTGCTCTATCCACTGCACCACCTAGGTGCCCCACAGTTTCATATTCTTAACAAGGGCAGCTGGGTGGTGCAGTGAATAAAGTGCCGGGCCTGGTGTCAGGAAAACTCTTTTTCCACAAATCTGGCCTCAGCCACCTACCAGCTGTATGACCCTGGGCAACTCACTGAACTCTGTTTGCCTCAGTTTTCTCATCTATAAAATTAGCTGGAGAAGGAAATGGCAAACCACTCTAGTATCTTTGCCAAGAAAACCCCAAATGGGGTCCCAAAAGTCAAATACAACTCAACATCAACAACAACAACAACAACACTCTTAACAAGTTCTGTGATCCTGGACAAGACTCTATACCTTAGTTTCTACATTTGTAAAATGGGAATAATAATAGCACCTACCTACCAGAGTTGTTGTGAGGCTCAAATAAAATAATATTTGTTAAGTGCTTAGTAGAGTATCTGGCACACAGTCAATGTGTTACATAAATGTTAGTTATTATTAATTCCTTAATGTTATATTTCTCTGCTTTCTAATCATGTTTTATGTTCTAACTGTGCAATGAGTTCTAGTTTTTTTTCCCCCACAGAATGTCTTTTTTGCAAATTAATATAATTGTCTATGAATGATACTAGTAACTTTTTCATATATAAACATATCACTCAAAGGGCTTCAGCTGTACTAGCTCCTTTTTTTTGGTGGATGTCAACTTTTTTTTTTTTAAATATTAAAGTTTATTTTTAATTTATTTATACAGATGTTTATTATCTCTTCCTCCAGATGCCTCTCTTCCCACAATAGAAATCCAAGAAACAAATCCCTCAGTATAAATATGCATAGTCCAGCAAAAAAAAAATCCCACATTGGCCATCTCCAAATATGTACCTGTCACTCTGGATTTTAAATTCATTAGCTCTCTGGCAGGAGGTGGTACCATGATTCATCTTAAGTCCTCCAGACTTGTGGTTTATCATTGCAATAATAAGAGTTCTAAAGTCTTTCAAAGTTGTTTTTCTCCATAAAGTTGTTGTCATTTTCAAAATTGTTCTCCTACTTACTTTATTCTGCATCAGATCAGACAGGTCTTCCAGTTGTCTCTGAAATTGACCATTTTATAATTTCTCATAGTAGCCAATAATAATTATTAAACATTTATTTAGTGCCTACTATGTTCCAGTTGTTATGCTAAGCACTGGGAGGATACAGAGAAAGGCAAAAGATCCCTGCCCTTAAGGAGCTCACAATCTAACAGGGGAGACAAGAAGCAAAGAAATATGTGCAAACAAGTATCTACAGGATAAATAGAAAATACTTGGGAAAATAATTAGGAATTAGCAGAATTCAGAGGGACTTAGAGGAAGCTAAGAAATCCAGGAGGCAGAGACAATGAAGAGGGAGAACATTCCAGGCATGGGGGAGAGCCAGAGAAAATGTGTCTTGTTAACAGAGCAGCAAGGAGGCCAGTGGCACTCCATCAAAGAGTACCTGTGGGTATGAAGGCATAAGAATACTGGAAAGGGAGGAGGGGGCTAGGTTATGAAGGGCTTTGAATGCCAACAATATTCCATTACATTCATCTACTAAGTAGATTCAATTTGGGGAATAACATACTTTTTGCAACATTTTTCTAATTCACAATTTTGTTAGAGTAATCAGAGGTGAAACTTCTAGGTATATAGGAACAATTTTGTCTTTTCACATATAAACCACTTTATAATTTTGTTTCTTATTTGATACCTAGAACTATATGGTTTTGTCCTAATCGATGATTTTCTTTTTTAATTCCCTTTAAGTGACTTTCTTTCTAATTTACAATATTAGAAAATTAAATTCTTTTTCTTTAAATAATTTTCATTTTTGTTTTTCTGAACTTGAAACATCAATATGCATTAATGTTTCTATATACAATCAAAATAGAAAAGGGAGGTTATATGACATAGCAAATTTCTACAGCTTACTTAAGTATAGCTTGCTTTAAAAAAAAAATAGTATATCATAAATTCTACACAGTTTCAAAGCTGTCCCAATTGTTCCTATCTCTTTAAATTTGTTCCCTTCTGGGTACTTCCTCAAATGAAGGTTCTGAGGAAAACTGAATGATCAGAGGAAGAGGCTTCAGAAATGGAGCAGAGCAGCTCTAGCATGAGAAGGCTGCTGAGAAAAGTAATCAGGGGGGCTGCTAGGTGACTCAGTGGGTAGAGCTACTGCCTTAGCATCAGGAGGACCTGAGTTCAACTTCGACCTCAGACGCTTGATACTTAGTAGCTGTGTGACCCTGGACAAGTCACTTAACCCCATTCCCTCACCAAAAAAAAAAAAAGTAAGTGGAATTAAATATGGTCATTGCATTGATTAAAGTTCTTATGTCTCTTGCAATTGTGTTTTTCTTTATATTGTAGCCATTTTATGAATTGTTCTCTTGGTTCTGCTCATTGAACACTGCATCAGTTCATACAAGTTTCTCAAAATTCATCACTTTTGTCATCTTTTATGGTGTAATAATCCTTTACATTTATATACCATTATTAATTCAGCTTTAGTTTCTGTTTCTTTGATGCAATAACAAAAATGGTGCTATAAATATTTTTGTGCCTATGGGTTCTTTCCTTCTTTCTTTGATCTCTTTGGGGTAAATGCCTCCTTTAGTCCTGTTTCGTTTCAGTAGTTCAGTCAAGGACAGTACAGCCTTTATTCTATCACTACTGGCACAACACCTAGGACTAAGCAAGCCCATAGTACTTGTTAAATTGAATGCTTGATGATAATAACTGATTGTATGCGTCACTGGGACAAAGCAGAAGGCTGCATTCTCCCACCTCATTCAGATTATCCTACTGAGATCAGGTAATCAAACTCTTCCTATTAAAACCAAAATATTACCTTCTCCCAAAAAGTATTTGGCTTTTTCCCTGAGGAAAAAAAAGGTGATTATGTAAGTTAAGCTTCTTTATCCAAGTTAAAGAGAAGAAAACAACAACAAAGACAGTATTTGGAAGGTAAGGGTCTTAAAAATAAGGTGAAGAGGTCAACTGCTTCTGATGTTTTTCAAATTTAGGATTCACTAAAAAAAATTTTTTTAGCTGACTTTACTTTTGTTAAGGGCTAAACATATTTTTACTGGACAAATTTCATCACGGACATACATAAAGACAAAGACAAACATTTCTTTGCGAGTAATCATTCATTCATGCAACCAAAAATCTTGAGCACACATTCAGATGAAAAGACTCTTCTTTTGAAACTGTTTAGCATGACCATCTCTGGTGTCTATTAAATTTGTCTAAGTATTTAAAAGTTTCACTTCTACGACAGGTAAAACATAAATTATCAACTTTTTCTGGCATCAGGAAGACCTGAGTTCAAATCCAGCCTCATACCCTTAACCAGCTGTGTGACTCAGGGCAAGTCACCTAATCACCATAGGCCTCAGTTTTCTCATCTGTAAACTGAGGATAATAATAGCACCTGCCTCCTAGGGTTGTTGTGAGGATAAAACAAGGAAATATTTGTAATAGGCAGCTATGGGGTACAGTGGATAGAGTGCTGGACCTGAAGTGAGGAAGACTCATCTTCCGTAATTCAAATCTGGCCTCAAACACTTACTTACTAGCTGTGTGACCCTGGGCAAGTCACTTCACCCTGTTTACTTCAGTTTCCTCATTTAAAATAAGCTGAAGAATGAAATGGCAAACCATTCCAGTATCTTTACCAAGAAAATCCCAAATGCAGTCACGATGAGTTGGACATGACTAAACAACAACAAATATTTGTAAAGTATTTTGCAAACTTTAAACACTGGCTATTATTGTTATTGTGATGATGATGATGATGATGGTGGTGGTGAAACAGATATTTTGATCCTCAGAGGCTACACACACACACACACACACACACACACACACACACACACACACACACACACGCCACCTGGGATGCTCTTCCGATCTTTCCTGTTGGATACTCCATTCTAACCTCACCTCAATAGTGAGGAATCTGACTTCAAAGCTGAAGGACCCCCAGGAGGCTGATTCAGGGAATATGGCCTTAGATCTCAATAACCGAAGAAATTTGGTTCTACACTTGGCTTTCAGGAAAGATCTACTATTTACACAAACTATCATGCTTGGAATGTGCTCCCTTCTTAACTCCACCTTTTGCCATCTCTAGTTTCCTTCATTGCTCAACTCAAGAGCTTCTTTGTACAAGTCTATTCTCAAAATCCCCACTTAGTAGTATCCTTCCCCGCCCTGCCCCACCCCAGACACACACACATCTACAAATTACTTTGTGTATATCTGTTTGCATTTCATTGCCCCCATGAGAATATAAGCCACCTGAGGCAGAGGTAGTCCCTGAATTCCCCAGGGCCTATTGATAAGGACAGAGGGCTTGTTCCACTACAGGCAGTAGTCACAGTGACTTGTAATCCATAACAATTTTTATTACATTTTCAGGAAGAGAAAGCCAACAGAGTTTCTCCCTAATTAAGAAATCTATAGGCTTTTAAATGGGAAAAGAATTACAGGTATTGCACAGTTGTAAAATATTGACTAAAAATAGCTATCACGCTAGATAAGAGCTTGACAGCCAAGCACTTATTACACAGCTGCAGAAGCTTCCTGGAATTTTTATGGGTTGCTTTAGGTATCCTGTTTAGTTTTAGTTGTTCAGTGAAGGACAGTCTAACCTTTAATTCTATCTAGCACCTAGCACTAAGTAAGCCCCTAGTACTTGTTGAATGAATGCTTGATGATAATAACTGACTGTATACATTGCTTTAAAGTTTAAAAAAGGCTATTCATACTTTGTCTTATTTGAGCCTCACAAAGATCCCTTGAGGCAAGTACCAGAGGTATTATTATCTGCGCTTGGCAGATGAAAATACTAGGATGACTTGCACTCGGTTACAAGATAGTATGAGAAGTGAAATTTAAAACCAGGTCTTCCTGACTCCAGGTTCAGTGTTGTAGAAATTCCCTTACTGATCTAGATGAGGACCTCGGGCTTCTATTCAAAAGGTTGCTCCGCTCATTTTAGCCTGACTCTGTCTGTAGGGAATAGCATGGTATTTGTGTCTCTCACATTCTTCCCTTTCAGAGCTTATCTCCAGGCTGACTTAGCCAGGTGTGGTGTGGTCATTTTGTCACACTCCAAAATCAAGGTCACCAGTATTTCCCTCCAGCTCCGGTCTCCTTCCAGCCCATCCTTAGCATAAGCTGGTGCTTATTCTAAAGGGCATCTTTCTCTCAGGAAACATGTCCTAGGTATGCAGTGATTGTCAGCACAACCAATTTGTTCTCTGGAGTGCTCCCATGAGGCACTGGGAAACATCACACAGTTTAAACAAACAAATTTGAATCCCAGAATCATAATCATTTAGATGTCTCTTTTCTGATATGATAACAAGCTATAGTATAAAACTTCTTATAAGCTAACTGTTTAAAGGTGGATCTCACAGATAACATTTCCCAACTGATAAATCATCAAAGGATATGAACAATTTGTTATCAGTGAAAGAAATCCAAACTAACAACAGCCAAATAAAAAAAGTGGTGCAAATCACTAACAATTAGAGAAATGCTTATTAAAACAACACTAAGGTCCCACTTCACATACATCAGAATGGCAAAGTTCACACACACACACACACACACACACACACACACACGGAAAATGATAAATGTTTGAGGCGATATGGGAAAACTGGCACAAGGATACACTTTTGGTGGAGCTGTGAAATGGTCCAGAAATTCTGGAAAACAATTTGGAACTATGCCCCAAAAGTTGCTAAACTGCATTTCCCCTTTGATCTAGTGATACCACTAAGAGGTTTATGCCCCCAAAGAGATCAAAGAAAGAAGAAAAGGTCCTAAAAATATTTATAGGTTTTCTTTTTGTAGTGGAAAAGAACTTTTTGTACTTTTTGTGGTGGAAATTAAGGGAAGACCCATCAATTAGGGAATGCCTGAACAAATTATGCTAGTAAACGTGATAGAATTCTGTTGTGCTTTAAGAAATGATAGAGAAAATTTTAGGTAAATTTGGAAAGACTTGTATGAACTGAAGCAAAACAAAATGAGGAGAACCAGGAAAATAATTTATATGATAAAAACATTGTGAAAACAGGCAGTTTTGAAAGACAAAGACTTCGATCAACAACATGATCAACCAGAATTCCAGAGGACTGACGATGAAGAAAGTTACTCAGCTACTTGGTGCAGTGAATAGAGTGCCAGGCCTAAAGTCAGGAAGACCTCAGTTCAAATACAGCTTCAGATACCTACTAGCTGTGTGACCTTGGGCAAGTCACTTGACTGCCATTGACCTCAGTTTCCTCATCTGTAAATGGGGATAACACCATCACCTAGTTCTCAGGTTTTTGTGAAGATCAAATGAGATAATGTTTGTAAAGCACTTAGCGCAGTGCCTGGCACATAATAAGTATTATATAAGTGTTAGCTATTATTATTCCTGACAGAGACAGGTGACTAATATGCAGAACAAGACAAACATTTTTGGACATGGGCAATGTGGAATTTTATTTTGCATAGTTATGCCTATTTATTGCAAGGAGCTTGTTGTTTGTTTTGTTTTGGTTTGGTTTTCCCCAGCTGAGGGGAAGTAAGATAAAGAAAATAAATGTTTGTTAATTGAAAGAAAAATTTAAAAATAGAAACTTATGGACTTATGGGAGCCAAGATGGCAGAGCAAGCAGGAAATCACCTGAATTGTCCCATTTTTACCTCCACACAACTATAAAATAGCACCCCAAATGAATTCTGGAACAGCAGAATCAAGAAAAAGATGGGGTGAAACAGTTTTCTAGCCCAAGACAACTTGAAAAGTTGGCAGGAAAGGACTGTCTCACTTGGATAAAAGGGGAGCGCAGCCCAGAGTAGACAGCATCCCAGCAAGCCAGCAGCAAGCCCTGCCTCAGCACCGGTCAGTGACCAAGACCCCATGGCCACTTTGCAGCAGTGGGCAAGTGGCTAGCGCCCCACTCCCATCCCAGCAAACCTAGTCCTACTCTTCCCCACCACACACACAGCCCAGCACAACACCAGGCAAAGGGATAGACTCCTGTGGCACCATGAGGCATCAGCCATCCCCCACCCCCATCTCATCATAGCACCAGGCAAGCCCCAGCACAGCACAAGGGTTCCCAGTGGGCCTCAAGGCAACACCAGACCAGCACCAGACAAACAGCCAGGGCCTGCAGCCCCCATCACAAGAAGCTTGGAACAGTACCCTTTCCACCCCAGGAGCAGAGTCCAACTTTAAAGGTAATCAAATAGACTGGAAAAGATGAGCAAAAAAAAAGAAAAAAAAGAGTCTGGTCACAGAGAGTTTTTATGGAACAGGGAAGTTCAAGACACAAACTCAGAAGAGGAAGATAACAATGTCAAGACACCTACATGCAAAACCTCAAAGAAAAATGTGAATTGGTCTCATATCCAAAAAGAACTCCTGGAAAAGCTCAAAAAAGTTTAAAAATTGAGTAAGAGAGGTAGAAGAAAAATTGGGAAAAGAAATTAGATTGATGCAAGAGAATCATGAAAAAGAATCAATGTCTTTAAACAACTCCTTAAAAAGTAGAATTAGCTAAATGGAAAAGGAGGTACAAAAACTCACTAAAGAAAATAATTCTTTAAAACTTAGAATTGGGCAAGTGGAAGCTAATGACTTTATGAGACACCAAGAATTAATCAAACAAAAATCAAAAGAGTGAAAAAAATAGAAGAAAATGTAAAATACCTCATTGGAAAAATAACTAACCTGCAAAATAGATCTAGGAGAGATAATTAAGAATTATTAGACAACCTGAAAGTCATGATCAAAAAAAAGAGCCTAGACATCATCTTTCAAGAAATTATCAAAGAAAATTGCCTTGATATTCTAGAACCAGAACATTAAAAGAATCTAATTAAAAGAATATTAAAAGAATCACCTCAAAAAAGAGATCCCAAAATGAAAATTCCCAGGAACATTGTAGCCAAACTCCAGAACTCCCAAGTCAAGGAGTGCAAACAATGCAAACAATTTTTAAAAATAGCCAGAAAGAAACAATTCAACTATCAGGGAACTACAATCAGTATCACACAGGATTTGGCTGTTTCAACATTAAAGAATCAGAGGGCATGGAATGTGATATTCCAGAAGGCAAAGGAGTTGAGACTACAACCGAGAATTACCTACTCAGGGAAACTGAGCATAATCCTTCAAGGGGAAATGGGTATTCAATGAAACAGAAGGCTTTTGAGTTTTTCTAATGAAAAGACTGGAGCTGAATTTAAAAAAATCTGATTTCCAATTTCAAGACTCGAGAAGCATAAAAAGGAAAAAGGAAACACAAAGGATTCAATAAGGCTAATTTGTTTCCATCCCTACATGGGAAGATGATACTTGTAATTCTTAAGAATTATATCACTATTCGTGTAGTTAAAAGGAGCATCCATAGACAGAGGGGATGGTATAAAAAAATTAAGGGGTGAAAAAGAGGATTGCACTGGGAGCAGAAGGAAGGGAAAGGTAGAATGGGGTAAATTATCTCACATGAAGAGGCATGAAAGACCCATCACAGTGGAAGGAAAGAGGGGTGGGTGGGTGGTGGCCATCACTCGAATCTTACTCTCATCAGAATTGACTCAAAGAGGGAATAACATATACAACTGGTTGGGTATAGAAATCTATCTTACTCTACAGGGAAGTAGGAGGGGAAATGGGTTGACTAAGGGGCAGGGGGGGGGTTACCAGATGACTGACAGAATGGAGGACATATTGGGTGAGGTGGTGGCCAGAGGCAAAACACTGGTGGGGAGGGAAAGAGTGAAAGGAGAAAGAGGATAAGCAGGAGAAAAACTAGGATGTAGGGAAATACTCAATTAGTTATCATAACTATGAAAGTGAATGGAATGAACTCTCCCATAAAGCAAAAGCATATAGTAGAGTGGATTAAAAACCAGAATCCTATAAAATGTTGTTTACAAGAAACACACTTAAAGCAGAGACACACACAGAGTAAAGGTAAAGGACTGGAATAGAATCTATTATGCTTCAGCTGAAGTTAAAAAAAAAAAAGCCGGGGTAACAATCATTATCTCAGACAAAGCAAGAGTAAATATAGCTCTAATTAAAAGAGATAAGGAAGGAAATTATATCTTGCTTAAAATATTATCAATGCTAAATATATATGCACCAAATGGTATAGCATCCAGATTCTTAAAGGAGAAGTTAAGTGAGTTTCAGAAAGAAACAGACAGCAAAACTATACTAGTGGAGGACCTCAACTTTCTCCTTTCAGAACTAGATAAATCTAACCACAAAATAAACAAGAAAGAAGTTAAGGATGTGAATAGAATTTTAGAAAAGTTAGATATGACAGACCTCTGGAGAAAATTGAACGGGGATATAAAGGGATATACCTTTTTTCTCAGCAGTACATGGCACCAACAGAAAAACTGACCATGTATTAGGGCATAAAAACCTCAAAAGCAAATGTTGAAAGGAAGAAATGTTAAATGCATCCTTTTCAGATCATAATGAAATAAAAAGTCCATTCAGTAAAGGGCAATGGAAAGATAGATTAAAAATTAATTGGAAACTAAATAATCTAATCCTAAAGAATAAGTAGGTCAAAGAACAAATCATAGAAACAACCAATAATTTCATTAAAGACAATGATAACAATGAGACAACATGCCAAAATTTATGAGATGCATCCAAAGCAGTACTTAGGGGAAAATATATTTCTCTAAATTCTTACATCAATAAAATAGAGAAAGAACAAATCAATGAAATAAATGGGAAGAAGAAAACCAAATTTCCAGTATCAAAGGGAATGAAAATGAAATGAAAAGGACAAATTCACCACCGAGGAAGAGGAAATTAAAGCAATCATTACTGCCCAATTATATGCCAACAAATCTGACAATTTAAGTGAAATCTATGAATATTTGTGAAAATAATAATTGCCCAGATTAACAGAAGAGGAAATAGAATACTTAAATAATACCATCTTAGAAAAAGAAATTGAACAAGCCATTGATGAACTCCCTGGGAAAAAATCTCCAGGGCCAGATGGATTTACAAGCAAATGGCAGCAAACATTTAAAGAACAATTAATTCCAATTCTATATAGACTATTTGGGAAAATAGGTGAAGAATGAGTCTTACCAAATTCTTTTTGTGATACAACTATGGCGCTGATACCTAAACTGGGAAGAGTCAAAACAGAAAAAGAAAATTATAAACCAATTTCCCTAAAGAATATAGATGCAAAAATTTTAAATAAAATATTAGCAAATAGATTACGGCAACTTATCACAAGAATAATATACTATGACCACGTGGGATATACACCAGGAATGCAGGGCTCATTCAAAATTAGGAAAACTATCAGCATAATTGATCATATTAACAACAAAACTAACAGAAACCACATGATCATATCAATAGATGCAGAAAAAGCTTTTGACAAAATACAACACCCATTCCTATTAAAAACACTAGAGAGCACAGGAATAAATGGAGTCTTCCTTAAAATAATAAATAGCATCTACCTAAAACCTTCAGCAAGCATCATATGTAATGGGGACAAGCTAGAAGCATTTCCGATAAGATTGGGGGTGAAACAAGGATGTCCATTATCACCACTGTTGTTCAATATTGTACTGGAAACATTAGCTTTAGCAATAAGAGAAAAAAAAGAAGTTGAAGGTATTGGAATAGGCAAAGAAAGAAACAAAGCTTTGCAGATGATATGATGATATACTTAGAGAATCCTACAGAATCAAGAAAAAGCTACTTGAAATAATGAACAACTTTAGTAAAGTTGCTGGCTATAAAATAAACCCACATAAATCATTGGCATTTCTATATATTACCAACAAAGCCCAACAGCAAGAGATAGAAAGAGAAAATCCATTTAAAGTTACTGTAAACATTATAAAATATTTAGGAGTCTACCTCCCGAAACAAACCCAGGAACTATATGAACACAATTACAAAACACTTTTCACACAAATAAAGTCAGATCTAAATAATTGGAAAAACATCAGTTGCTCATGGGTAGGCTGAGTTAATATAATAAAAATGACAATTCTACCTAAGCTAATTTACTTATTCAGGGCCATACCAATCAAACTAATAAAATTCATTTTATAGAGCTAGAAAAAATAATAACAAGATTCATTTGGAATAACAAAAGGCCCAGAATATCAAAGGAACTAATGAAAAGAAATGCAGGGGAAGGCGGCCTAGCTGTTCCAGATCTTAAATTGTATTATTTAATATACAAGCAATATATTTAATATATAATAATAAATATATATAATATTTAATATATAAGCAATCATCAAAACTACTTGGTACTGGCTAAGAAATAGAGTGGTGAATCAGTGAAATAGATTAGGTATGCAAGACATGGTAGTCAATGATGATAGTAATCTACTATTTGATCAACCCAAAAGACCCCAGCTTCTGGGATAAGAACTCACTATTTGACAAAAACTGCTGGGAAAACTGGAAAAGAGTATGGCAGAAACTAGCCATAGACCAAAATTTCACACCATATACCAAAATAAAGTCAAAATGGGTTCATGATTTTGCTATAAAGGCTGATACTATAAGCAAACTGGGAGAGCAAGAAATAGTTTACCTGTCAGATTTGTGGAGAACAGAAGAATTCATGACCAAACAGGAGATAATTTTGATTACATTAAAATGAAAAGTTTTTGCACAAACAAAGCCAATGCAACCAAGATTAGGAGGGAAGCAGAAAACTGGGAAAGAATTTTTACAACCAACGTCTCTGATAAGGGCCTCATTTCTAAAATATATAGAGAACTAAGTCAAATTTATAAGAATACAAGTCATTCCCCAACTGATAAATGGTCAAAGGATATGAACAGGCAGTTTTCAGATGAAGAAATCAAAGCTATCTATAGTCATATGCAAAAAATGCTCTAAAACACTATTGATGAGAGAAATGCAAATTAAAACAATTCTGAGGTACCAGCTCATACCTATCAAATTGACTAATATGACAGAAAAGGAAAATGATAAATGTTGGAGTAAATGTGGGAAAATTGGGTCACTAATACACTATTTGTGGAATTGTGAACTGATCCAACCATTTGGAGCAATTTGGAACTATACCCAAAAGGCAATCAAACCATGCACACCTTTTGATCTAGTCATACCACTACTAGGTCCGTATCCCAAAGAGATCATAAAAAAGGGGAAAGGACCTACATGTATAAAAATATTTATAGGAGCTCTTATTGTGGTGGCAAAGAATTGGAAATTGAAGGATGCCCATCAATTAGGGAATGGCTGAACAAGTTGTGGTATATGAAGTAATGGGATACTACTGTGCTATAAGAAATGATGAGCAGTTGGACTTTGGAAAAACCTGGAAAGACATGAACTAATGCAAAGGGAAGTGAGCAGAACCTGGAGAACATTGTACGTGGTAACAGCAATATTGTTTGATGATCAACTATGAATAACTTAGCACTTCTCAGCAATACAATGATGTAAGACAATTCCAAAGGACTCATGATGGAAAAAACATACTATTTTTGCTTCTTTATTTTTTTCCTTTTGGTCTATTTCTTCTCTCACAAAATAACTAATATGGAAATATGTTTTACATGATTATATATATATATGTATACACATATATATATAAAACCTACGTCAAATTGCTTACCATTTTAGGGAGGGGGGAGGGGAGAGAGGAAGGGGGAAAATTTAGAACTTAATTTTTTAATGAATGTTAAAAATTGTCTTTACATGTAATTGGAAAAAATAAAATGCTATTTACAAGAAAAAAAAAATAGAAACTTACGGCTGAGACATTCCACCATGTCCAAAACAAACATTACCCTTTTACCCTTCCTAATTTACAAAACCAAAGGTTCTCCAGCC
Source organism: Vombatus ursinus (assembly GCF_900497805.2). Classification (NCBI taxonomy): domain Eukaryota; kingdom Metazoa; phylum Chordata; class Mammalia; order Diprotodontia; family Vombatidae; genus Vombatus; species Vombatus ursinus. Next base: position 2,022,929 of record NW_020940358.1, on the reverse strand, counting down.
TCCCACAGTGCAGGATTTATACCTATGGAGAAAAGGCCAACCAGTACACTGATAGCCTTTCCCTAGGCAGGCTAGATTCCCCTTAGTAAGTAACTTTCAGGAAGCTACTTTCTTTGGACCTCAGTCTCCTCATCTCTGAAATGAGGGGGATATGGCCTCTAAGGTCAATTTCAGCTTAAAATCCCATAATCCTGTGAATACTGTATTCTAAATGAATGCCCATCAATTCTGGCATCAGAGGACAGGTTGCTGCCACAATCATTGGGAGGAGCAATTCCTATGGAAAAGGAGCTCACATTGATCACAGGGAAGAAGTCCTTGGAGAGAGGTCAAGCAAAGAATCCAGTAGTCCTGAGTAGTTTTAGTAAATTGGGTGAATGTTGTTCTCAAATGTTAACCTAAAATTGTATTTTAACATACTATGACATTTTTCCTGTTCAAAATTCCTGTAAATGTTACCCCAAATCATTCTGGGAAGGAAGAAAACAAGCATTTGTTAAGCACCTGCTATGTTCCAGGCACTGAGCTAAGCACTTTACAAATATTACCTCATATGATCCTTACAATAACCCTGGGAGGTAGGTGCTATTATCATCACCATTTTACAATTGAGGAAACTGAGGTACACAAAGTTTAGTTACTTGCCCAGAGTCACACAGCCATTAAGTTTCTCACTTAGTATTTTATTTTCCCCCTGATTACATATAAAAACAATTTTAACATTCTTTTTTTAAAATTAATTGATTTATTTTTAGATTTCAACATTCACTTCTACAAGATTTTGAGTTTTAAGTTTTCTCCCCCTCCCTCCCCTCCCCACTCCCCAAGATGGCTGGCAATCTGATACAGGCTATACATATACACTTCTGTTAAACATATTTTCACATTAGTCATGTTGTAAAGAAGAATTAGACGCAATGGGAGAAACCTTGAGAAAGAAGAAACAAAAAGAAAGAGAGAGAGAGAGAGGAAATAGTATGCTTCGATCTGCATTCAGACTTCATAGTTCTTTTTCTGGATGTGGATAGCATTTTCCATCATGAGTCTTTTGGAGTTGTCTTAGATCCTTGCATTGCTGAGAAGAGCTGAGTCTATCAGAGTTACCCTTCACACATGTTGCTGTTACTATGTACAATGTTCTCCTGGTTCTGCTCACTTCATTCAGCATCAGTTCATGTAAGTTTTTCCAGGTTTTTCTGAAGTCTGCCTGCTCTTAATATTCATTTTAAAACTTTGAGGGGCAGCTAGGTGGCTCAGTGGTAGAGCACCGGCCCTGAAGTGAGGAGGACCTGAGTTCAAATTCAGCGTCAGATACATAATACTTACTAGCTGTGTGACCCTGGGCAAGTCACTTAACCCCAATTGCCTCACCCAAAAGAAAAAAAAAAAGAATGATAAACTTGCTTGGCTGTGCTGGTCTATTCTGGCAGCTAGATGGTGCAGTTGATAGAACACTGGCCCTGGAGTCAGGAGGACCTGAGTTCAAATCTGGCATCAGACACATAATACTTACTAGCTATATGACTCTGGGCAAGTCACTTAACCCCAATTGCCTTACCAAAAACAAACAGATTACTCTGCATTTTGGGGCAGCTAGGTGGTGCAGGGGCAGCTAGGTGGTGCAGTGAATAGAGCTCTGGCCTTGGAGTCAGGAGGACCCAAGCTCAAATCCAGTCTCAAACACATAACACTGACTAGCTGTGTGACCCTGGGCAAGTCACTTAACCCCGACTGCCTCACCAAAAAGCAAAAAAAAAACAAAAACCACTTTGAGTTCCAAATTCTCTTCCTCCTTCCCTCCCCACCCCCCACCCCCGCATTGAGAAGACAAGCAATTCAATGCAGGTTATACATGTGTAGTAATGCAAAACACATTTCCGTATTAGTCATGTTGTGAAAGAAAACAGACAAGAGAAAAAACTCAAGAAAAATAAAGTTAAAAAAGTATGCTTCAATCTGTATTCAGTACATGTCACTTTGCATCAGCTTCTGTAAGTCTTTCCAGGTTCTTCTGAGAGCATCATGCTCATCATTTCTTATAGAACAATATTCCATCACAATCATGTATAACAACTTGTTCAGCCATTCCCCCATTGATGGGCATCCCCTCAATTCCCAATTCTTTGTCACCAGAAAAGAGCTGCTAGAAATATTTTTGTACATATAGGTCTCTTCCTTTCTTTTTTTTATATCTTTTTGGGTATATATCTAGTAGTGGTATTGCTAGGTCAAAGGGTATGCATGGTTTTATAGCCCTGTGGGCATAGTTCCAAATTACTCTACAGAATGGTTGAATTAGGTCACAATTCTATCAACAATGCATTAATGTCTCATTTTTCCCAAATCCCCTCCAACATTTGTCATTTTCCTTTTCTGTCCTATTAGCCAATCTAATAGGTTTGAGGTAGTACCTCAGAATTGTTTTAATTTGCATTTCTTCAATCAATAGTGACTTAGAACATTTTTTCATATGGCTATAGATAGCATTGATTACTTTATCTGAAATTTTCATATCTTTTGATCATTCATCAATTGGGGAATGGCCCTTATTTTTATAAATTCGATTCAATTCTCTATATGTTTGAGAAGTGAGGACTTTATCAGAGAAACTTGCTTCAAATTTTTTTTTACAATTATGATCGCTAACTGTATTTCCCTCCAGCCTATTTCCCCCTTTGTTTATTCTGTTCTCTCTCTCCTTTCACCCTGTTTCTCCTCAAAGATGTTTTGCTTCTGACTACTGCTTCCTCTAATCTGCCCTCCCTTCTAGCACCACCACCCCTTCTTTTATCCCTTTCCCCTCCTACTTTCCTGTAAGGTAAGATGGATTTCTATATCCAATTGACTGTGTATGTTATTTCCAGTCAATTCTGATGAGAGTAAGGTTCACTCTCTCCCTCTCACCTCCCCCATCTTCCCATCCACAGCAAAAACTTTTTCTTTCCTCTTTTATGTGAGATAATTTGCTCCATTCTACCTTTCCCTTTCTCCCACTGCTTTCCTTTCTCCCCCTTAATTTTATTTTTTTAAATATCATTCCTTCATATTCAACTCACACCTGTGCCCTCTGTCTCTCTCTCTCTCTATATATATGCCTTCTAACTGCCCTAACAATGAGAAATTCCTTATGAGTTACAAATATCATCTTCTCATGTAGGAGTGTAAACAACTTAACCTTATTAAGTCCCTTATGATTTCTCTTTCTTATTTACCTTTTTATGCTTCCCTTGAGTCTTGTATTTGAAAGTCAAATTTTTTATTCAGCTCTGATCTTTTCATCAAGAATGCTTGAAAGTCCTCTGTTTCATTGAATATCAAATTTTCCCCTGAAGGATTATGTTCAGTTTTACTGGGTAGGTGATTCTTGGTTGTAATCCTAGCTCCTTTACTCTCTCTGACCCTTTCATGTAGAAGCTACTAAATCTTGTGTTATCTTGACTGTGGCCTCATGATATTTGAATTATTTCTTTCTGGCTGCTTGCAATATTTTCTCCTTCACCTGGGAGGTCTGGAATTTGGCTATAATATTCCTGGGAGTTTTCATTTTGGGATCTCTTTCAGGAGGTGATCAGTGGATTCTTTCAATTTCTATTTTACTCTCTGGTTCTAGAATGTCAGGAGAGTTTTCCTTGATAATTTCTTGAAAGATGATATCTAGGCCCTTTTTTTATCATTGGCTCTCAGATAGTCCGATAATTTTAAAATGATCGCTCCTGTATCTATTTTCTAGGTGGGTTATTTTTTCCAATGAGATATTTCACATTGTCTTCTATTTTTTTATTCTTTTGGTTTTGTTTTATTGTTTCTTGATTTCCCATAAAGTGATTTGCTTCCATTTGCTCAATTCTAATTTTTAAGGAATTATTTTCTTCAGTGAGCTTTTGGACCTTCTTTTCCATTTGGCCAACTCTACTTTTTAAGGAGTTGTTTTTTTTCAGTGAATTTTTGTGCTTCTTTTTCCAGTTAGCCAATTCTGCTTCTCAATGCATTCTTCTCCTCATTGGTTTTTTGCACCTCTTTTACCATTTGACCTATTCTGTTTTTTAAGGTGTTATTTTCTTTAGTATTTTTTTTGTGTATCCTTTACCAAGCTGTTGAATCTTTTTTTCATTATTTTCTTGCATCACTCTCATTTCTCTTCCCAATTTTTCCTTTATCTCTCTTACTTAATTTTCAAAATCCTCTTTGAGCCCTTCCATGGCCTGAGACCAATTCATATTTTTTGGAGGCTTTGGATATAGGAACTTTGATTTTGTTATCTTCTTCTGAGTGTATGTTTTGATCTTCCTTGTCACCGTACTAACTTGCTGGTATTTGTTCATTTTTTCAGTCTATTTCTTGACTTTTAACTTTTTGTTAAAGGGGGCTCTGCTTCCAGGGTAGAGGGTGCACTGTCCCAAGCTTCAGGGTTTTTGTGCAGCTGTTTTCAGAGATACTTCTAGGGATCTGTAAGTGTTCAGTTCTTCCAAGGTAGTATGATCTAAGAGGGAGTGTTCACTATTCTCCTGGCCTGTGCTCTGGTTTGTTAGTGATCACAAGCACTCTTTTCTGCCCTGGAACTGTGATGAGGGTCCCTGCTTAACTGTGGCCCACAAGCTTTACTGTGCTAATTCTTCTCCTTGCCCTGGGACTGCCACTCAGATCTGAGCATGGGCAAAGCAACAGAGTTCTGCTCCTATTGCTAGCAAAGAGACCCCTATAATCTCCTTCTGACCAGTTGTTTGATCCCGTCTGTGGGCTGAGAGTTCTGGAAGTAGCTGCTGCCGCAACAGATTCAGTGACTCCCAAGGCCTACTCCTAGTTTGCTGGGGCCTGGTCTGTGCTGGTGCAGCCCACACTGGACTGTGCTCCACTCTCATCCCAGTCTGACAAATCTTTCATAGTGACCTTCTAAGTTGTTTTTGGCTGGAAACTAATTTCACCTGGTCCTTTCGTGGGTTCTGCCACTCCAAGAATTGTTTTATAGCATTATTTAAAGGTGTTCAGAGGGATTTGGGGGAGAGTTCAGGTGAGTCTGCCTGGTTCTGCCTCAGCTAGTAAGTTTCTGATTTTTTGTTTGTTTTTGGCTAGACAATGAGGTTAAGTGACTTGCTCAGGGTCACGCAGCTAGGAAGTGTCAAGGAGGCTGGATTTGAACTCAGGTCTTCCTGACTCCAGGGTCGGTGCTCTATCTACTGTGCCACCTAGCTGCCCCTGGTAGTAAGTTTCTAAAGCTGAATTTGCACTCCTGAGTCCAGACCAAGCAAATGGTAATGACTCTTCTTTAATATCATTTTCACTGATGGAGTCATCTATCCACACTATTCATTTCTCCACCTAGCTGCCACTTGAAGAGAGGAACATGTTTGAGGGCATGGGGGTGCTATGTCAATTTGAACCTTTCTGGATGTGTGTGTGTGTGTGTGCGCGCGCGTGTGCATGCGTGCTAGACAATGCTTGGGTATAGAATAATGTTAAATTAAATAAAATTGTTTCTGTCAAAATTGTGCCTAAAATGCAAAAGAATAAAAATTAATAAAGAGAAAGAGGACGTGGTTCCTCATCAATATCAGTAACAATTATTGATCAACTGTCATTGACTTTTTCTTTTTTTTGCAATTGAGGTTAAGTGACTTGCCCAGGGTCACACAGCTAGTAAGTGTCTGATGCCAGATTTGAACTCAGGTCCCCCTGACTCCAGGGCTGGTGCCCTATCCACTGTGCCACCTAGCTGCCCCTATCATTGACTTTTAAAGAAGCAAGTCCAAGGTCCTAGGATAGCAGCAACCCCTTCCCCCCACCAGTCCTGCTTTCATCCCATTCCCCCTAAGCTATCATTCCAAGAAGCAACTCACATGAAAATGCATCCTGGCAACTGCTCTTGCAGGTGCTATAGTCACAGCTACAAAGACCCAGAAAAGAAAGTTCTTGACACCAGGGTCCTTAGGGTTGTCAAATGGCTCAACATCAGAAACTGATATGACTTTATCAGTTTCTTCTTTTTTTTAATCTTCTTTAATATTTTATTTTTCCCATTACATGTAAAAACAATTTTAATATTCCTTTTGTTTTCAAATTTTGAGTTCCAAATTCTCTCCCTCTCTCCTGTCCCCCCCATTGAAAAAGCAAGCAATTTGTCATAGAGTATTCATGTGTAGTCATGCAAAATACATTTCCATGGAAGTCATTCTGTGAAGGAAAATACAGACCAAAAAAAAAACTCCAAGAAAAATTTAAAAAGTAAAGAAAACGTATCTTTGATCTGCATTTAGGCTCCACCAGTTCCCTCTCTGGAGATAGATGGACAGCACCTTTCATCATAAGTTCTACAGAAATGTCTTGGATTATTGTATTGCTGAAAATAGCTAAGCTATGCATAGTAGATCACCATATAATATTTCTCATCCTGTGTACAGTGTTCTCCTGGTTCTGCTCGTTTCACTATGAGTTTCTTCTTTTAAAGAAGATGCATGACCATCTGTTTTCTGCTACACCCCAAGGACCACGGGATTTTTCCTTCCAACTTGTGGCTGAATCCTTGTGTGTTGTCTCCTTTTAGAATACACAATCCTGTAGGGCAAGGGGCTGTCTTGCATTTCTATGTGCATCCTAAGCAGTTAGTGAAGTGTTGGACACACAATAACACTAAACAAAGGCTTTTTCATTCATCCTTCCTAAGGGAAGACTCAGTTTTCAGGAGATGGTTTAATCCTTGTCTAGCTTTAAGACAGAGGTCTAGGTTAGATTAGATAACTTTCAGCAGATTTTCTAGCTTTCTTTAAAACTCAAATCAAATGCCTCCTTCTATGGGAAACCCCTTCCGATCCCCTAAACTGCTATTGTCTTCTCCTCAGAAATCTTTATGTATCTATTTTCTATTTACTTTCCTCTGCTCATATGTTTTCCCAAAATAGAATGTAAGATGCTTGAGGGCAAGGGGTTTCTTTTTCTTTCAGATTCCCTACAACCAGCCCTGTTTCTCACCTCCCCCATACCTTACAGAACACTAAACTGAGTACACAGTAGGATCTCTGAATACAGTTGTTCCATTTGCCTGGAATCTTTTCCCCCAGAACCTGTTTAATTCTTACCTGTGCTTTAAAAGCCATACTCAAATGCCACCTTCTCCTTGAAGCCTTCCTTCATCTAGTCCTTTGCTAAGGGTGAGTCAAGTAAATCCAACTGCTATCTCTGGCACAGAATAAAATAGTAGAAAAATTTCAGCCAGTAATTCAGACATTTATTGAGCACCTACTGTGTGCAAAATACTGTTTACCACTTAGCACAGTACCAGTGTCTAACACATAGTAGGCCAGGTACTTAATAAATATATATAGACTGCTGGGAAAGCATTTGGATATGCCCTGGGGTGGGGGGAAGGAGTAGTGAGATATTGAATAATTTTGTGATAGTACCTCTTTGAAAAGCTTATAGTCTAGATAAAGAGACAGAACTCCTTTAAATGAAAAGTTAAATAATATAGTAATAATTATAATAATACATAATAATACAGGATAGAATTCAGGAATAAAGTGAGATATGGTCAGAGTGCTGAAAGAAGATTGTGATAATCAGTTTATTTTAATATGGAAAAACAAAGGCTGAGAAGAGATGTGAACAAAGACTACATTGGAAACAAGCCAATGTGGAGAGTCAGGAGATAGTCAATCAATCGAACACACTAGGGTTCTAATCTAATTTTGTTACTAATTTTCTGTGTGACCTTAGTCAAGTCACTTTCCCTCTCTGGGCTTCAATTTCTTCATCTGTAAAAGGAGAGGCTAAGACTAGATGAATTTGAAAGTCCCTTCCAGAGTCATAATTCTGTATCCTCATGACAGGAATTCCCCAAACATCAGATACTAGAACTACCTTGAAGTTTGAATAAGGAAAATTTAGGACATCTCAAAGATTTTCCTAATTTACTGAGTAGAGAATGCCTAGATTCTGCCTATTCCCTCAAGAGATGCAACTGGTTGAAAATATGAAGTGTTTAGGTGAATCCTTAGAGAATAACTCTATAGTGGCTCATGAAGGGAAGCCAGTGGGGATGCTTGAGACAATCCATGAGTAAGGAGATGAATGAGATGAGCGTGGCCATCACTTCCTCCTTCTCAGCCTTCTCAGAAACAGGATCCTTACGCAGAGGCACTGACCCTGGAGAAGACCACAGGAAGTATCTCTGATGGTTTTAATGGTCCTTTTTCCCATGAAAATGACAAAAAAATTCAGTAAACCATCCTTTCCTGGTCCCAGGATGTTCAACTGAAGGGAAGTTCATGAGCTCCCTCCCACTTTAGTTCTGTCTTTGGGAGCTGGCTTTCTGGCACCCACGTGTCCACCTTCACCTCCACCTCCACATATATATCCATGTATATTTGTGTGCATATGTATACATATGCGTAAACATATAAACATATATGCATATGTATGCACATATTTGTGTTGCATGTGGCTGTCTGTGCATGTGTAGGTATTATACTGTGTGTACATGCATACACACATTTATGTATAGACACACCTATATGTTACAGCTAAGCCATGTATATACAATTGATATGTGTTACTACATATATGCATGTATACATGTATGTGTGTACGTATACATATACCCATGTGTATATGTACACACCTGTATTATACAGGCACATATATGCACATGCACATGTATGTGTGTGTATATGCCTACTAAATTTACTATCGGGCAGAACAGTGGTCTGAGCTTGGTGCCACACCACTACCTCTGTTGATACCCTCAGTGTCTCTTGGACTATTATACTGGTCTCCTAATTGGTCTCCCTGTCTTCATTCTCTGCTTCTCCAAGCCATTCTTCATAGAGCTGCCAGGCTGAGAACATTACCCCTTTGGTCAAAAACTTTCAGTGGTTCACTTCTACATTACCGTTTTTCACTGCATAATTGTCACCACTGCATAATCATCACACTCTGTTTTTTCAGTCCAAAAATTGTTTTATAACCTTTCCTCACATAATTGTCATGTGGCATAATTCTGTTCAAAATGTAAATAGAGCAGCAATGGATTTACCAGTGGCCTATGAATACACATTTATCTCTTCTGAATTTTGAGCCAAGAGCCTAGAGTTCTCAGCCCGCCAGCACGGTCAGTATATTTCTGAAAACCGACTTTCATGGTTTGTTTAGAGTGCTGTAGTACTAATAATATTGTCATTCAACCCAATGAACAGCTATAGGTTCAAGGGAAGCAGGCAGGCAGGCAGGCACAACTACCATGAGTAAATCACGTGATATGGTAAGACTTGCATCTTCCTGTGCTAGCTAAACTAGCTAAACTGCCAGCGATACAGTTTAGTAATAAATGAATTGTAAGTAATACCGACACAATTTTTAAAAGCTTCCCTTAAGAGTCACACTCCTCTTTTTGCAAAAATTGTCATAAAACCTGTGACTATTATACGGTGAAATATGATATACATATACATATATGTATGCATATAAAATTGTGGCATTATACGTACACCTATGACATCCCTGTAGAATTTAGCTCCTTTGCATTTTTTGAAACTCTAAATGAACCCATTTAAAACAAACTGCCAGACAAGTAATTTGCCTGGAGACTTTCAGGGCATTCTGGGCAGTTTTTGCTTATTCTTTGTACCTCCAACACAGTACAGTGGCACATAATAAAGAATAAATGCTTGTTGATTTATTGATTAAATTCATAAGGCAAGGGGCTGCTAGGTGGCACAGTGGATAGAGTGCTGGGTCTGAAGTCAGGAAGATTTATTTTTCTGAGTTCAAATTCAGCCTCAGACATTAACTGTATAATTCTGGGCAAATCACTTAACCCTGTTTTTCTTAGTTTTTTCATCTGTAAAATGAACTGGAGAAGGAAAAGGCAAACCACTCCAGTATCTTTGCCAAGAAAACTCCAAATTGGGTCACAAAGAGTCAGACATGACTTAAATGACTGAACAACAACAAATAAGACAAGATCCAGGGATGGGACAGAAAAGGGAGATGAAGAATTCATCTGGCAGAAGTGGGAGAAAGAAGCATTAAGTTGCTCTTTAGCTCATTTCCTTTGGTAAGGTTTTGGGACTGAATATCAGCCTGGACCAGCCTCATCTCTATCTAGAGAAAAAAATATCAGGCAACAAGTGCTTGCTTTTTATCAGCGACAGTCCCTATAAAAAGTGGGTTTTCCTACATTTACAAGGGCCTGGGTCCGTTAAAGCAAGTGCACAGTGAAGGAGACTGTGTGTTCATGCTACCACCGGAGAGCCCTGTTGCCCACATAAGATGGAAGCGCTCTATTCTACAAGTGAGGCTGGAGTTGAGTTAGAAGCTAGGCTCTTTGTGGGTCAGATAGGAGCTATCCCTTCAGAGCGGTCTCCCATTAAAATCCTGTCTTTTCAAATTTCCCATACAGTACCCCTTGCAAATGCCTCAACTCCCAGGGGGAGGATGTGGGCATAGAACTTGGTGATGAACCATCAGATCAAGGGTCATGAACTAGAGCTTTCAAGGGACCTCAGAGACATTTCGACCAACCCCTTTGTTTTATAGATGAGGAAATTAAGATCTAGGAAGGGTATGTGACTTGACCAATTAGTGTCCAGAGACTTCATTCCCCTCTCTGGAACTCCCTTCATGTCCTGCTTCTATCTTTTCCCTTGGTCCTCAGCTGCCTTGTAAGCTTATTATTGTGAATGGTAATCTGAACTAATACTACCACCTTGTGGCCAAGACCGGAACTGCGCCTTCTATGAATCTTAACCCAGATGACGAACGTCCAGTAGGGACAGAAAGAGCTAATCACTTATTCCCCTGCCCCCAACTACCCCAGAAGTTTTGATTGTTATAATTATTCACTCTCAGTGGTACCAGTCTTGCCCTAACTAGCTTGCACACACAGGATTCACAATCAGCCCTACACCTGTTCAAAATCATAAGTGGGTCTATGTACGTCTCTAAGGCCAGTAAATGGACAAATTCTCCAACTGTCACATCCTTTCAGCCTCTTTTGCCTGACTTTAGTGTCCTACAGTTCCCAGGGATAATTAAGTTCTGGTCTCCTTCCTCTTCTCTCCTCACTCCAGACTTTTGCTCCCTAGCATGTCTATTTTATTTTATTTTTTCCTCACTTATATTTATGTTTAGTTTTTTATTAATTAATTAAATTTTCATTTTCAACATTCACTCCCATAAGCTTTTGAGTTTTAAATTTTCTCCCCCTCCCTCCTCCTCTTCCTCCCCAAGACAGTGTGCAATCTGATGTAAGCTCTACATATACATTCCTATTAAACATATTTTCACATTAGTCATATTGTAAAGAAGAATTGGAACCAATAGGAAGAACCACAAGAAAGAAGAAACAAAACAAAACAGAAGAAAAAAAGAACAAATAGTATACTTCGATCTGCATTCAGACTCCATAGTTCTTTCTCTGGCTGTGGATAGCATTTTCCATCGTGAGTCTTTTGGAGATGTCTTAGATCCTTGCGTTGCTGAGAACCAAGTCTATAAGAGTTAGTCATCACACAATGTGGCTGTTACTATGTACAGCATTCTCCTGGTTCTGCTCACTTCACTCAGCATCAGTCCATACAAGTCTTTCCAGGTTTTTCTGAAGTCCGCTTAGCATGTCTATTTTAAGCAGAGGCAAGGAGTCACAGGGCAAGGCATGGAAAGGATCAACCATTGGTGACTGTTTTCCCACAGGCCCAATCACTTCAAGGGCCATTCGCTTGTTTTAGTACTGATCACACACACACACACACACACACACACACACACTGATGATTATCTAGAGAGGTTCTGAAGGAAAAACTAGCTGCTCCATTCAGTTTACCAAACATTTATCAAGTGATTAATGCATGCTAGGCTCTGAGGATACAGAAATTAAAGCTTTAAAGGCAGCTGTAGTTAGGAAGACCTTAGTTCAAATCTGGCCTCAGACTCTTACTAGCTATGTGACCCTGGGCAAGTCACTTAACCTCTGTTTGACTCAGTTTCCTTAACAGTAAAATGAGGATGATAACAGCACCTACCTTGGGTTGTTTTAAGGATCAAATGAGATATTTGTAAAGCACTTAGCACAGTGCCTGGAACATAGGCACTATATAAATGTTTATTCCTTTCCTGCCTTCCTAACAATGAAGAGCTTGGGTTGGACATCACCTATTGAGGGGAAGATGGATCCTTTGGTCTGTTCTTTAAGGAGAACTGTCTGTCTCCACACTGGTGATGGGAGAATGGCAGGATCTTGGAGTAAGGCTGAAATGACCACAGTACAGTCCCCCAAGCTGTCGTGGATCAGAGGGCATGGTCCCAGGCTCATCCCCATCATTGAGAGTGCTAACTGCTCCTTCCTGGCCTCACCTTCTCTTTCTCTCCCTTTTCTGCTGTGGCCTCCTCCTAAAGGGCCAGAGAAGGAGATACTAGGAAAGGAAGGACATGGAGCTAAGTGCCCTAAGGCACTTGCTTTCTCTCCCCAAGAATGCTTCCCCTAGATTGTACTGTGAGGGCTCTGAGTTCATGCTGATGCATCATGGACATCTGACCCACTTGATAATACAGATTCCGTGACCTCTAGGACAGAAGGGACCAGATACTCACTCACTCACTCGTGGCAGGAAAAGCTTGAACCTCTCTTTAGGACATTGTGATCACCAATAAATGTTTATTGATTGATTTATCGATTCTCTATCAGTGTCTTCAGTCACAGTCACAGCTCAGCAATGTGCAAGGACTGGTGTTGATGCTGCCATCCAGTGGCCATCACTGAGACTGCACTGAAGCAGGTGGAAAGGTTTTGAATGCAGGTTGAGTGGTATCATCAAGTAGGAGCAGAAAGGCACATTGGAGATCATTCGGCCCAATCTCCTCACTTTACAAAAGTGAGTGTGCTCAAGGTCACACAGGGAGTAAGTAATCACAGGCAGAATTTTAATGCAGATCCTTAAAACCTACACCCAGCAAGGTTGCTGTTACCCTTCTATGGCCAGCCTGGCAATGCTGGGTTTTAATATGCCAGAGAAAGGCTTTACAGAACCAAAAAATCCCAGAATTTCATCTGATCAAACCATAGCTGAACTGGAATTTCCCTACAACTTTCCAAACAAATTGTCTTCCAGTCTTTGCTTGAAGAATTCCAGTGAGGAGGAACCCATGACTTCCCAAGGCAGCCACTTTCAGATAGCTCTAATTGTGAGGAAGTTTTTTGTTGCATCAAGTCTGAATCTGCCTCTTCAAAACCTTCACCCACTACTTCGAGTTTTGCCCTCTGGGAGCCAAAAGGAACAAATCTAATCCTTTTCCATCTGACAGCTGTTCAAATGTTTAAAGATAGCAATTGGGTCCACGTTCTCCTCATCCCTCTGCAGAGTTTTCTCTTCTCTAGGCTCGCCCTTGGCTCATTCAAAGAATAATCACAGGACATAAAATTTAGATATTTCACTGTCTTGGTTGTCATCTTTTGGATGGTCTCCACTTTATCAAATGTTTTTGGTTTCTTGTTTTAGGAGGTATTCAGGACCTGTGGTGTTACAGGTGTGGAAACTCTGATCACCAGTGTTGATTAGTAACTTATTTGTAATGTGGGGTCTTAGAGAGTTGTCTGGGGCATTGAAAGGTCTTACCACTGGTATGTGTCAGAAGCAGGATTTGAACACAGGTCTTTGTGACACTAGGACCAAACCTCCATCCATTATACCCTGCTGGCTTTCAATTTACCTATGTACTTCCTAAAATGTGACCCACAAAATTGAACCAAGTACTCCAGGTCGGAAATGATCTGGGCAGTATGGTATAGTGGATAGAGGTTTGGGTCTGAAGTCAGAAAGCCCTGGGTTTAATTAAATTCAGCCTTTGGCACATACAAGTGGTTTGACCTCACAGTGCTTAAGACAACTCCCTAAGACTCCACTTTACAGAGGAATTACTCATCTACATCTGTGGACGGTTTCCACACCTATGATATCACAGATGTTGAATAACTTCCCTTTGCCAAAGAAACCCCCAAAAGTTTCTTTAAGGAAGCCTAAGATTGCAGTGGGGAGGGTTCTCCTGAAAAGAGACTCTGTTGAGTTGCCTGATAACTGTCAGTGACGAGGGTTGGAAGAAAGATATGCCAATCCCAATCCTATTGGCACCACTTCCCTAGCTGCCATAGCTCATGGCTCTTACCTCCAAGAGGGTAAATCCTGTAGGACACAGCTCCATGTTCTCTCCTCTCCTATTCTCTCCATCTGTGGCCCTTTAAGACATTGTGAAACTTAGTGGTAACTCAAGTTTCTGGCCAAATCTTTAGCTAAACCTCTTGCCTGTACTTCTGGGATCTGCATGTCAAATATACAGCGTCAGCCTCGTCAAGCCAGAGAGTTATCTAACCTGAGAGTTTAGTGGGTAACATTCCATCTTCCCTGACATGCTTCAAACCTCCCTTATACAGCCATTCATGGCCTCATGGCAAGGTCAGGAAGGTGGCACTTCTTGCTGTAGTCATCCATAATTCTACCAAGTACCTCTTTTCTCTGCCTCCTAACTTTACTATTAGGGCACAGCAGTGGTCTGAGCTTTGTGCTATACCATCAGCCTTGATAAGACCCTCTGTATCTCCCACTTGAACTATTACGGCGGCCTCCTCCCTGGTCTCCTGGGCTTCATTCTCTCCCTTCTCCAACTCACCCTTCACACAGCTGCCAGTCTCATGACCATTCCCCTGGTCAAAAACTTTCAGTGACTCACTACTAAATACAATTCAAAAATCCAAGGTCCTCATGCTGGCATTCAAGGCCTTCTACAATTTGGTATAATCATTTCATACCAGGTCTCTTCATGTACTTAATGTTTTAGTAAAACTGGACTATTTCCCAGATCTTAATCTTCTTTTTCCCATCTCTATACATTTGAATATGTATCCTTCCCCCTTCTATCTAGAGCTGATTCTCTATATCACCATCTGTTGAAGTACTTCCCTTCCTCTGGAACCAGATTAGGCACTAATTAGGCCTTCATGAAGGCTTCTCTGCTCAATCAAAGCTTAATATTCTCCCTCCCCAAATTCCTCATGCTAGTTCAGTCCCTATTATACCTTTATCACATTTTATCTACTTATTTTTATATATATGTAATATTCTCTTTATTAATCAGGGTCATTTGGTCATTTTTCATTTTCCAAGCATTTAACACAATTCTTTGCACATGATAGGAGATAAACAGTTTGTTAAATTGACCTGAAATAAATTAAATTGAACAATTGTAATTCTAAAATAAATAAACCCAATTCTCTTATAAAGATAAAATATTATGTCCTGGATTAAAATCAAATGAAAACTCAACAATAAAAGCCTATTAGAAATACACTTTTTAAATAAGCACTGGTAAAAATGAAATAAAATTATTTCTTTTTGAAGGTAATAGTTTACTTAGAGAACCCTAGAGTGTCAACTAAAAAGTAATTAAAATAAGTAATAACCAGCAAAATTGCGAGATATAAAACAGATTCCCTGAAATTGTCGACATTTCTGTATATTACTAACAAAACCTAGCAGGAAGAAACATAAAGAGAAATGTCATTTAAAATAACTACAGAATGTATAAAATATTTGGAAGTCTATCTACCAAGACACACATGGGAATTATATGAGTAGAATTACAAAATACTTTTTTCATGGAAATAAAGACAGATCTAAACAACTAGAGAAAAATTAATTGCTCATGAGTAGGCTGAGTTAATATAAAGTAAATGGCAATGCAACCTAAATTAATTAACTTATTCAATGATATACCAATTAAATGACAAAAGAATTGTTTTATGGTGCTAGAAAAAAACATTAAAATTCATCTGTAGGAGGAAAAAAGTTAAGAATCTCAAGGGAAATAATGAAAGAGAGGAAGAGAAACTAACATTACTAAATTTCAAACTACACTATAAACCAGCAATTATCAAATCAATTTGATATTTGTTAAGAAATCAAGAGGTCTGTCAGTGGAAGAGATTAAGTACAAAATATACAGAAACAAATTAATCTAGTAGCCAAGTCTTTGATAAAGTTAAAGAGCTCAGCCCAGTAAGAACTCATTCACTATTTGACTTTTTTTGCTGGGAAAACTGAAAAGCAGTCTGGCAGAAACTAGGTAAACAGTATATACTATAGGCCAACACCTCACACCATATAACAAGATAAGCTCCAAATGGGTAACATGACTTGGACATAATGGGTGGTATCATAAGCAAATTAGAGGAGCAAGGAAGAAATTTCCTTTCATATTTATGGATAGAAGAAGAGTTCATGACCAAATAAGCATTAGAGAAGATCACAAAAGAAAAAATGAATAATTTTGATTATATTATATATGTATAATTTATAAGTATAATTCAAAAGTTTTTATACAAACAAAACTAATATAACTAAAATTAGAAGGGAAGCAAATAACTAGGGAAAACTTTCTTGCAGCAAGTTTCCCTGATCAAGATATATAAAGGTTCAAATTAATATGAGCAAAAGCCATTCCTCAAGTGATAAATGAAGGTCAGTGGATATGAATAGGTAGTTTTCTAAGGAAGAAATCCAAGCTATTTATAGTCAAATGAAAAAAATTCTACATATCACTAATAATTAGAGAAATGCAAATTAAAACAACTCTTAAATTCTATTTCACACCCACCAGACTTGCAAAATTGACCCAAAAAAAGGAAAATGGCAAATGTTGGAGGGATTTCCAGGAAACTGGAATGTTAATGTATTGTTGGTGAAGCTGTAAATTGGTCTAATCATCCTGAAAAGCAATTTGGAACTATGACAAAAATGTTATTAAACTGTGCATAATTTTTAAACCACTTATATCACTACCAGTCCTATACCTCAAAGAGATCAAAGAAAGAGGAAAAAAGAACCATATGTACAAAAAAAACATGTAATAGCTCTTTCTTATGGTAGTAAAAGACCAATATCTAAGGTTATGTTCATCAGTTGAAGAAGATAAAAACAAATTATGGTATATGAATGTAATAGTATACTATAGTGCCATAAGCAATGATGAAAGGGATGGTTTCAGAGAAACCTAGAAAGACTCAGAGTGATACAGATACAAAGTGAACAGAATCAGGAGAACAATTTATATAACAACTGCAAAAACAAGCAACTTTGAAAGACTTAAGAACTCTGATCAACACAAGGACCAACCATTATTCCAGATGACAAATGATGAAGCATGCTACCTAATTCCTGACAGAAAGTTGATGGATTCATGATGCAGAATGAAATATATGTATATTTTGGACATGGACAATGCAGGAATTTGTTTTGCTTAACTCTGCATACTTGTTACATATTTTTCCAATGGAAGGAGTAGGTGGAAAGAAAAGAAATTTGATTTTTATTCATTAAAAATTTTAAGTAGAAAAATTTAAAGTAAAAGTATTCCCCAAAATAGACTAATCAAGAATCTGCCAAGGCTCATTACATGAACTGTTATCTAGACATGCTTCCCTCATCTGGTACTTGTGCAGTTGGTCTTTTAATGGAAGAATTATTTGTTTAAAATATATTTTATTGTCTTTATATCACAACTATTTCCTACCTCCATCCACTGAAGCTTGAATTCTTGTTTGTGACAAAGGAAAACAGTTACAAAAAAAAATCTGACACAAAAAACATGTCTGTCAATGTATGCAACATTCTGGCTTAGTAGTCCCCTCCCCATCTTCCTTGAGGAGGAAGCACATTTTTTTAACTCTTCTCTAGGAGGTTCATTAGTTTTTCAATGATTGCAAGTTCCACTTAATTTTAGTGCTCTTTCTTTTCTATTGTTGGAGCAATGTACTTTGTTTTCTTGGTTCTGCTTATTTCACTCTTCTTCAGTTCATAAAGATCTTCACGTATTTTTTTGAATTCTTCGTAGTCATCATTTCTTATATTATTACTGCATAAAAACATTCCATTAAATTAATATAACCATTACCCAGCATTACCCAATCTGCAGGAACCTAATTTCTTTCCAGTTCTTTGCTATCACAAAAAGTATTATTAGGAATATTTTGGCATATACTGAATTTTTGTTTCTATCTTTGACTTCCTTGGGTTATTATGTCCAGTAGTGGGATCACTGAGTCAAAGAGCATGGAGAATTCACTTTTTGCAATCCAGAATAAATATGCGACTTCCCAACTCCATCAATAGCACATTAGTGTCTCTCTTTTCATAGCCCTTCCAGCATTATTCCCAATGTCTTTTATCTTTCCTAATTTTCATAGTGTGAGGTAAAAGCACATAGTTGTTTCAATTTTCATTTTGCTTCCTATTAGTGATGTGGAGCATGTTTTCATGTATTCATTTACAGTTTATAATTCTTCTGAAAATCTGGAGTTTAGTGCTAAAATTTTTGTCAGCTCACTATATAGTTTGGCTATCATTACCTTCTTCAATGATTTTTGTTGCAAGTATTTTCTCACTCTACCATTATTATTGTAATTATGTCTTTATTAATTTTATTCATATGTAACCCACACATGGGTACCTGTATGACATTTCCCCACAAATCCTCCAAAGAATTCACCTAATGTATTAGAGGTTTTCCTTTCATTCTTTTTTTTTTTTAAGACATGGGATTTTTTTTTACTTTTGTCAATATATTACAAGCATTTAATTCCCACTCCATTCTAATTCAACTCTCCCTTTTGGAAAAGAAAAAACAATCAAAACAAACAAACAATCAAACAAAACAAACAAATCAAAACAAAAACATTTGAAAAACCCACATTTGATAATGTATATAATATTCAACTCTTGTTTACCTCTTTATGTTGTGAACTTTTGTTTTTGCTGTGTCTGAGAGCATGATTGTAATTCCTTCTTTTTTTTTTTTTGGATTTACCTGATGGTAGTAAATTTTGTTCCAGATCTTCATTTTTGTTTTGTGTGTGCCTTTGATAATGTTTCTGTTAAGCAACAAATCGTGGAGTTTTATTTTCTTATCTAATCTTTCACTCTTGTCATTTATTTTGGATTGTTTAATCTATTTACATTTAAAGTTATAAGAGTTAGGTTCTCCATTCACCTCTACTATTGGAGAGGGGTTTTCAAATTGAGGTTTTTTTTTCCCCTCTTCCTTTGTAAAGGGCAGTACTTTATCTCCAGTTATTTTAGATTAATCTACCTTAAAGCAACCCTATTCCCACCAGTTCTCTTCCTTTCATTTTGCTCACCCCAATTTGTTGCACTTTTCCTTTGTTTTGAAGTTTTCTTCAATGTATTAGTTCTTGTTTCTTCCTTCCTTTAATTTAGTTATATAATTCTTCCCTTCTTTTCTTTCCTTTTAGTTAAGTAGTCAAGTAAAATCTCTCTCTCCTCCCCTTCAACTTGTTTTGTTTGTTAGTTTTTTAAATTTCATTTTCTGCACTTTTGTCTAAAAAGGATTTTCCCTTTCATTCTCTTCATCATTTATCTTTCCTTTCTGTCTATTCTTGATGTTTATTTTTTGATTCATGACCCTTATACTTATTTGGTCCTTCTTTATTCTCTATATTCTTCATGGAATTAAAGCTTCTAAACTAACTATTTTGGGTTCCCTCTTCTAAATATTTTCCATGTTATTGCTTTGTAGATCTTCATCTCTGGCCTGCTTTTTCTGTTGTGCCTCATGCTTAGAAATACCAATTCCTAAAAAATAAAATACATATTCCTGCAGGTGATAGAGAAGATAAAAGTATTACTCCATGTCCAGAATTTTCCTATTTTCCTGAATGTGCAGTTCATCACTATCCTTTTTTTCCCCTTTGCCATGAAATCTCTTCCCTGGGTGCATGCCTTCCCACTCTTCTGGGGGTCAGTTGATGCTAGAAATTCTGATTCCCCTTCTTCTGAGGCAGGATAAGTGGTCTCTCTAAGCAGTAAACCCTTGCAGATTATACCCATTGTAAGGTTCTGATCTACCTTTATAAAATATTTCTCTTCCCTCATGGGAGTATTCCCTAGTGGGACTCCCCCCATCATGTAAACAAATTTTGCCCTTTCTTTTCATATGTTTCAGTCACTCCTTTTGCCTCATAACTGTTCTCCTATAGGGCTTCTTCTTCCTGAGAGACTACAAGAATTATTTTCCCTTCGCTATTAACCTTTGACTTGATCATAGTGTGTCACACATCCCCCTCTCTCTTCCTCCTCCCCACTCTTTTTTTTATGTGCGCTTTCATTCTGCAATTTAATCCTACCAAAAACAAACAAACAAACAAACAAAAAACAAGAAACAAAAAACCCCAAACCATTGATTCAACTGCAGGCAGGGAGTTGCAAGGCTTAGCCCATGGTATTTCAGGCCTTTTTCTCTGTCATATCTCCTACTTGACTTCCATTTTCATTCTTGTCTCCCTCAGTATTTTTAGAAAGAAATCTCTTTGTGGTATCTCTGTTGTCCTTCCTTGTCCTTGTTGATGTATTTGTTTACCTTTTCTGTATTATCTATTGTCTGGGATGTTTGAAAAACAAATAACTTGTTCAGGTCTCGTTTTCTTTATAAAAATGCTTTAAACATTCCTTTTAGTTGAATGTCCATCTTTTTTCATTAAAAGTTAGGCTCAGGTTTGCAGGGTATGTTACCTTGGGCTCAATCTTGAATGCCTTATTCCTTTATGTATGTGTGTGTGTGTGTGTGTGTGTGTGTGTGTATAATTTTTTTTTGCAAGGCAGTTGGGGTTAAGTGACTTGCCCAGAGTCACACAGCTAGTGAGGGTTATGTGTCTGAGTCTGGATTTGAACTCAGCTACTCCTGACTCCAGAGCCGGTGTTCTATCCACTTCACTACCTAGCTGACCCTTTTCTGTTGTTCTCTTGAGGAATTTGGTTTTTGTCTTTGGAATTGTTAAATTAAACTACTGTATGTCTTGGAGTTTGTAGCAGAGGTTAGTTTGCTAATGTTGTTTTTCTGGAGGTGATCTGTGGATTCTTTTGACTGGTACTTTGTTTGCTATAATCAGAAATACTGGGCCATTTTCTTGTTATTGTCTCTTGCATTATAGCTTTTAGGTTTTTTGACTTGTGTTCTTCTGGGAGAACCATAATTCTTATATTGTTCCTTTGCATCCTCTCTTCGAGATCAATATGTTTTGCTTTATGGAGATAATATTTTCTTTTAATGTTACTGTTTTTTGTTTCTCTTCTTCCAGAATGTCCTTCACTTCTGCATATTTGGATTCTCAGTCACTTGTTCTCTCTTTTGTTTCTTTAGTAAGGTTTGTTGCTATGGTTTCAATTTTTTCTGTTCTGCCAATTACTTCTTCTGTTTAAGCCAAAATTTCTGCTTTTACAATTTTTATTTCTTTTTTAAACCATTTAAGAACATCATGTTGTAGTTTCTCTCTCATTAGTATTTTTTTTTTTTGGTTTTTAGTTTGACTTCATTTGATTTCAAGTGATTCATTTTCCTTAGTCTTCACAATTTCATTTTGTAGATGCCTGGACTCTTCTACCTGACCTGGAGGCCATATTCCTTTCTTTTATTAATATCTTCTCTGTTGGTTTGTATGCGTGTGCTCAAGGTCTTTAACAGAATTTTATTCTTCCTGACATATTTTGTAATTGCAGTCTTTTTCCCTTTTATTCCACTTTTTGCTCACTTTCTCACTCTTTCCTCTTTGATTGTAGTTTTCCTCAGGAATGGACTTCAAAGCTTTCTCAGCCTACTCTCTCACTGGGCAATTCACATTTTACTATCCTTTGTCTCCACCCCCAACTGACATTTGGGGGAACAGTTTAACTTCCTTTTGGTAATCTTTTCATTCACATAGTTATAGTCATTGCTTATCACTCATTATTTTAATACTTGTGAGATACTTTAATACATAGTGAGATACTATTATCTCACTTGATCCATTCACCTGTAGTTTCCTATTCTTGCTTCGTGACTGGGCCACCTCCTTTTCTCATCTTACATAGCTTTTATAATGTCTTTTATGCCAGGTCATCATTAATGACATTCTACATCCTGCTCGTGATGACCATTCATTTCTCTATTGTCCTTTTGGTTAGTGATAGTTTTGATTCCTCCAATTCTGTAGTATTCCATGATTTGGGGTCATACAGCACCATATAGCACCAGGAGGATATTGGCATTAAAGAGATGAATTTTTGTGGCAATGAGAAGTTGGAGATCATTGAAAGACACGGGCATTTACCCAAATTTGATTCAGTCTAATGGACTCCTTCTATTCAACTCTGGGCCTAGTTCATTGCCTATCTCTATGCCTCTATAAAAAATAAAATTAAAATATGCATATGTGTACATACATATAAAAATTTACATGCACATATTTGTATATGCATATATATTATATGTATGTGTATATATTATGTATATTCATAGTTACAGATTCAGATATATCTGAATAACCACAGCTAGGGTTACATAGATATTTACTAGGAACTTAACTCTGAATATCAACAAAACTAGTTAAACAACTATTGACATTTGAAAAAATGAATTTCAACATGTACAATGTCCATAACTACTCCCTCTGTGTATCCTTTCATTTTCTCTGTCCATACATCCCTATATTTACCCATAAATTTGTCCTTCAAATAGTTGTAGTCAGTGTGCTTACCTTTCTGGCCCTGTTCCCTTTCTCTCAGGTATTTCAAACAAGTTTGTTAAGTTTTCTTCAGGTTCTTCACATTTATGTGATAGATGGAATTGACTGGGTGTATATTTACTGGTCCTGCAGAAGCAATAGAAGCACACACCTGGCTCATTCTCATTTTCTTTCTGCAAGCTAAGAAAAGCAGACTGTCAAGTTATTAATTAATTAAGATTCTCCCCTCAGATCATCATTTCATGGTTACATCTTTTCCCTTACAAAATCCCTTGTCATCAATATCAAGAATAGTATGATCCTCAGTGGTAACAAATTGTACTTCAACCATTACAGGCATTTTGTATACCAGTATGTATGCCTATCAAATTCTTTTCTAAAAGAACTCTTTTGTAGCCAAAAAGGACACTCTCACACCAGTGCCTTCTCTCTGGGATTACCTCCCATCTATACTTTACATTTGCATGTTGTGTTCTACATTAGAGTGGGAGCTCCTTGAGGACAGAGACCATGTGTTTGCCTGTCTTTGTTTCCCAGGGCTTAGCACAGTGCCTGATACCTAGTAAATAGTTAATAAATGCTTGTTGACTTACTGACTAGTCACCAGGTGGCATCAGCCAAATGGTTCGTCAGAGGGTATCAGTTTGTAAGCCTCAGCTTTCCCAAAGTCCACAGTATCCCCACTACTGGCCAAAGTGTGCACTGCCTACAAATTCTAAAATTACTCCCTTTGCCAGTGCCCCAACTAACACAGCTGGTGGCTCTTGAGTGTTGGCCCAATTCAATATTTTTCTAGGGAAACAAAAAGGTACATAATTTTGAAATGTTAAATTATGAAAACTTTACTATGGCTCTTTCTCCATGGCTCTGCCATCTCCCTGCATTTGAGAGATTCCCTTTAATTTGACTGTCTACATTTTATGTCATCTCATGGATATTCTGGCCTGAGGCTATATATATTTGTTATAGAGAACAAAAATAACAGAAAAACTATTTCTAACCATTTCTCAAAATGTATATATAACCTCAACTAGGATTAGACACACACACACACACTCACACACACACACATGTAATCTGAACTTAATATTGAGCATAAACAAAAGTTCCCATTGCTTTTCCTACTTTTCTTCAGTGGCAAAAAGATTGGGGGATGGATTTACATGTCTGAACCCCCTTTTTAGGGTTCAGGGGCCTCAATTTACTGAAGCAAAAAAATATTGTAGGAGGGTAAAGTTTACACTCCCTCTGTCTCACCAATTGATACAGCTCTCAAAAGCAGCAGTTAATCCAATCAACCTGTAAATCATCTCTGCCCTGGCTACACTCACTCCCCAGGGTTTTGGAAGGCAGCTTGAATCTTTGCTTTGGGTCTGGGTCCTTACTCTCAAGCTGTCCCAGTCAAACAGATGGTGGCTCAAGCCTCTCTTACAGTGGTGGCCATGCCAAAAATGTCAGTCTGAGCCCAGTGACGAGTCTCCCTTTGTGGTCAGCAGGACCACTGGCACACATGGCTCTACCTCTTTCCTTCCCTTCCATGTGCACCAAAATTTGTTGCAAGATGTCTTTTTAAAAGAGCATTTTATTAGCATCTTTTGTTTTACCTCATCTATACTTACCAATATATCCCTCCCTCTCCCAGAGAGCCATCTCTTAAAATAAATGTGGTGTTGTTTGTTTGTTTGTTTTTTTAAATAAGCTCTAGGGGTCTTTATCTCAATTCCCACTCTCATTAGCAAACTGGGTCCCAGAACATGACAACATGCTCTCTTCAGGGACCCAATGGCTCATCGTCATCAACCCCTATGCTGTTGTCGGCTCCCCTTTCTTGTCTATCTCCTTTTTCCTGAAGGCAAACTCCCTGCTTGTGTGCTGTGTCATCTCTACTCTCTCTGTCTCATTTATCCATCAAGGACATCGAAATTCCCAAGTGCAGCTCAAGCCCACTTCCTAGCTCAAAGATTGTGATAATCCAAATCACTCTCAGGAACGGGAGAGAATGTTTGTCCCTCTGAACTACAAATCCCAGAAAGTCAGTAAGTTCTCAAACTTCAATTACATGGAGAAAAATCAGCCTAGTATAAATGGCAGCAATCTTAGTAGACATTCCTCCTACAAAACCCATCCCTTGGTGGCAAAATTCTAAAGGTCTTCTATAGTAGAGTTCTTAACCTTTTTTGTGTTATAAATGAACCTCTTTGGGAAGCTGATGAAACATAGGGACTCTTCAGAATGATGTTTTTAAACATATAAGATAAAATACATAGAGGTGTAAAAGAAACTAATTAAATCAAAATATAATTATCAAAACATTTATTAAAAAAAAAAAAGGTTCATTGACTCCAGGCTAAGAATCTCTGTTTTAGAAGATCTTCTGCCATTTAAATGGTCTTAGGACCATTACTATAGAACTCTAACTTTGGAGATGCAAGAAGCTGGCAACACTGTAGACAGTGGTCAGTTCAGGTAAAAAAATAAAACAGAAAGACATGAAAAAACAAACAAACAAACAAAATTACCATCTGCTGATGGAGAATAGTACCAGGGAGACCCAGGCTTTCCCTCCCCTCACTAGAAGGGCCAAGTCCCAGATCTTCTATACGGTCAGTGATGCTTAGAGGCTGTGCGAAGAGGATCTTCCAAAATAAAGCCATGACACTGAGAAAGAGAAGGACTGAAAACATCATGGCCATAGCAGAGATGATATGATGACACATCCAATAATCACCAATTCTGATCATGGGTCAGGGTCATTAAGAGGTCACGAGCCTTTTGCACATTGACCCCAGAACATGAGATGATGCTGAGACTGACCCTACCTACACCATCACTCATTTAGTGTCCCCTCACCTACCAGTCAATATCTCCTATAGTCTTACACTTCCTCCCAGAGAGCCCCATCAGGGAGATGATACCAAATCTTTCTCCCTTTAGTGCCCTCTGATGAGGGGATACCCCTTTCATCCTCAGGGACTTGGTAAAGGATCTCCCTCACTTTTATCTGGGGTCTCAGAATTGCCATCAAATCGATTAGGGGATCCCTTTTCTTCCAGGTAAATTCACAATTGCTATAGTTATGCACAGTCTCAATTCTTCAGTGTCTAGAAAGCAAGGTATCTCTCAACAACAATTTCACTACATCACCCCCCAGCCCTTTCTGGGAAGTTGTCAGAACCATTCTAGGGAAAGAGATGTGCCATTTCCTCTCTCTTAGGGGCGGGCAGCATATTTCATCATCAGTCCTCTAGAATCATGACTGGTCACTACTGATCAGAATTCTCAAGTCTTTCAAAGTTGCTTGTTTTTAATGTTGTTATTATTGTATAAATTGTTCTCCTGGTTCTACTCACTTCACTTTGTATCAGTTCACACAAGAGATGTGACAGTTCCACTAGAAATATTCAGAGTTGAGTCCCAATACAAGTCCCAGGCTGGGAAGTAAGGGCCAGGAAGAAGAATGAGTAAACAATGACAACAAAAGAATAAAGAGCTATTGGGATGCCAGGGATCCCAAGACACTTGGAAGAAGAGAATTACTCCAAAACACTGACAAGCAAAGCCTCAAAGAAAAACAGAACTTACCTACAAGATTAATTAGAATTCCTAAAAGCAATTGTGTGAATTTAAAAGAAAAAAATGATATTATAAATTAAATGAGAGTGATAGAGAAAAGAACTGGAAAGGAAATGAGAAATTTGGAAGAAAGACTTTGGAAAGAGAAATAACAGTTTGGTACAAAAAGTACAAAGTCTTACCCAAGTAATAGACTCCCTAAAATTAGGAAGAACTAAACAGAAATTAATGAAACAACATGTTGTCCATGAGACAACAAGAAATATTAAAATAAAGTCAAAACATTTTAAAAATAGAAGAAAATATAAAGTATCTCATATCAAAACACATGCACACACACACACATACACACGTACATGACCTGGAGAGCAGATCCAGGAGAGACAATTTAATAACCAAAAATTCATTGGACTACCTGAAAATCTATGACCCCCCCCCCCCCCCCAAAAGGATATCATATTTTTTTAAATCATGAAAAAACACTTCCTGGACAAGAAAGGCAAAGGAAAAATAGAAAGAATGCACTGATCATCTGAAAGAAACCCCAAAATGAAAGTTCCCAGGAACATCATAGCCAAAATCCAAAGCTTCCAAGACAAAGAAGAAATACTGCAAGTATCCAGAAAGAAAGAATTAAAGAATTCCAGTACTGAGGAGCCACAGTCAGGATCACAAAGTATATAGTGCTACCACTAAGAAGTTATCAAGAGCACAGAATTCAATAGTCTAAAAGGCAAAACATATGGGCCTACAACCAAGAATAACTTACTCAGCAAAACTGAATATAATCCTATGGGGGGGGGGAATGTATCTTTAATTAAATAGAGGACTTTAAAGCATTCTTAATGAAAAGATAAGATCTGGGGGGCGGAGCCAAGATGGCAGAGGGAAAGCAGTGACTGTCTTGAGCTCTCTCCCAAAGCCCTCCAAATACCTAAAAAAATGGCTCTAAACAAATTCTAAAGCAGCAGAACCCACAAAAAGACAGGGTGAAACAAATTTCCAGCCCAAGACAGCCTGGATGGTTGATCGGAAAGGCATATTGCGCTGGGCAGGGAGAGGAGCACAGCTCGGTGTGGGCATGCAGGCCGCAGCAAACTGGAAGCAGGCCTTAAAGGACTGACTCGTGGGCAGCTGTGGTGGTTTCCAGACTTCTCAACCCAGGAACGCCAAAGGCAACATGGAAGGTCAGTGAGAAAAGTCTGTGACTGCAGTGAGAGAGGAGCTAGGTCTCAGCCACAAGTCTCGAACCCAGCCTGGGGCCAAGGCTTTTTCCTGAGCTTCTGGCCCACAAACTGAGGGGGAATCAAGGGGCTGATCAGAGGGAGATTGCAGGGATCTCTTTGCCAGTGCTGAGGCAGGAATCTCTTGCTTTACCAGTGCTTGGATCTGGGTCACAGTTCTGAGGAGGGGTCCTGGGGTGGTCCTGGGGTGAAGAGGAACACTGGTGTGGTGGAGCTTGTTGTGGCTGTGGAGAGGAAACACCTCGCCCCTTATCATACCACCTTGGAAGAACTGAAAATTTACAAGTCCCTAGAAGTACCTCTGAAAACAGCTGTACAAACCCCTGAAGCTTGGGACAGTACACTCTTCACATTGGAAGCAGACTTTTACCTTAACAAAGAGTTTAAAACTCAAGTAATTGGCTGGGATCATGAGTAAGCAGCACAAAAAATATCAGACTATATTATCTTACTTTGGTGACAAAGAAGATCAAAACATACAACCAGAAGAAGACAACAAAGCCAGAGCTCCTACATCCAAAGCCTCCAAGAAAAATATGAATCAGTTCCAGGCTTTGGAAGAGCTCAAAAGGGATTTTGAGAAGCAAGTAAGAAAAGCAGAGGAAAAACTGAGAGTTTTGCAAGAAAATCATGAAAAACAAGTCAACAGCTTGCTAAAGGAGACCCCAAAAAATACTGAAGAAAATAACACCTTAAAAAATAGCCTAACCCAAATGGCAAAAGAAGTCCAAAAAGCCAATGAGTAGAAGAATGCCCTAAAAAGCAAAACTGGCCAAATGGAAAAGGAAGTCCAAAAGATTACTGAAGAAAATACTTCCTTAAAAATTAGAATAGAGCAATTGGAAGCTAGTGACTTTATGAGAAATCAAGACACTGTAAAACAAATCCAAAAGAATGAAAAATTAGAAAACAATGTGAAATATCTCATTGGAAAAACAACTGACCTGGAAAATAGATCCAGGAGAGAGAATTTAAAAATTATTGGACTATCTGAAAGCCATGATCAAAAAAAGAGCCTAGACATCATCTTTCAAGAAATTATCCAGGAAAACCATCCTGATAATTTTAGAACCAGAGGGCAAAATAGAAATTGAAAGAATCCACCGATCTCCTCCTGAAAGAGATCCCCAAAGGAAAACTTCTAGGAATATTGTAGCCAAATTCCAGAGTTCCCAGGTCAAGGAGAAAATATTACAAGCAGCCAGAAAGAAACAATTCAAGTATTGTGGAAATACAATCAGGATAACACAAGATTTAGCTGCTTCTACATTAAGGGACTGCAGGGCATGGAATATAATATTCTGGAGGGTAAAGGAGATAGGATTACGACCAAGAATCACCTACCCAGCAAAACTGAGCATAATCCTGCAGGGGAAAAAATGGTCACTCAGTGAAATAGAGGACTTTCAAGCATTCTTGATGAAAAGACCAGAGTTGAATAGAAAATTTGATTTTCAAATATAAGACTCGAGTGGAACATGAAGAGGTAAACAAGGAAGAGAAAATCATAAGAGACTTATTAAGGTTGAACTGTTTACATTCCTTCATGGAAAGATGATATTTGTAACTCATGAGACCTTTGTCAGTATTAGGGTAGTTGGAGGGGAAAAAATTATATGTACATATATATAGATATAGATAGATAGAGGGCACAGGGTGAGTTGAAAATGAAGGGGTCATATCTGGAGAATAAAATTAAGGGGTGAGAGAGGACTATACTAGGAGAAGGAGAAAGGGAGAGGTAGAATGGGGTAAATTATCCCACAAAAAAAAAAAACAACATAAAAGAAAAGGCTCTTACAGTGGAGGGGAAATGGGGGAAGGTGAGAGGGAATGAGTGAATCTTATTCTCATAGGATTTGACTTAAGGAGGGAATAACATACACACTCAATTGGGTGTGGAAATCTGTCTTACCCTACAGGAAAGTAGTGGGGGAAGGGGACAAGAGAGTAGGAGAATGATAGAGAGGAGGGCAGATTGGGAAAGGGAGTAATCAGAAACAAATACTTCTGAGGAGGGACAGGGTCAAAAAAAAAAATAGAATAGATGGGTGGGTGGGATAGGATTAAGGGAAATAGAGTTAGTTTTTCACAGCATGTCTACTATGGAAGTATTTTGCATGACTGCACATATATATAACCTATATTTAGTTGCTTGCCTTATCAATGAGGGTGGGTGGGGAGGGAGGGAGAAAATTTGGAACCCAAAGTTTTAAAAACACATGTTTAAAACAAATCATTTCACATGCAACTGGAAAATAAGAAATACAGGAAATGGGGTACAGAAATCCATCCTGCCCTACAGGAAAATTGAAGGGGAAGGGGATAAGAGAAGGGGGGAAGAGATAGAAGGGAAGGCAGACTAGGGGAAGTGGTATTTAGAATGCATGACATCTTGGGGTGGGGGGAGGGATGAGCTGGGGTGAAAATTTGGAACTCAAAATCTTGTGGAGTAAATGTTGAAAACAAAAAAAAAATTAAAATTACCATAAAAAATAAGAAAATAAATAAATAAATAAATAAAAGAAAAAAAAAGAAAAGATCAGATCTGAGCAGAAACTTTGAAATATAAACAAGGTAGTCAAGAGAAATTTAACAAGGTAAAATACAAGTGAGCAATTACAAAGGACTTTGTAAAGATGAACTATTTACAATCTAATAAAGGGGATGACACAAGAATCCCTTCAGAATTCTTATGTCATTAGAGGTCATAGAGTCACATAAGAAACAAGAAAGGGAGGACGAAAGAGATTTGATGTTTTGAGGATTTTATAAAAAGAAATTAAAGGTAGTGGAAAATAGATACACTGGGAGGGAAAGGGAAGGAAGAGTACCAGAATTTATTAATAGTCTGGGAGGGCAAGTCTATACAAACATGGAATCTCACTTTCATCTGAACTAGTCAAAGGAGAGTAGAACTCATAGAATGACCTAAAGATTTTGATGTAGGCATACATTCAACTCAACAGGAAAACAGTGGGGAACGAGGATAGGGGAAAGAATTTAGCCATAAGCTAAACAAACTCTAAGTTCAGAGTGGGGAATTATGAAGGGGGTTTAAAAGGAAAGAAATATGGGGCAAAAATCTTATTGGATTCTGGATGAGGGCAAATGAAGAAGGTTAGGGCAGTAGAAGCTATTTGCATTAAATCTAGAGCATTAGTACCAATTATGCCCCTGGTCCATGCCCTTCTTCTTTTGTGTAAAGAGGGGGCTGGAAGCAAATAAAGGAAGGAGTATAAAAGAATAGGATAGAGGGAAATATATAATTAACTATCATAACCATGAATGTGAATGAGATGAATTCATCTGTAAAATTCAAGAGGATAGCAGTGGATTAGAAGGCAGAATCTAAAAATATGTTCTTTACAAGAAATTCACTTGAAATACAAAGAACAGAATAAAAAGTTATAGCAAAACCTTAACTAAACTCCAAAAATCAGTAGTAGCAATCATGATTTCAGACAAAGCGACAGCAAAAAAAATAAATTTAATTAAAAGAGATAAACAGAGAAACAACTTTTGGTGAAAGGTACCAAAGACAATAAATTAAATTTCTATACTTAACCTATACACATCTATGGCACAATATCTAAATACTTAAAGGAAAAACTAAAAGTCAGGGAGAAATAGAGAGTAAAACCAAAATAGTGGAGATCTCAATGTGCTCCTTCCAAAAATAAATAAATTTATACTAAAATAAACAAAAAAGACATTGTGGACCTGAAGAAAATTTTAGAAACATCAGATATTCTGGATTTTGGGTGATTATTCAGTGGAAAATGGAAATATTATACATATTTTTCATCTATGTCTCCCACCTTTACAAAAACTGATCATATTTTAGGACATAAAAACCTCACATACAAATGCAGAAAAGCAGTAATATTAACTACAGGCTTTACTGACCACAATATAATGAAATTATATTCAATAAAGGGTTGTTAAAGACAAGATTAAAACTCGACTAGAGACTAAGTAACTTAATCCTAAAGAATTGGTAGATCAAAGGACAAATACCAGAAACAATAGATATTTCCATCAAAGATAATGACAACAATGAGACAAGATATAAAAATTGGGGAGATGCAGCCAAAGCAGTATTAAGGGGAAAATGTATTTCTCTAAATATTTTCACCAACAAAAGAAAAAAATAACAGATCAATGATTTGGGCGGTCAACTGAAAAAAAAAAACCCTTGAAAGCCAACAAATTCTAAAACCCTACCAAAGTAGAAATTCTGAAAATCAAAGAAGAGATTAACAAAATTGAAAACTAGACACTTTACAGCCAGCTGAGCTGTGAAGAAGCCATAGAATGGCAGAGACTTGTGGTGAAGGAAAAGGATGGGACATTTGGACTAGGCTGAAGCCATGCCATTCTTTGATGTTCATAGCTAGCTAGACCTCAATGTTGACAAATGTATGACAAAGATGAATGTTGGACTATCTTACCAGATGCTAGCCTAATGCCCTGCTTTTGAGAAGGAATTCATTGAGTTTGCCCATGAAATTGGTATGACCTGAACCTAGAAAGAATGCAAATTCAAATATGCTTTCACTAAATGTTTGCATAAGTGGAAAAATGATGCAACACTTGAAAATAGTCATCAAGCAGAAGGAGAAACTAATGAAGGATGGAAAGCATATTTCATTTCACCGCTAAGGCAAGGAAGAGTTGAGGCCTTGAGCAGTCAGTGGTGACATTGGGTGGTTTCACTCTTTATGCTGGGATGAAATATAACCTGTTGTCCACCAGAAATGTATATTTCTTATAACAGACACCTCCTTCCAAAGGTAAAAAATTAGAGCATAGAAACCAACCAGCTTTCTCCTACCCCTGGTTCTCTCTGTACTTTATGGTTTTTTTGTTTTCTTTTTTGTTTTTATACTTTTAGGCAATTGGGGTTAAGTGACTTGCCCAGAGTCAAACAGCTAGTAAGTGTCAAGTGTTTGGTCTGAGACCAGATTTGAACTCAGGTCCTCCTGACTTTAAGGCTGGTGCTCTATCCACTGCGCCACCTAGCTGCCCCTTTTTTTTGTTGGTTTTTTTTTTTACTTTTTTTAGTATATAGTATTTTTTTTTTTTTTTTTTTTTTTGGTAAGGCAATCAGGGTTAAGTGACTTGCCCAGGGTCTCCCAGCTAGTAAATGTCAACTGTCTGAGGTCGGATATGAACTCTCTCTGTACTTTAGCACAAGGACAACCAAACCAGGCAAGTCATGGTGGTAGTTCATGCTCTAATATAGGATCTGTGATTCTACCTGTGTCTGAAAATAAGCATTATAGAAAGTAAATATTTACCAGTGTAAGCAAAGAAACAAAAATTTTAAATTTTAAAATCATTCAATTTATAAATAAAACTAGGAATTGGTTCTTTTAAAAAAAAAATCTAAACAAATAGACCTTTAGTTAATTTGATTAAAAAGGAGGAATATCAAATTGCAAGTATTAAAATTAAAAAAAAGAGAATCACAACAAGTGCAGAAGAAATGAAGGACATAATTAGAAATTATTTTGTTCAACTGTATGGCAATAAAACTGATAACTTAAGTGAAATATTTTAATTTTTTTTTAAAAAAATACATAAATGCCCAGATTGAAAGAATAAGAAATGGATAATTTAAACAACCAAATCTCAGAAAAAAAATTTGAACAAGTCATAAGTGAACTCCCCAAACATCCAGCAATAGTCTTCATCACTCCCCTTATGATCTTTCACCAGAACCTTGGACTTTGTTCCTGAATTTCTGAACTCTGTTAGGTGAGCTTTTGCTTTATCTTGCCTGGAATCAGGTCACTTCCTAACCATCTTCACACTATGCCAATGCATATGAACTATATCCCGTTTCCATCTTCCCATTTATATGTTGCCTTCCCTCATTAGAGCTCCTTGTAAGGGCAGATACTATCTCTCTTGCTTATATTTGTATCCTCAAAGCTTAACACAATACCTGACACATAGTAATTGCTTAATAAATGCTCTATCAATCTGTCTACCTATATAGATAAATCTATAAGAAGAAACTCTGTTACATCTTTTTAGGGAGACCATAGACATAAGCCAAATCTAAGCTTTATTTAAGAGATTTTCCCTGGGACCCTGGGGTGGGAGAATAATGAGTTGAAGAGAGCAAGAAAAACTTGATCCCCTCTCTTTGCAGTCAGCCTTCTCTCCCTCTCTGGGTCTGCTTGAGCCCTTTGTGAGAAAGAGCCCCCCTGGGCCGTGGATGACAATAGTAAAACACAATATTAAGACTCTTCAAATAGAAGTATGAATTAATGAAGCATGAAGTGAGCAGAACCAAGAGAACCATCTTATCTCAAAGAAAACAAAACAACTTTGAAAGACTTTTGAACTCCAATGAAAACAATGACTAATTACACCTCCAGAAGGTGATGAAGTATGTTACTATCTCCTGACAGAAAAGTGACATACTCAAGGTGTAGAAAGAGAAAAGGAGACATACATTGTTAGATATGAATACTGTATAGATTTGTTTTGCTTAACTATGTTTCTTTGCTAAAAGCATTTTTTTCTGTTTTTATGGAAGATCAGGTGAAATTAACAACAGCAATGCCCCTCAAAAGGAGACTGTTAAAACAGTTTTTAAATGCACAGAAAAGAACGGAAAGTCCAGAATGAAGAATAAGATAAATAGAATAGTTTTGAAAGTAATGTGTTGAATTTATAATACATTTTAAAAACAAATGTTATGAAATGGAGATTCACAGTTTCATATACAACCTTTTTGTGTTCTGTTGTGTACATGAAAATACTTTTTGTGTTTAAGTTCAGAATTTTTTAAATTAAATTTTAAGAAGACATCCTTTTGTAAAGGTTAAATCAAAGAGATGAAAATTTAGACTAGGGATTCTTAATCTAAGATCCATTAATTTGTTCTTTGAACGTTTGATAACTCTATTTCAATATAATTAATTTCTTTTTAATCACATGTATTTTATTTTATGCACTTAAAAACGTTACTCTGAGAATGGTGCTTCTAAAAGGGTCGATGGTGCAAAAAAAAAAAAAAAGATTAAGAACCCCAGGACTAGAATATGATTGCTCCCAAACAGTCCAACCTAGGTTCCTCTGTTTTCTCCTTCATCTTTCCATTTTCTGCCTTTCAACTCCACGTCACTTAAAAATCCTGGGGCCCAAACCTGCTGGGCTAGGTTCCAAAGAGAAATTTCAGGCACTCATTGGGCAGCTAGCTATTGAAGGGGGAGGGGCATTCAGCATGCCTTGTGTAACCCTGGGAGAAAGTAGAGAAAGGAAGACCTGCTAGGAAGCCATGGAGCTAGTCCAGTAGAAGTGTAGGAAGATGGCAGTGAGACTCAAGAGGAGGGGACAGATTTTAGAAAGTTTGGAGTGGTGAGATTAACAAGAC
This sequence comes from Vombatus ursinus, assembly GCF_900497805.2. NCBI lineage: Eukaryota > Metazoa > Chordata > Mammalia > Diprotodontia > Vombatidae > Vombatus > Vombatus ursinus. The sequence goes on along the minus strand of NW_020940358.1, from coordinate 1,988,170 downwards.
CCAGTAACCAAGCTTTTTATCTCTTCCCAAAAGACTTGGGGAAGTTTTCTACTACTGTCTCCTTTAATCATCTAATAAAATCATATTCCTCATTGTAGCTATATTTCAGTTGATTAGGAGAAGTGTTTTTGTTTGTAGCCAGGAGAGTTTCTATACTGATGCCCTAGACTTTGGCACACCCAGACTCTGGCAGACAAATGCAAGACTGCAGTCTAAAATGTGTTCAACCATGAGTCATTGTGCGACAGCAATTCTACATGGAGTTGAGAGAAATAAAGAGCAAAACTTAATTTCAGTAGACAGTCTTCAGCCATCTTAGGAAAACAAAAAGGCAATTAGAGTGAGGTACTAGCTGACCCCAACAAACCAAACTTGTGTATTTGATTACCTGATGTTTGGAGTTCTCTTACTGCCCAGTGTCTTTACCTCCAGTCTCTTTCTGCTCCAGATCATTCTTAAGTCCAATACATCAATGCATTGTTGATCCCATTGATAGGGATGATTACTACATGGATTCATGACCTACATCAGGAGTGTAAAACATGCAGCCCACAACATTCCCAAATGTGGTCTGAATCAGATTAAAATGTAGTTCCTATCTGATGTGGTTATGTAGTAATAAAAAAAGTCAAAAAAAAGTGTGGTTTTCTAAGTCATTATGCAGTCATTAGGAATCCTTTTGTATGGTTTAATGGTTTCCATTTCTATTTAGGTTTGACATTACTGATCTACATCATTGTGATTTATCCAAGCCTCCTTATCCTGTGTTTCTTGTCTGTCTTTCCATAAAATCTTCATAGAGTACCTACCCAATGTCCATTCTTCTCAGAGCTTCCAAAATAATCTTCCTAATAAATAAGTCTGAACGTGACACTCCTTTGCTCAGAAATCTCCAGTGGCTCCCTCTTATCTCTAGAATAGAGTATAAGTTTTTCAACCTAGAATTTAAGACTCTCCATAGTCTGGAGACCAACCTACCTTTCTAATCTTTTTCACTTACTTCTTCCCATTCATTCTCCATTGCCATATGAACCAGAACAGTATTTGTTCCTTGATCTTGTCCTCCTGCCTTCTGCCCAGTTCTCCTTACCTAAGATGCTTTCCTTCACATCTCTGCCTGTTGAAATCCTTCTTCTAAATTACTTGTTTCAGAGGATGTACAGCTAGAGCTAATCTAATCTAATCTCCTAATTTCATAAATTAGAAATCTGAGGCTTAAAGAGGTTCATTGCCTTCAAGATCCAGCTTGGGTGCCAATTCTTTATTAATGCCTTCTCAACCCAAGTCCAACCACTTACCAGTCCCAACTGAAAGTCATGCTCAGATTTTCTTATAGTACTTTATTCTTGTAGCACTTTTCCTCTCATTGTACTCCCTAATCAAGTTTTCTTATAGTACTTTGAGGATATCCTTTCCCTTTATCACATTCAACCTTGTAGCATATAGCATGCATATTTGCATACACATGGTTTCCACTAGAACTAATATCATTTTTTGTCTTTGTATACATGCTCTGAGCTAAGCTGCTATACTATATATAACTAGGTGTTTAATGTTGGTTGGATTAAATCAGTCTTATCTTTCCAACCATACTATGAGCTCCCAAAAGTCTCTTCTTCCTGAATCTTCTGTAGCACCTACCACATGGTTAAATACACAGGTATACAGTCAATCTTGAGGTTGAATTGGCACCATAATGTAACCATGGAATAGGACAGATTCAAAACAAAAAATTTGAACCCCAAATCCAGTTTTTACATTTTAGAGGCAGGTGTGTTTTTGTTAAGGGGCCAATGACCACACACACACACACACACACACTACAGGGAGGGATGAGGTTAGGGGCCCAGCAAGAGTTTCCATGGCCATCTTCCATCTATATCCTTACTCCTCTCATTCTACAAGCTGGTTAATATTCCTCCTGAAAATAAGCCTAGGAATGGGTATACGTAGTTTTTCTTGTCACATATTTGACAAGTATATGTCATTCCCAGGTTCTACAACTTCCCCTACTTTAGTCCCACCTCCTAACACACATGGTAAGTGCTTTTATTCCTCTGTCCTGAAGATTATATTCTCCTTATCGATCTTTTCCTAATTGGTCTAAAACAGGGGCTACATAGGATTATCGGACATAGAGAGAGAATCTTAGAAATAATCTAGTCAAACCACCTCATTTTACAGATGCAGAAAAATAGGCCCATGCCTGACTATGGATTTGCTACAATGATTTTCTTTTTCTTTTCTAGTGTGTAGAGGAAAAGAGAGAAAATAAAAATTTAATAATAATAATAAAAAGAAACAAACTGAGGCTCAAAGAGGTTAAGTGATTTGCCTAAAGTCACATCCAAGCATCAAAGCCTGGGTTCAGACCTAGGTCTTCTAACTCCAAATCCAAATCCATTGCTCTTTCTACTGTATCAGAATGTTATGTCACATGTATCCACACTTGTCTAAAATGTTGCAGGTGTAGGAGGAACATAGATCTTAGAAAAACCGTCCTAGTCTGGGTGACCAAGGACCAGGAATAGGAAGGGCATGGGAAAATCAAGATTAGCATAGCCTGGCCATGGAAAGGTTGTGAATTAAGGAGTTTTGAAATGGTCCCTTCAGTCACCTAGGAAAAGCAGGAAAAAATAAAATAAAAGAGATGCCATTTATAAACCTGAGGCAGCTAGCTGGCACAGTGGATAGAGTGCTGGGCCTGGAGTCAGGAAGATCCAAGTTCAAATCTAGCCTCAGACACTTACTAGCTGTGTGACCCTAAGAAAGTTACTTAACCCTGTTTGCCTCAGTTTCCTCATCTGTAAAATGAACTGGAGAAGGAAATGGCAAACCACATCAGTATCTTTGCCAAGAAAAGCCCAATAAGGTCACGAAGATTTGAATATGACTTAAAATAATGACAACATTTACAAAACTCCCTTTTAATTCCCTCTAACCTCCTCAGTAACAGAGTTGTATAAAACAAGGTGCACCTGTTCTTCCTAGTCTCTAGGCTAGAACCTTTTGGGGAAGCTCTGGCCTGTTTCCTCATACCCAGTCTAATTTCAAATTAGGAACAGAGACTAAGAATATGGCAGAATAGAGGGAGGTTAGCTTTTGGGTGGTGAATGGATTCTGAAGCATAGGAGCATAGGTTTAGGGCTGAAAGTTACTTTATAGGTCATCTCCTTGAACCTCTTCATCTTACAGATAAGGAATCTGAGGCCCAGAGAGGTTATCTGCCCAAGGTCACATAGTGGCCAGGAGAGCAAGGCATGAAGTAAAAAGGAGGAAGAGACCTCTCCTGGGATACTGGGGACTGGAGAGAAAGCTAACCCAACTGTGAGCCTGGAAAGGCAATGCCTCCACCCCATACCTCCTTCCCATGACCAGCCTTTTGAGGAGGATTGGGGTGAGGTCCCTCCTTTGTCCCAGTTTGGGGCTTCTTCACTAGGCCAAGAGAATCTTCAGTTGCCATGGAAACAGTGATGTCACCAGCAGAGGCAGAGCGCCAAATCTCCCACCATGGGGGAGGGGGACAAGGAAGGAGAATTTAGGGGATAGAGAACAGGGCCAGAGGAATAGGGCATAGAAACTGGGGCATAGGAGACTGGGAAAGGGCAAAACGGTAGGAAGAGATAGACAGGTGGTCTTGGGAGGATAAGAACACAAAGATGGAATATGACTTAGAGAAAGGAACCCCATTTTCTTGATTATTCCTAGGTTTTATGATCTGGGGAAGAGGGAAAGGGAAAAGAATCTTTAGACTGGTAAAGAGACTGAAGGGTTTGGGGTGTTGAATTACAGAGGCAGGAAGAAAGAGTAGGTGAAGGAGCCCTGATTTCCTCTGTCATATGCCTTATAAACGGGAAGTTCTTCCTAGTGTCTAACCTCAATCCATTCTTCTGTAGGTCCAGCCCTCTTTATTCTTTTTCTTCCCCCACTTGAGATGAGGGTTACCCCCACTCCTATCCTTATCCCTTTAGGAGTCACCCTGACTGAACAGCCTGGCTCATTTTGAAGCCTCTGATTCCTTCCCTGATTCCTCCTTATGTGAACCAGAGCTTCTAGACAATTGCTTCAGCTTCTCCTCCCTTCTCTCTCCCCTCCTAAAACTCACAAGGGGAACTCTGAGTTCCCATGACGGGCCAGTGAAGCTTTCTCTGGAGGTGAGGAAGGTTCAAGAACATGGGAACTGCTAGAGTCCTCATCCAAAAAGTCACTCAGAACAGACATTTTCCGGCTTATGATCACCTATCCCAGCCACCCAGACCAGGCATGAAGTGACCTAAACTGGTAGGCAGCGACACGGTCGGGATGGGAGTAGGGGGCGGGGCGGGAGGAACTAGAACGCGAGGTGGGGAAACCCGTTCTCCAGGCGCCTTCCTCACCACCCCCACCCCCAGCCTCCATGCTCCAGACTCAGTGGGCTGGAGACCCGAACACCACTCTACGTGTCACTAACACTCGTTCCCAGTAGCTCGCATCCGCGCACACGAGCACGCGCGCACACACTGGTGTGTGCTGGGGTTGGGGTTGGGAGAAGGAAGGTTTGCGGAGGCGGGGGTGGCAAGCGAGGAGGGGCTTGGGGGGGGGTCGTTCTCTCTCTCTCTGTAGCTCCGCAGGCGAATCCCTGCTAGCCCCGCAGCAGCAGCTGCGGCAAAAGCCACAGCGTCAGGACCAGAGCTGCTGCCGCTGGGTCCCCTCAATTAGCTCCACTCACCCGTTCCCTACAAGGCGCTGCGGGTTCCTGGGCCCCCCTGCCGTGCAGCTCACATCCTTCACTTCAGAACCTCGGACAGCGTGGGGAGCTGGGAGTAGAGCGCGCCTGGGGCGCACAGCTAGGAATGCCCAGGGGCATGCAGGTGCGGAGCTGCTAACACCCCGGGGCCCAGGTTGGGGCCCATGAGCACGATGCGTCTACTGTTGCTCGCCCTGCTCTTCTCTTGTTCCTTCGCCCGCGCCGCTTGCGACCCCAAGATCGTTAACATTGGTGCAGTTCTGAGCACCCGAAAGCATGAACAGATGTTTCGTGAGGCTGTGAACCAGGCCAACAAACGGCATGGATCCTGGAAGATACAGCTCAATGCTACCTCGGTCACCCACAAGCCCAATGCCATCCAGATGGCCTTGTCTGTGTGTGAAGACCTCATCTCCAGCCAGGTACCCTCCCCCTCCTCTGGGGCTCTAATCCTAGTCCCTAAATCCTTTCCCCCTCCTTCACATCATTCATACCCATCACATACAACCCCTAACTCTCTCATTTGTCGTGCTGTGCTGTTTCATATCCTTCAACGTCCTCCTTAATCCCTGTCTCTTTCCTCTCATTCTTCCTCTCTCTCCCTCCTCCCTCTTCTCCCATCCCAACCCATCTCCCTTCTCTATTCTCCCCCCTCTTGCCTCCACTATCTTTTCTTCCACCACTCTCTTCATCCCTCTTCATCTATCACCATCTCTCCCCTTCATTTCACTATCCTTCTCTCCATCCCCTCCTTCTCCATCATCCTCTTCATCTCTCTTCTTCCACTCCATCTTATTCCTTTCCTTCCATTTTCTTCTTTCTCCCTTCTTTCCATCATTCTTCTTTCAGCCACTTATCCACCTTATCACACCCTCTCCTCTGTATCCTCCTCCTCTGCAACCTCCTACAATTCCTTTTTTCCTGTTCATCCTCCTCTACCTCTTCATTTCTTTCCTCCTTCTCCCCTCCAGTCTCCTATCATTTCCTTCCTCCCTTAACTGGCTTCCTCAGATCGAATATCTTCCCCAATGATCATTCCATTTGGCTCCAGATTCCCTCAATGTCATGTCAGAAAAAACGTCTTTGTAAAGGACTCTAATGCAGGCAGCCATCTGTCCATCTATCCATTCCTCCACACCTTTGTCCCCAGGTCCAGTATTTGAGTAATTATCTTGCTGCCCTCATCAGTTCTCAGAGAAGCCAGAGCAGACATCTGGTATGCACTGAGGATTTTGTTGGGGGGGGGGGTGGAGAGAGGAAAAGAGGAGGAAGGAAGGAAAGGAGAGGAGAAAGTGAGAAATAGAGTAGGAAAGTGGATAGCAAAAGAATGATGGAGAAAAGAGAAAGAGGAGAAAGGAGGGAGGGAGGAAGAGTAAGAGAAAGGTGGAGGTAGGGAAAGGAGAGAGTGGGAGAGTGAGAACAAGCAGGAGAGAGAGGGAGGAGGGGGGAGAGGGAGGGAGAAAGGAGGAATAGAGAGCAAGAGAGAATGGGAAAGCATGAGAGAGACAGACAGACAGACAGAGAAGGAGAGAGAGAGAGAGATCATTCTGTGTTTTAGTGTGTGCTGGGTGTGAATGCCTGAACAGCAGTCATGAACTCACAGAATGGAGCTTTAGGAGAGGACCTGAGGCCATCACTGTGTCCTTCTGTCTTATCTTATGTCTTATCTTTTAGTTCCCTCAAATCTTTCTCTGCCTCTCTCATTCTCCCTTCTCCATACATCATAATATTAGTGAATATCTACATGGGAAGAGAAAATGGTTGTCTTTCTATGTTGCTGTTACACATATAACTGTTATACGTGGGGACAGGTACATGTGTGGTTCTACATGGGTTTGTATGAAATATATATGCAGTATACTGTGCTCACAGTGTGTGAATACGGGAATGTCACAGGTGTGTGAGACATATTCTTTTGTGTATGGTATATATACACATACATCATACACAATATATATGTATATATACAAATATATGTACTTGGCTCTGTAAAGTGTACATAGAGGTTATATGCTCTGTGTGTGTGTGTGTGTGTGTGTGTGTGTGTGTGTGTGTGGTGTACATAGGGAGGAGGGGTTCACAGTAAGGGGAAGGATAAGTTAACATAGCTTCCCTTGTGTCTGTCTAAAGTTATCCCTCCCCTGGAGCTCAGCTTCCTTTTGAATTCCAACAAAGCCAAGAGGATTACCCGCAATGCAGTCCTTTATGTAAGAGACAGTGAGACACAGAGACAGAGAGACACACACTCAGAGACAGAGATCCTAAGGCACAGGTGCCCACACACAGTGTGTGGCATGCTAAGCAATGTGTACCTAATTCAGGAAGTGTCACTGTCAAGGTCCTAATTGTAAAATAATAAAATGGCCCCCAGCTCCCAACCCACCACTGGACCTTCCCACTATATCCAGAGTTCACTCCCCTGTAATCACCTCAGCTCTCTGTCCATGTGCCAAGTTATACTCAATGACCCTCTCTCCAGAATGTCCATTCATGTAGGAGTGGGGTTCTGCTTGCTCTCAGGTTCCTCCTAAGACCACTCACCCAAGCTGACACAAAGCCAGATCCAAGCAGTAGGAGGTGAGGGAGTGTGAAGTAGTGTTGCCTTGTCAGAGATTGTGGGGGCTGAAGAATAGATGGAGGCACCCAGCAGGGAACAGCTGTTCCCTATGACAGTGTTCCTTGTGGAGGAGGAATGAGGGAAAAGGAGTACCTTAGATCCATGCCTCCAAATTACCACTTACCAGATCACAAGGGGATGGGGAGTTAGGAGGGGACAGTACATATGTACATGGGAGCAAAAGTGTTTTCAGGAATCAGATTCACAATCTATTTACCATTCTTCTCACAACCAGACTGATTGTTTAGCTCCCAGGCGCTCATTTATGAGACCACATCTGTAGCCAGCAATTTGGCTCACCAATATCCCTGCCTAGGAATGTTGATGCAAAGGGGCTGGGACCAGCACAGGCCAGTCCAGTTAGGCTAGGGAGACCTACTAGTTCTGCTTCTCCTCATTTTATTGTTGAAGAAACTGAGGCAGACAGAGGGTTAAATGACTTGCCCAGAGTGGGTCACACAGATAGTATGTATCTGAGAGGCCAGATTTGAATTCAAGTCTGTCTCCAGATCCAGCTTCCTATCAGTGGAGCCACCAGTTTTTTCTGAACTAGATGACCTATAAGATCCCTTAGAGCTCTAAATCTGTGATCCTATGACAAATTAGTAGTGGTGTCCCAGTTAGTGCCAGTTCATGGGGAAGGACTTAGGTAATTGGAGACGTTGTAAAAATCAGGAAAGGGAGGGCCTGATTACTTAGCTGTGAATTTGTCCTTCCTGGATAAAGAAAAGACAGCTTCCTAGGCCCTTGTTGATATGTGCAAGATTCACATCTTCTTTATGTTGCTATGGTCTACTGGGACCCCCGGGGCCTTTGGGAGAGGGGTTCCCCTTAGTGGGGACTGCTCACTCCACCAACTAGGGGAAACTCCAGCGATATCTTGATTTTATACCTACTAAAAATCAACCTATCACTGATCAACACGCCCATGAAGAGGTCAGTGGCTAGAAACTGGCTCTCATTCCCCAAGGTGGGCCCTTTATGTTTCCTTCAGCCACTGAGTTCTGACAATTGAATGGGGGAAGAAGGGAGTTGGAGGAGGGTTTCAATGCCATTCTGAGAATTTGATTTGTACCCTGTTCTTTCCAGCTTGGCGTTCTCACTCCCACGCCTTCCTCAGAGTGGGCAGACTCTTAGTCAGACCCTATAACAAGAAACAGGGAAACACCCCTTTCCCTGAAGGTCTGAGCTTCCTTTCCAAATCTATCAGTCAGATAGGTTTGCCTTACCTTCTTTGTCTTGCCTTACCCTGCTTACCTTCTTACTACCCAGCTCCCTCAGATGTCCTCTGCTCCCCAGTTTCTGTACCTCTTTAATGCCTCAACAAAGATATGGCCAAAGCAGGCAGGTAATACCCTACAGATGTGTATGGAGGCTGGTTCTGATAGCTTACTCTCTGGCCTCTGCTTCTCTGAATCTTAGCTAAGGCTCTGCTGATCCTGGATTCTGTCATTTTCACTAATGGTCTCAGAGGGGGCTTTACAGTCCGAGTGTTGTAATGAGATTCTGATGAAATCTTGTATATGAAACACTTTGGGAAATGTTAATGCCAGCTATCATTATCATTATTACTATTACATGTGCCTGTATGTATACTATGCGGGAGACCAGGGTAAGGATGGGGGGGGGTCTCTGTATGTGATTATATGTATGTTTAGGCAATGTATGCATATAAGGCATATATGTCCATATGTAGATATTGTTTGGTAATGGTGATGGTGGTGGAGGTATGCATGTGTGTATGTGGAGGGGGGGGAGGTACCTCCAACTTTGGGCAACCTCCTGTGGCTTTTTTTATTTCCCTCAGCCCTAGTTTCTACATCCTCCGACATCAGTGGACTCAACTTCTGCTTGCCAGCCTTGGCCTCCATTTGTCAACAGCCAGTATGGTGGGAGGGTGGGCTCATGGGCAGTGCTGGCTGGCATGCCTGGGCCCCCCCAGACCCACAACCCCCACTGACCTCATATCCTATGTCCACAGGTCTACGCAATCTTAGTTAGCCACCCACCTACCCCCAACGACCACTTCACTCCAACCCCCGTCTCCTACACAGCCGGCTTCTACCGCATCCCCGTCCTGGGGCTCACCACCCGCATGTCCATCTACTCCGACAAGGTAACTCCCGCATGTGCCCCTCGATGCCCTGGTCAGCACTCTGCCCTGCATTGTGTGTCAGACTGGGGTAGACCTGGCCTATGGGCAGCAGTTCTGTGGCTAGAGACAGCTGACTGATAACCTCAGGCCTCAAGGAATCTGGGGGCCAGAAGTGAGCAAGAGAGAGGAAGAAAATCGGGTCTGAATGGGCAGTAGGTGAGTGGTGGTACAAAGGAGGAACCCTGGGACTAGTAGTCCTGAGCACCCCAGCTCTTCCAGCCCCCACGTGAATGTGGGGTCCAAATGGTTTCCCTCTGGGGCTACGCATGACCCTAGGAGGAACCCAGATCACTTTATGTCAGTGGCAAAGGCTGGAGGGCCCTGCACAAAGCGGAGGGTGAGGGAAAGTTCCCTAGTCTAAGGTGTCCAATAACCAGCCACTAGACAGCATTTCCAGGATGACAGAAAGGTTGCTTCCGAGGTCCATTAGCCAAAGCCAGCAATTAAGAAGGCCAAGCAGTCATGCCTGATGCTCAGTGCCTTCATCGCACCCCCAGCCCTAGAAGAAGATAGGGCCAAGACTTTTCTTCTGGGAAAGGGAGACCAATGCCTATCTGCTCTCCTGCTTGGCATGAAGGAAATAAGTTTGCTAGAAAAGTTACCATGTTTCATGACCAAATATCACAGTTTGTCCACTCAAGACAGTCCATAGAAGATGCTTTAATGAGCTTCGCCTGCCTCCTTGTCATCCCCCAGACCTTATTCCTGTGCTGCCCCACTGGAGGGCCAGCAGTTTTCTCTGAGATTACATAAAGGGATGTTAAAGTCTAGCCCCAGCTCAGGACTGGGTCATTTGGGGCACAGAGGGGAAACACATTCCCTCCCCTCCTCCACCTACCAAATTCCAGGGAGCCAATGTTGAAACAAAAAGAAGGCAGTTTCAGGGCCAAGTAAATCCACTTCACACAGTGGGGGGCCTTCCCTCATTAATCAATCAACACCTGTTTATTGAATGCTTACTGTGCTTTATGCTGGGGAGACAAAGATGTAGGAGGCAGAGTCCTTTGCCCTGAAGACTGACCAAGCACAAGAAAAGAGAGGTAATTCAAGATCCTGTGAGATCAGTGCCCAGCAAATGCCTCAATCTAGCAACCCTTCAGGGAATTGAGTAGACAAAGAACATTATGACCTGGGGCTGTCAGGGGACTTTTCATGGAAGAGCTGCCCAGAGACTGGAATTGGGATCTAAAGACTAGAAAGAGTTTAAATAAGTGGAAAGGTATGGGGAAGGGCATTCTAGATTTGGAGGTAACAAAGTACCCACTGCATTTAAGGACCAATGAATGAAGTGAACTTCAGGCTAGAAAGGACCTTAGAGATGAGATCATTAATCCAACCCATTCATTGTACAAATGGAGAAATTGAGTCCTTGAGGGGAGAAGTGACTTGCTCAAGGTCTCTGACAGACAGCTCTGAATGATGAAAGTCCTTTCATATCTGGGCTCTCAAGATCTGCCCCTGGGGGGGAGGTGTCATCCCCTTCATCACCATCATTTGAAAACTATGCATGCATTTCTTGGGAAAATCATTCTGCTCATAGATCATTTACAGGACACTGGAGTGGTTAAACACCATGACAAACACAATCACTAAATCAAACAGATGCCTCTGGGAGCTACAAGAACTTGGATGCATAGGTGGAGTACATCCCTGGATCAAGGAGTGTCCCTCGGGCACCCTTTCCAGGAGTTCCTCAGGCCTGAAAATCACAGAATGGGAAAAAATAGACACACAGAGAACAGTCTTTTCATCTTATAAAGCCCAGGAGGGAAGGAGAGCCTACGGAATGAACCCTATACCTTTCAGTTAGTATAAGGGAAAGTATGTTGAAGAAGAAGGGACTGTCTGCCCCAAATTCCAATGAAATCATCTATAATGTGCTCTTCTATGACTACAAAAATATCTTAGCAACTTGTCAAATACTAATCAGTTTAGCATTCTCAGAACTCAGCCCTTCCCCTGGGGAGAAGAGAACTAAAGGAGGAGCTAGATAAGGTAGATGTTCAACACTCAAAAGAGGAGCTTCAAGGCTAGGTACCCCCAAACAGGGCTGAGATAGAGGAAAGAACTGAAAATTAGAAGCCACTTTAAACTATCCCAGATGAGACCATCTGTGGACAGATTTTCACTAGATCAGAGATCTGGACTCTGTAAAGCTCACTGATTTCTCTAATTTTGTGGTTCTTAAGGCTATTGGTTGTTCAACTGATGGTGGCAAGTTGGGGGAGGGGGGGAAGGCAGTCCAGCTGGTGATTTTGCTTTTGTAGTCTCTTAGTGAAAGTTCCTTTTAACAAATTCCAACCTTGTCTTGACTAAAACAGGAAGGAAAGGTTTTTTCCTTGCCTCTCCCAGCACAGGCAGAGATAAGCACAAGCTTGGAGGCTTGGTGGGGTGGCAACAGTGACCTTGTCAGCTCCAGAGGATGGGGAAAGCCAGCACTGCTGGAGACAAAGAGGATTGGAAGCCCTTTATGTTGAAGGTTTGAAGGTCACGTTGCCCTGTTATGTCACTTCTACCCATTGGTCCCAGTTCTACTCTTAAAGACAAATGGGACAAGTCTAATCACTTTTTCACATGACCGCCTTTCAGATATTTGAAGACACATAGAGCACAGTAACCCTTAGTCCCTCTCACTGCCTAGATCAGTTTATCTTACCCCCAAGTTTCAAAAATATCTCAGGTTCCTGCAATGATGGACACTTGGATTTTTTTTAAATCATTTACACAAGTACACAATGAAGGAAGAATGAGTGAGTAAATAGCAGATCATGTGAAAAAGACCTGGGGATTTTAGTGAATTGTATGCTCTGTATCAGTTAAGGGTGTGATACAACAGCCCAAAAAAACCTCCTACTGTAATCTTAGGTTACATCAAAAGAAGTACAATATCCCAAATGAGAGAAGTCATAGTCCCACTGTACTGTGCCCTCATCAAGCCACATCTGGAGCACTGTGCTTAGTTTGAGGATTCAGGTTTTAGAAGGTACATGGATGAATTTGAGCATTTCTAGAAGAGAAAACTATGAAAACTATTACCACCAGCATGATAAGGGGACTTGAAATCAAATAACATGGGGACCAAATCATATAGTGAAGGAATTTGGGATGTTTAGCCTGGAGAAGAAAAACCTTATAAGGGGACATGATATCTGTCTTCAAATATCCAAATGGTTGTCCTGTAGAAAAGATCAGGCTTATTCTGTTTTTTCCTAGAGATCAGAACCTAGGACCAATAGGCAAAAGTTACAGGGAGACAGATATTGACTCAAAAACAAAGGAGTTCTTGACAAAAAGAACTTTTTGAAGCTAGAATGGGCTCCCTTGGTATTCCATTACTTGAAATGTTTGAGCAGAGGTTCAATCATCACTTGGCAAGGATGCTGTAAATAAGCAGTCCAGTGTTGGGTTAAAGTTGGGCTGGGTGGCCTTTGAGGGACTTTACAAATAAAAATTCTGTGATTTTGATTTTAAGGTGTGGGAGGGAAACAAGAGGTAAGGGGGTAGGGAGCATAGAGACAGAAGCGGTACCAAGAGGGATCCCATGACTGGGACAGTGCCTAGTCTCTTAGACCGGTAAGTGTTAGCCTGGCCAGCGGTGGCATGAGTTGGGGAGAATGGGAGGATCTGGGTGAAAATATCTGCCCTCTCAGTTTCCAATTGACTCCCCAGCCTCCATCCAATTAGGGACCCTTTGCTCGTTTCCCATCCCCCAAAATCCCAATTCCCCTCAAGCCTCTGCTCTCCTCAATCTCTTACCTCTCAGGCTTCTCTCACCTCTTAGGTTCTCCCACCCCAGACTCTGTCTCTCCTTGGCCTCCACATCCCCACACTCCAGGACTCAAGTCCTTCTAGCCACTTGCTCCTTTGGCCTACGTATAGTCCTGAACTCTGGTCCCCTTGGCCTCTATGCTCCTGAGTCCCTGTTCCCTACCCCAGTTCCTACACACACACACACACACACACACACACACACACTCACACACACACACACACAGACACACATACATACACACACATACTATAGCTCCCGTCCCCCTCAGTCTCTCCTGTGCCCCCTACAGAGCATCCATTTGAGCTTCCTTCGGACTGTGCCTCCATACTCCCACCAATCAAACGTCTGGTTTGAGATGATGCGTGTCTACAGCTGGAACCACATCATCCTCATTGTCAGCGATGACCACGAGGGCCGGGCAGCCCAAAAGCGCCTAGAAACACTTCTGGAGGAGCGGGAGTCCAAGGTGAGGGGGACAGGGGTGGTTGAGGGAGGCAGCTGAGGCGAGGAGCAGAGGGCAGAGGCCGCCTGGGGCAGGGCCGCAGTGTCTGTAGCTCCTATGTGTAAAACACCCTTCTCTTTCCATTGTGCCATGGCTGGCATCACCATGTCTGACGAGCGCCCAACCCAATCTGTACTTGGTTCATTTCACGTGCTTTGCCATAGTCGAAATCTCCCACGTGTCATCCCTACTGGCAAAGGGTCACATAACCTGGAGTTCTGCAAACACCACCCTGCCCCTGCCTCCAGGAGCCCCTTGGGCTGAGTGTGGGGGGCTTCAAGCAGGGCTGTTCTCCTCTGCACCCTGGCATGGAGCCCCCTGCCCTGGAACTGTCCCTGTGCTCACTAATACATCTCCCTGGGCCATGTGCCTAGAAAGTGGGCATAGGCCAGTCCACTGGAGTCCCTTCAAGTATACTTCCCTCCTGAGTGTGAGTCAATGAGCCATGTAGCCCAGCCCTTAGCTCTGTTTGTTTCTTTAGAGAGCTCACTTTGATGATTGGGAGGTAGCATGGTATGTTGGAAAGAGCACTGACTCTGGAGTCAGAGGCTCTAGGTTCAAATCCCTTCCTCTGACATTTACTGCCTGTGTGACCTTGAACCAATCATTTAAACTTCCATCAAACTCAGTTTCCTTCTTGGTAAAATGAGAGGTTTGGACTAGTAGGCCTCTGAGTTCCCTCCAGGCTCTAAGTCTATGATCCTATTATTCACCTCACCCCAAGCCTGGGAATGGGAGGTCTTTATCTGGGCATGGACCTTGGAGCTCTTAAATCCACCCAACCTCTACAATCTCCAGGCCTCCTACTCATCAGAACTCAACCAAGACAAATCTCAGAGAGTCACAGCACTCCTGAGACTGGCCACCCAGACACAACCTCTTTGGGACAGGGACCCTATCCCAGAGAAGGGCCCAGGCTCTAGCCCTTTTCTCTCTCCCCTTTCCCAGGTACCTGATTCTCCCTTCCTAAGTCTTATTTCTCCAGCTATTCTGGGGCATGGGTGGAAAATTGCCCTTAGCACAAATGGAAAAGAGGTTGAAGTGTTTCCCCATGCCCTTGGAGTCCTACCTTTCCCTCTGTGTTCTCCCTGGCTTCTCTACTCTCATCTTCCCTTTCTTGTGCCCTCCTATATCTTTCCCACCACCAGTGCTGGGGATCTAAGGACTGAAGCATTTAGTCTCCATTTCCTTCAGAGGTGCTGATATTCATGCTTTCCAATCAAGCCCTCTCACCCTCTACCATGACCTCAGTTCCTTTGGTTCATGACTATCAACCCTGGTCATGAACCAAATCTTTGAATGCACCATTGCTTCCTTGGATTAAGAGGGAAGCCAGAGACTTATCCTACACATATCCCCATTCTGTCCCGTGTCTGTACTCAAGACAACTCTTGGGCTCAATTAGGGTGTTTGCCAGTCCAGAACTAATGTTAGGAGAAACAGGAAGAGAGGGGATTCTGGGGCTGGGGGCCCTGGGAAATGGGGAAGACATTAGGGCACTCTTCAAATTTTGACCCATTTTATAGATCCTTGGAGGTTGGCACCCTTTCTAGCTGACAGAGAAGTCATGAGAATGGGTTTTCTGGAGTTAGGGATATCTCGCTAGGACTGGGAGCTCCTGAGATCAGGGGTCATGTCTCCCCTCTCAAGTTAGAAAAATATAAACAGTGGGCCCCCCTCCCCCAGTGATCAATGTTAGAATCATCCTTATTTAATATTTTTAAATAAATAGTCTGGAGTAGGAAATGCACAATGAAATCTATGCATTTGTAGGTGGTGCTAAGTTTTGTTTTGTTTTGAGAAACAAGGTGATACATTGGACAGCGTTCTGGACTGGGAGCCAGGGTCTTGGCTCTGCCTCTAACACAATGCATATATGACCTTGAGAAAAATATAACCCTTCTCTGGGTTTCAATTTATGCACTTGCAAAATGAGGGAGATAATACAATATAATAGGGAAACATTTATTAAGTACGTACTATGTGCCAGGCACTGTGCTAAGAAATAAGACTAGCTGTTCTCTAAGATTTCTTCCAGAAAACTGACAACTCTGTGACTCCATAACTCTCATACAACCTATAATGCATTTACACCAGAATACTGATCCTTAGAATAGATATAAGACTCTTACAATAGATACTAGAAATGGTCTCAAAGGAAGGGGAGAAAAGTCTGAGGGCCCAGAGGGAGGGCAGAGAAAAAGACTAATTTGTAAATACAAAGGCAGAGAGGAGAGATTTGGGCTTATAAAATTACAGAGGGGAGAGGCCCAAGGAAGACTTGGGGCCTGTTTGCCAAACCTCAAATATTACACTTAGGGTGAGTAGAGTGGAACATGAAAATGAATCCCAGGCTATCTCACTTTACTGATTAGGGAGTGAGCTGAAGAACCTTGTTCCTCAGAATTGCTACAGGCTGGAAACACAACCTATGGCAAATTCATAGCAGATTTGTAACCCCTCCTCCAGAGACATATCAGTAAGATTTGGGAAGACCCTATAACTTTTAAGTTTGACCCATATACTTTTAGTCTTTTGCGCAAGGTCAAAGCTGCAGGTCTTTCCATATTGTACAGAAAGGTTTCTTGAGGAAGGGTCACAAATTACAAAGGAAGCTGGGGATTGGGTGATGGGGGAGGGAGGGAATGTTCCTGACCCATGTGGTGATGATATAAAATACAACCAGGGCCTTTCCCAAATACACACACACACACACACACACACACACACACACACACTCAGTGCCTCATCCTAAATGTTCTGCCCAGAGAGCTCATAGCTCATAGGTCGTAGCTCAGGCTTTCATTCTTAGCAGTGAATTGGTGGCAGGGTGGGGTGGGCAAGTGGCTGCTATTGGGAAGGATGCATATCCTCTGGAAAGTCTGAGGACAGCCCAAGCAGGGTTTGTCTACTTTGGGCACTGCCTGTGGGCCCCGATCACACAATTTTTTTCTGTTCTGCCTGGCATTGCATCAGTCTCACAAGCCAATTCATCAGTACTTCATAGCCACTTAGGGAGGAGAAATGAGATGGAATTTCCTTTTCTCCCTAGATAATTTCATGCAGCTATCACCCTCCTGATTGTCTAGGTTCTTAACGACTAGCATATAGATTCTACCGTATGTGTGTGTGCATGTATATATGTATATGTATATGTATATATATATATATATATTCCTCCTATCTGTGTGTATATATGAAACAGTCATACACTCTTCTCAAGACAGTCATACACTCTTCTTAAGACCTAGTTCTCCATATATTGTCTGAAAATTTAGACCAATCCAATCCAACAGCCATCTCCTACAGTGAAGCCCAATATTCAATTGTGCTCACTGGAGGAAAGGCAGAGCTGTCAGCCCCTCATACATCTTGGAATGCAGATGGTAGACCATGGATCAGGATATATAGTGACACAATTTTGGACAAGGATGGGTTGGAAATGGGGACACACAAGGACACAGACTGAGTGACATATGGGTAGGGGGAGGGGAGCGGGATCCAAATGCCAACACACTTTTCTTTCCCCAAGGTATGAGCTATTTCGTAATGCCTAGCTCCTTGGACAGGAGCTGTCCCGCCAGCACCAGTCTCCCCCACTCTTGGTCCCCGCCCCTCCCTGCCCTAACTCTCCCAGGGGAAATATGGTGTTTGCAAGCTCCATGGCTACGTGGCCCTCATGCAGACCGTGGAGAGGCGGTGATGTTGGATTTGCTTTAGTGCTCGTCATTTTCAGCTGTTTATAATCTTCTTCTGTGTCTGCATATTTTCTCTGTGCACATTATCCATCAGAGTAAAAAAAGGAACTATGAAAACCTCGACCAACTTTCCTATGACAACAAGCGAGGACCCAAGGTATCTTTGCATGGACGTGCACGCCGCCCACCGACCTAGGTAGTCACTGAGGTGCCTGTGAGAGTCACAGACACCAGCCCTCAGGCGTTCGCCTTCGCCTTTGAGCGAGAGGGCTTTAACCAAACAAGGAATAACTCTAAAGTCGAGGCAGGCTGGTGCTGGCAACATGGGCGCACGTGGCGGTGCCGAGCTGGTAGTTTTGTTTGAAGAGACAGAGAGAAAGACAGAGAGAGAGAAAGAAAGAGAGAGAGAAGCACAGTCAGCTGGAGGAGGAGGACGAGCTCTCTCTGGGAAATGCATGTGAACCGTTGGGACCCGCCAGGGTTTCCTTTTTGAAACCCGGGAGGGAGCCGCCCCTACCTGGTCACCTGGGGACGGGGCTACTCCTGCTGGCCACTGCCTAAATCGGGGCCTTTGCGGATTTCCCGCGGTTCTGGAAAAGACGCCCCCGTCTGAGTTCCCGGTTGCATTCCGAAAGCCTTTTTTCTGTTACCTGTCCGCTGCACGCCTCTTTCTGAGTCTCGGTCCACTTCAGTTTGCATGCACAGTGCAAAAAGGAGAGAAAGAGAGAGCGCGAGAGAGAGAGAGCGCGAGAGAGTTTGAGATTGATTGAGAGAGGGAGAGCGAAAACGAGAGCGAGAAAGAGAGAGAGAGCAAGAACAAGGGAGCCAAGGAAAGAGAGAAGGAACGGAGAAGGAGTGAGTGGAAAAGGAGAGGAAATAAAGGAAGAAACGGCAACAGCCTTAGTTTACCTGAATTGCCGTTTGGGGTTACTGGTGGCTGCGGCCCCATTGCGCCAGAGAGGCGCCCGTATCGGACCCAGCAGCCCCCTAACACTCCGGTTCATAACCACAGGCAGAGAAGGTGCTGCAGTTTGAACCTGGGACAAAGAATGTGACAGCATTATTGAAGGAAGCCCAAGAGCTGGAGGCCCGAGTGATCATCCTCTCAGCCAGGTAAGTCAGAAGTCAAGGATACTTTGTCACCTGCACCTAAACCCCATCTTGAGGCCTCAGGGTTTTATCCCTGTTCTGACCTAACTCCCCATAACATAGAGCTTTTCATCTCTACCTCATCCCCTCTGTAGCCCTTATTCCACCCTACCCAAATTACATATGCCCTCCCATGAGAGCAAGCACACACACAAACACACACACATGCACACAAACACACACACTTCTTCATGCTACAGAGTTACTAGAGAAAGTAATAGAATATTTCAAGTTCCACAAGGCCTTTCACATTTACAAACTAAGGCAACACAGACTTATAAGACTGAATTGGAATTGGAAACAAAATAATATTTATAGAGTTCCTTGAGACTTAAAAAAAAAAAGTACTTTTCACTTAACTGTCCTGTGGTGGAAGAAGTACAAGTATTAACCTTATTTCACACGAGAGGAAACTAAGGCTCACAAAGGTTAAGTGATGAATCCAAGGTCACATAAATAGAGAGTATCTTTCAGCCACTGTTCAAATCTAAATGTCTTAAGTCTAAGTTCAACATTCTTTCTTTCTTAAAAAGATAAATAAATGTTTTATTTTAAAAAACTTAATGTTTTATATCAATGCAGTCCAACTAAACATGCTTAATAATTGTATTTAAATTATTTCATTTTAAGACTTAAAGCATCATTACCCACCTTTGGGTCATTCCCTCTTCTTTTTCTTTTTCTTTTTTTTGCTTTTATTTAGTATTTTATTTTCCCCCAGTTACATGGAAAAACATTTTCTGATATTCATTTTTAAAACTTTGAGTTTTAAATTTTCTCCCTTCCTCCCTCCCCACCTCCCCTCACTGAGAAGGCAAGCAATTCGATATAGGTTATATATGTGTAGTCATGCAAAACATATCCATAACAGTTATGTTGTAAAAGAAAGTGTTGACAAGGAAAAAAACTCAAGAAAAATTAAGCAAAAAAAAGTATGCTTCAATCTGTATGCAGACACCATCAGTTCTTTCTCTGGGGATGGATAGCATTTTTCATCATAAGTTCTTCAGAGTTGTCTTGGATTGTTGTATTGCTGAGAATAGCCAAGTCATTCATAGCTGATCATCTTACAATATTGCTATTATTTTGTACACAGTACCTTTCACTTTGCATCAGCCCATGTAAGTCTTTCCAAGTTTTTCTGAGAGCATCGTATTCACCATTTCTTATAGTACAATAATATGCCATCATAATCACATATCACAATTTATTCAGCCATTCCCCAATTGATGAGCATTCCCTCAACTTCTAATTCTTTACCCCTAGAAAAGAGTTGCTATAAATATTTTTGTACATGTAAGTCCTTCTTTTTTTTTTTTATCTCTTTTGGTATACAGATGTGTAGTGGTATTGCTAGGTCAAAGGGTATGTATAGTTTTATAGCCCTTTGGGCAAAGTTCCAAATTGCTCTACAGAATGATTGAATTGAATCAGTTCACAACTGCACCAACAGTGCATTAAAGTCTCATTTTTCCCATACTGCCTCCAACATTTGTCATTTTTCTTTTCTGTCCTGTTAGTCAATCTAATAAGCATGAGGTAGTATCACAGAATTGTTTTGATTTGCATTTCTCCTATCAACAGTGAGTTAGAGTATTTTTTTTAATATGGCTATAGATAGCTTTGATTACTTCATTGAAAACTGATCATATCTTTTGATCATTTATCAATTGGGAAATAGCTCTTAATTTTTATAAATTTGACTCAGTTCTTTATATGTTTGAGAATCATTCCCTCTTCTAAGTCCCCACCAAGGTTCATTCTTATCCATTTTTCCTCCTATATGGTCCTAGCTAGTACATCAAGTCCACAGCTGTTTTAGAGATAGACAAAAAAAAAATCTTATCAAAGGAGAAATGTAGATAGTGGGGTACTCTGGAGAATGGTTTATTTTGCATTTCCTACAAATTAGTTAAAAGAGGGAGTTACAGGGATATTTCATAGACTCCCAGACAGTCAGAACTGGAAGAGCCTTAAAGAGCAATGCCAGAATTTGGCAGATGAGGAAACTCCCTTCAAAAAAGGGAAATAGCCCATTCAAGACCACATAGTCAGGTGATAGAAGACCAGAACTAGGATTTCTTAATTTGATTCCCCATCCAATATTCTTGCCTCTACACCATGCTGTCCATTTTTGCCAATGACTTTAGTAGTGTCATGTCATCCCAAGATGATATTGCATACTAAGATCAATTGCAGGAATCTCTGTGATGGGATTGCCCAGGTGTAAAGGGGCTTAAGTGTCCAAAGCTGGCTGGTCCTTGTTCTGTTCTTCTTGGTCTCCCACAACCTCTGTACTAGTTCTAACAATCCATCTCTCCCCTAGACTCTGGAATGTATCTGGCCACCATTATGCTTTTTGAGGTTGGATGAGATGTCAGAAAAGTAAACCATGAATTTCAATGTGGGCTGAAGTCATACTTTGTGATACACAAGGAACATATCACCCAACCACATTTGTAGACTGGCAGGCCCTGAGCTCTGGGGAAAGAGATGGAGCAAGGATGCAAGGTCATCATTGTAGATCATTCCATGAAGATGTAGATCTTGTGTGTGACTGTGGCTATGGTGACCTTCCACAATATTAGACAGCATTAAGAGGTAAGCTGGAAATTAAAACAGAAAACTCTTGTCCTTGTCTACTAAAAAACATTCATCTATCCTAGCAGAGCTGTGGATAGGTCTGGCCACTGCCCTTCTGGACAGATACACTAGGAAAGGTCTGAGAAAGATGACAATTATGATCCAAGAAAAGAAACTTGGGTGAAGGGGAGGGGGTAAAGATCACAACAGGAAAATAACTTGAGTTGGGGTATTAGAAAGGGAAAATAAGTAAGGACTTGTGGAGAAGATGAGGACACTTTAGCTTATAGGGATGGAGGCTAAAAAAATATGGGAAAGGATGACATAGATAATCACCAAATGCCAGACACTAGGAAAAGAAGATGGAAAGAGGTTTTTTGGGGAAAGTTTTACATTCCACTTTGAAAAGTAAATTAATGTGTGCTGGTAAATGTTTAACAATCTGCTCTGAGTGGATAGGTGTATGCAGAACACATTTTTAGGTTCAACTGGCATTATTAACATTTTTCTCCATCACTTTCTTAAGTCTAGACAATCAACAAAACAATAAATCAAGTCTTGATTTATAGCAGTTGCTGATTTCGGAGGTGTAAAAGCTCACGTGGAATTAGCACACCCCTGGAAATAAACTTAGTAACTCATTGCCCCAAGATCATAGAACTCAAGAATTTAGAGCTGAAAGTGCTCTTAGTCCATCGCCTTCACAGAAACAGCCTTATTGTAATGAAAAGAACTATAGCTTAGGTGTCAGAGGAGTAACTTTGCTAGTTACTGACTCTGTGAGCTTGAACAAGACACTTCGTATCCCTGGGACTCAATTTCTGGATCTGTAAAACAAGAGATTGGACCAGATGATCCCTAGGGCCCCTTCCAGCTCTACATGCCATGATATTAATGCAAATGAGGAAAGTGAAGTTCAGAGAAGATAAACTGATTTGCCTTAATACAGGCTGGTAATACAAATAGATTCAGAAAAGATTTCAAAGCATTCAAAAAGGACAAATTTCCTAATGAGATAAATCTGGATTTTTCCTGAAGTCTTCTATACAAGAATCCCATTAGGACTGATTTTTTTTTTTTTTTAAAGAATGCTCAAATGATGATCCAAACACCACTATGAAAAGGGAAGCCAGGCACATTAATATGGCTGTTTGCCCTTGATGTTGTCACTTCCTCACACTTCCTTAGATCTGTCCTTGGATTCTATCACAATGCAACCCCCACTCTGTTCTCCCAAAACTGCTGTGTTTGAATATTTGAGAAAAAAAAAGAGGAAAACATTTCAGTTTTAGCTTTTATCAAAGGCCTGCCTGATGCTAGGTATCAAGGAAGATCTAGTGACCTAATAAGATACAACAGCCCCTGTCTACTTTCAAGGATCTCACAGGGTAGGTAGTAAGGAAGCTATGACCTATGGCAGAACTGGGATAAGGCAAGGTCTGAACATTGAAGCCTCATGCCATGGAAGGTCACAATCCATTGGGTGTCACTGTCCACTGGAGGCTATTGTCTCATATTGTAGCACATGCAACCTGACTTTATCATAAAATCAATTCCCACATGCTAGGGAGAGAGGGATTTCCTGGCTTTAAAACTATGTCCATAAAATATTAAAAAAGCGTTTTTATGTAGCAATTTAAGGATTTTCATAATAATCTAGGAACTGAACACAATGGCCAAATAAAGTTGAAATTTTAGTTTAAAAAAGTCTACAATGCCATAAAGAAGTTATAGAAAGTTATAAAAAGTCATATTAAAAAGTGTCCAAGATTGTATGCTAAGCAGCTGCCTGTTTTACCTGTTTCTAATACCAAGTCTGTACCTTGGACAAGTCACTTCCTTTCTCTGGGTCCTAGTTTCCTCTTCTGCCAAATAAGGGGGTGGGACTAAGTGATTACCAAAAGAAAATAGAGGACAACCAGCCCTCTCTCCTGGAGCACCCTAGTCCTCTGTTAGTCAGAACCCTGAGATTCAGAGATCTGCTTTCCATCCTGATAACAATAATGGTAAATGTGTTCTAGTGGAAATAGCAGACTTGGAGTCTGAGGACATAGTTTCAGATCCTTGCTTTGTTACTAATTTCCTAGCAACTTGTACTGAGTATAATCAACATCTAGGGAGGGAATGACACTCCTGACTGCCCCAACCTGCCTTCTGGCTGGTTTGGACAAGTCGCTACTCCAATTCTTTGTGCCTCAGTCTCTTTATCTATCAAATGAGAGAGTTGGATTAGCTGATATCTAAATCCCCTCTTAGCTCTGAATTCAATGACCCTGTCAATATCTAGTATCTATAAGGCTTCAAGGTTTCACCAAAAGCTCCTCTAGCTTCCTTCGAATGTCTCTTCCGTCTCACTATGAGTGGCAAGATCCTGGATGGCCAGGAGGCACATGAGGGTGGGCACAAGGGTCTACAGATTTATAGGTTTTTATGCCATTACTTCTATATCGCCCTTCCAGACATACATCAGTTTTTAGTTTGAAAAGGTGCTGGGAAAGATCCCCTAGCAGTGCTCTCACCTCTTCCCTATGTCTTTTTCCCACCAGACCATGAAAAGCTCCAGGGCCCTACAAGTACACCCTACCCTAGCCTGGACATATTTCTGCCCCACTACACACACCACCCTTCCCTGCTCATACCCCCACACCTAGTATACCCCTAATTGGCCCTAGGCATACCCCCAGCCCAGTCCTTCAATGCCTTCCTGGAATCTGTGACATTGCTAATATATTCTACCCCGGCCTATGATGTGAGTCTATCCTGTCTGCCCAGCAGGTACCCAGGGCAGGGACTGTGTTTGATGTTTCTTTTGACTTTTGTTCTGTCAAACACATGCATTTGCACACACACACACACACACACACACACACACACACACAGAGTCTACCGTGGTGCTAGCCATTTGATAGGTATTCAGTGATGGCTCTTGACTGAAAAAGTCTGGCAGAGCGGTCATCAAGGGTACTACAATTCCATGTTACTAACTCTGTTTCTGTACTTCCTGTATTCTCTAAAGCTTAATGGTCTGACTGTCCAAGAAAATTTTTTTGCCTTAAATGAGAGCAATGGAATGAGACCTCTTGTCAAGAGAATCTGTTGCCCCTGTGCCACATTTGAGCATGCTTCCATGTGATGAAAACCCTCATTGAGACAGAAATCTTTCTTAAAAAGACAATTGGACTGCAGAACAGAAGGCACGAGAGATAGATTTGTCGATTGTGTTTTCCTTGGGCTTTAGCTAGGACACTTAGGGAAGGTCCTAAGAGCCTTACTCTTGGTCCTAAGGACTGGACTTTTGTCTGAGGTGAGACAAGTGGAGGGACAGTGTGTGAGTGTGTTGAGGGGTGGGGGTGATGAATGGGGTGGGGATAGGGAATCGTGAGTAGGAAACATGTCAAAGAAAGCTCATGGAGGGTCCCTGATAGGGAGACAATAAAGGCAATTAGTGTAAGACTAAATGTTCTGTATGATATATGTATGTGTATGCACGTATATACATACATACATACATACAGATTTAAAGTTTACGAAGCACTTTCCTCCCAAAATTTTTGTGAGATAGACAGTACAAGTATTATAAATCCTGTTTTACAGATGAGAAAGCTTAATCTCATAGAAACTGAATGATTTGTCCATGGTCATATAACAAATAAATGTCAGAACTTAGAAATGAATCCAGGTTTTCAATTCTATGTCTAGCTTTCTTTCCACTATATCATTATTCTTTTATCTCTAAAGGGACCCTTTTAATCCAGATCCAGGACATAGGAGTGTTGTAAGGATAAAAAAAAAGTCTGTGAAAGTTATTTTAAAATATGAAATGCCACCCTTGTATCCAGCTTCACAACTACATTGTTGTCAAAGTAATTTAGGCAAGAGGAATGGAGGCAGGACTTGGGAAAAGGGCCTGAAGGGGAGGGGGGACCCTGGCCCTTGTCACCCCCCATCTGTCCTGCAGCGAGGATGATGCTGCCACTGTGTATCGGGCTGCCGCAATGCTGAACATGACAGGCTCTGGGTACGTGTGGCTCGTCGGCGAGCGGGAGATCTCAGGGAACGCCCTACGCTACGCCCCAGATGGTACGTACCAGGGAATATTCCCAGGAGGATCTGTCTGTGGGGGCTTCATCAGTGATTACTATTGGAATGGGCAGCAGAAACATTGGGATGGTCTTAGCCATGGGTACAAGCACCCAGCTCTGCTCAGGGCTCTGAACTGTTACCAATTTGGGACCCATTCTGGGTCGGGGGTAAGGCCTGGATGGGTCTCTGAGTGAAAACCAGTTTTAAACCTGCTCGGGTATGGGTAAGCTATTTCTGCTGTCTATCAGTCA
Source organism: Vombatus ursinus (assembly GCF_900497805.2). Classification (NCBI taxonomy): domain Eukaryota; kingdom Metazoa; phylum Chordata; class Mammalia; order Diprotodontia; family Vombatidae; genus Vombatus; species Vombatus ursinus. Next base: position 1,962,634 of record NW_020940358.1, on the reverse strand, counting down.
CATTTCTGACATGAACCTTCCCAGGCATCATTGGGCTCCAGCTGATTAATGGAAAGAATGAATCTGCACACATCAGTGATGCTGTGGGTGTGGTAGCCCAAGCTGTGCATGAGCTTTTCGAAAAAGAGAACATCACAGATCCCCCCCGTGGCTGTGTTGGCAATACTAACATCTGGAAGACTGGGCCCCTCTTCAAAAGGTGAGTGGAAGAGTAAAGACAGGGAGAGGGTGGCATACACCATATTGACCACTACTCCGGAGAGACCTCTTAATTAGGGCCCCTCCCACCTTCTCATCCAAACCCTAATAACAGCCCTTTCTTCACCTTTCCGAAGCACTTTACAGTTTGCCGTGTAAATTGCTTTCTTACACAACCCTTCAAGGTATGCAGCACAAGAATTATTAACCCCCTATTTTATAGTTGAGGCTCCTAGAAATTAAGTGGTATGCCCGTGGTCACATGGTCAGTGTCAGAGCCAGGGATCAAACCTAGATCTTCTGACTCTAAATACAGAACTCTTTGCCCCATGCCACTCTGACCATCACCATTGTTGTCTCCATCATCACCATCATCTTTGTCAACATCTCCACCATGATCAACAGCATGTCATGGGATGGTAGAATTTAGACCAGTATTTCCATGGTCATCTTCAGAATCACTATCATATATAAGGCTATCATCACTACCATCCTCAACTTGCTTGCTCTCTTGGTACAGGTTTTTGTTGTTCGGTCATTTCAGTCATGTTCAATTCTTTATGACCTCATTTGAGGTTTTCTAGGCAAAAATATTGGAGTGGTTTGCCATTTCCTTCTCCAGCTCATTTTGTAGATGAGACAAACAGGGTTAAGTGACTTGCCCAGGGTCACATGCCAATAAGTGTCTGAGGCCAGATTTGAACTCAGGAAGATGAGTCTTCCTGACTCCAGGCCCCATGCTCTATCCACTGTACCACCTACCTGCCTTATTGATATAGCACTGACTTTGGAGCTAGAGGACCAGAGCTTAATTACTACTCCTATGACCAGCTTCATTTAATTCATCTGTAAAATGAAGGGATTAGGTCTCTTGCCATTCTCAATCTCTGATCATTATGATCACAGTCAACATACCACTATCACTATCACCATCATTTTCATGATCACTCTCCCACCATCACAGATCTAGTGCTGGATGAGACCATCTTATTCAACTCTCTTTTTTTTGTTTGTTTGTTTGTTTTGTTTTGTTTTGGCTAGGCAATGGGAGTTAAGTGACTTGCCCAGGGTCACACAGCTAGTAAGTGTTATGTGTCTGAGGCTGGATTTGAACTCAGGTACTCCTGAATCCAGGGCTGGTGCTCTATCCACTGCGCCACCTAGCTGCCCCCATCAACTCTTTTATTTTACATAGGAGGAAACTGAGACCCAGAGAGGTTAAGTAAGTTACCCAAGATCACACAGATAGCATCAGAGGTAGAATTTGAACCCAGGTTCTCTAAGTCCACAGAGCCAGAGGAGGAAACTGAGGTCTAGAGAAGTGAAAGTGATTTGCCCAATGCACCTAAGTAGTAAGTGGTAGAGGCAGGATTTGAACTCATGACTTCTGTCTCCATAGCCAATGAGCCCTCTATCTCTCTGTCTCCCTTCCTCCCTCTGTTTCTCCCCCTCTCTCTCTTTCTTCTCTCTTTTTCTCTTCCTTTCTCTCTCTCCTCTCTCTTTTTCTCTCTCTCCATTGTACCATAGTCTTCCTCATAACCATCACTTTCACCTTTATTATCACTAATTCCACGATCTTCATCATCACAGTCTTATCTCAAGCAACATAATCTTTGCCATCGCTCCTTATGACTGCCAACATCACCACCACCAGGAAGCTTCCTTAAAACTTCCTTCAGCTGCCTGGAAACCACCAGGGTAGACCTCAAGAGAAGAAATGCATGGTGAACCCCAATCTACCTTCTTGTAAAGGCTGAAATCCTATGTAAGGATATTGGAGACTAGGTGTTACAGAGTTTGCTGAGGACATTCTGAAAACATGAGGACTATTTTGGGAAGATGAAAAGAGATTAGAATTAATGTTCATAAAATGATCAAGGTGGACAGAGTAGTCACAACCCTGTACACTAGATCCTAGAATCTGCAACTATGGGATTCCTGAAAGAGATTTCCAGCATAGGCTGGGAACAGGTTCCAGAGTAGGCTCTTGCTGAATTCCTAGATGGCAGGTCTACAGAGAACTATAAAGGAAGCCTGGGCATTTGGAGGCATTCCTGACCTGTGTATTGACATCACACCACACAAGGATTGCCATAGCCTCTTCCCAAACCAGCCCGCATTGCTGGAGTTGATCTTCATTCAAATCCTGGTTTTGCCACTTACCAACCATGTGACTTTGGGCAAATCACTTAACTTCTCTGGGCCTCAGTTTCCTTAGTTACCCAATGAGGTGATCAGGTTAAATGACCCAAGATCCTTTCCAGATCTAAATCTATGATACTCATCAGAAACAGAATCCTAGACCAGAGAGGTCAGGGGGTCACCTCCAGGTATATAATTGATGAGCAAATGTTTTTATGTAAGGCTGGGCAGAACAAGCTCCCCTCCCAAGGGTAGAAGAATTAGAAATGGAGATGTAGAGACAAATACACACGCAAAAATATACAGGTGCAGCTATCCCTTCCACATTGAGACTTTCCCCATTTACAGTTTTGATATATTGCAAGTCAGCATAAGAAATTAAATAGGAATTTTGGGGGAGTTTTGTGGAAGCCACAGACATGTGAAAGCCAGTAGATGATACAGAAAAAGTTTAGAAATTCAGAAATGTATAAAATACATGTATAGTATTGTATAATATCAACCCAAATTTTACAATGAGGTACTGTAAAGGGGAAGCTAGGTGGTGCAGTAGTTAGAGCACCAGCACTGAAGTCAGGAGGGCCTGAGTTCAAATGCTGCCTCAGACACTAGAAGTGTGACCCTGGGCAGGTCACTTAACCCAAATTGCCTCCCCCACCTCAAAGAAAATAAATAAGATACTGTAAACACCCCATAAAAGAAAAAAGATAAAATTCAGACTTCTTCTCTGGTGCAAAGAGAGGGCCAAAAAATTTTACGTGAATTTTCCAAATCATGGGGGCGCTGTGCCCCTAATCCCTGCAATGTGGATGGCATAACTACATACTCATCAGGCACTCAGGTTTTATGACGTTTATTCAGAGCTAGTTTAACCTAGAATGATGGATGGGAAAAAGGTGTGGCTTTAGGATTATGACTGGTGAGTTTCTTCTCTCAGTGTGCTCCAGCTGTATGAAGACAGAGGTGGAAGCCAAAGCATTCAGTGCCAGGACAAGGACAGGGAGGAAATCCCCCCAAACTATCACTTGATCTCCCCCATTCTTCCCTGTTTCTCAGAGTGCTGATGTCCTCTAAGTACTCAGAAGGTGTGACTGGCCGGGTGGAATTCAATGAGGATGGGGACAGGAAGTTCGCCAATTACAGCATCATGAATCTGCAGAACCGAAAGCTGGTGCAAGTAGGGATTTTTAATGGGAGCCACGTAAGTGGGGCTGAGAATAGGGTTGGGAGACTTCACCTGGGGGTCCTGGGATTATGACCCAGACCTCTCTGGGCTTCTCCATCATGCAACCCTCCCACCTTTTCAGGTCCTACCCAATGACCGGAAGATCATTTGGCCAGGGGGAGAGACTGAGAAGCCTGAAGGATACGAAATGTCAACCAGACTAAAGGTGAGGCCGACATAGAAAAGTTATAATGTACCATAGGCAAGAGAATTGATCCTACCTCCTTGGCATTGTCTCTCCTCAGTCAATGAGGCCTGACCAACCAGGTAGATCATTCAGGAGAGAGGATGAGAAAACACAGAGAGCTGAGGAGACAGGGATGCTGGGAGAGACAGTGGAATAGGGCCAAGTGGAGAAACAGGGAGATAGATGGAGAGGCAGACAGATGGGGAGGGAGAGATGGAGAGATCGCAACAGAAACAGAGAAAGGCAGAAAGGCAGGATTGGTCTGTGTCAGGGAAGGGAGGAGAGGTTCTCTAGGGAACCCAAGAATGAATAAACTGTTTTCTCTCCCTTCCCCTACCTCCAGATTGTCACCATCCACCAGGAGCCCTTTGTGTATGTGAAACCAGCTCAAGATGGTGAAACCTGTAATGAAGATCTCACAATCAATGGGGAGAAAATAAAGAAGGTCACCTGCACAGGCCCAAATGACACCCATCCGGGCGCCAGTGAGTCTAGGCTAGGGAGTGGGGGTCAGAAATGGAGGCATTTGCTCTTGGTGGCTAGCAGGAACACTTTGATAGTACTCTGGGCTGGGGTGCATATGGTCATAACCATCTTGTCTTTGGGTCCCCTTATCCCCCCAGACCGCCACACTATACTCCAGTGCTGCTATGGTTTCTGCATTGACCTGCTCATCGACCTAGCCAAAACAATGAACTTCACCTATGAGGTCCATCTGGTGGCTGATGGCAAGTTTGGCACCCAGGAGCGGGTAGGTGGGCAAAAGGATTAAGAGAGTGAGATAGGTAGGCCAGGCTTTGGTGTTTGGGGAGTTGGAGGTGGCTAGGAGAATCAAGAAATAGAATAGGTGAAGTGGGGCTCCGGACTGAGGGCCTATGAAGGCAGGAGAATTGGGGTATAGGCCCAGAAAGAAGAATGGGGCACCACATTGCAGGGGTTAGGGGTACGGCACCCCCACAATCTATAAAATCTGCATAAATTTTTTTGGCTTTCTCTGTACCAGAGAAGAAGTCTGAATTTTTTCTTCTTCTTTTATAGAGTGTTTATAGTACCTTATTTATTTATTTATTTGTTTGTTTGTTTGTTTGTTTATTTGTTTATTTATTATTTTGGGGGAGGAAATCCAGTTAAGTGACTTGCCCAGGGGGAATCTTGAGGGACCTGGGGGCTAAATATGAAAAACAGCAGAATGGGGACCAACTGGGATCTGAGGCTGAAGGACTAACCCAGTATAAAGAATGGAAGGGCCAGGAATCAGTGTGGGGATCAGATCCAGGACTCCAAGGTCCATGTCCCTTCCTCCAGGTGAACAACAGCAACAAGAAGGAGTGGAATGGGATGATGGGGGAGCTATTGAGTGGACAGGCAGACATGATCGTGGCTCCACTGACCATCAACAATGAGCGAGCCCAGTACATTGAGTTCTCCAAGCCCTTCAAGTACCAGGGGCTGACCATCCTGGTGAAGAAGGTCAGCTGGAGACTGGGGAAGGGGTCTGGGAAACTGGCATCCCTGGGAAGGGCCAGGGCACCCCCAGCAGCTGGGGAGGTGTAGGAAGTAAAGGGGGGGAATCCTGGTAGGGGGAGGGGCCTGTTCTGGAGGGCAGAGATGTTCCCTCACGCTCTCTCTTTCCCTCCTCTGCCTCCCTTCCAGGAAATCCCTCGGAGCACCCTGGACTCGTTCATGCAGCCCTTCCAGAGCACACTGTGGCTCCTGGTCGGACTCTCTGTCCACGTGGTGGCTGTCATGCTCTACCTGCTGGATCGGTTTAGGTGAGAGTGAGACATCCCCGACCTCTGGCCCTCACCTCACTCATCCTCTCAGTACTTCCTTTTCCCCCAGGATCTGAGAGGGGCAGTGCTAGGGGAAGGAGAGATAAGGGACATGGGAGGGATTATGGTCCAGGAAGGAAGAAGAGAATTGGGGGGGGGCTGGCCCCGAAAGCTGGTGCTGCCCTTTTCCTCCTGTCCCTCCTCAGCCCCTTTGGCCGGTTCAAAGTGAACAGTGAGGAAGAAGAAGAAGATGCACTGACCCTCTCCTCAGCTATGTGGTTCTCCTGGGGGGTCCTGCTCAACTCTGGGATTGGAGAAGGTAAGTGCCACTGGAGCACTCCTATCCACACTGTCCAGCTTCTCAGACCCACACATGGCCTCCCAACCTTCTCATCCAGTCTTCTAGCCTTAACATCCAGCCTTCTGGACCCCTATATCACCCTCTTGGAGGGTCCTCCTACCCCCACCCCACTCCCAGCCTTCTAAATCCTACATTCAACCTCTCAGATTCAGCAACCAAACCCAGGTGGCAAGTACTGCCATGTTTCTCCCTTTGCCCCTCAGGTGCCCCCCGAAGTTTCTCAGCCCGGATTCTGGGCATGGTTTGGGCTGGCTTTGCCATGATTATCGTTGCCTCCTACACTGCCAACCTGGCAGCCTTCCTGGTGCTGGACCGGCCAGAAGAGCGCATCACAGGCATCAATGACCCTCGAGTGAGGACCCAGGCCTAGCTGGGCAGGACTAAGGCGCTGTGATTCCTGGACCAGAGCCCCTGGAAGAGGGAAAACAGAGGGTCGGGGCCTATGGGTGGGGTCAGGGGATATCAGAGTAGAGATAGGGTCTGGGAGATAGCCAATGCTGGGATTTGCAGGCAGTCAGGTGGGTGGGAGCCACATGGACCAGTGGCCAGGAGATATGTGGGGGCAGTCAGTGTGGCTAACATTCTAAGGTGGGAGCAAGGGGCAGGCAGGGGGTTGTGGGAGAGAGGTCCAGAGGCAGCTTCTCTGACACTGCTCCTGCTGACCCCTAGCTACGGAACCCCTCGGACAAGTTCATCTATGCCACAGTAAAACAGAGCTCTGTGGATATCTACTTCCGGCGGCAGGTAGAGCTGAGCACTATGTACCGGCATATGGAGAAACACAACTACGAGAGTGCTGCTGAAGCCATCCAGGCTGTGCGGGACAAGTGAGGGCTAGGGACTGTGTGCGGACCCAGGGTTCAGGGCTGGAGGTCCTGAAGGGAGGTGGGGACGGGTTAGTGCTGGGACTGGGGCACAGGGGAAGCCAGAGTCCAAAGGGTTTAGACAAAGAAAGACCAGGTAGCAGGAGCAGCCGAGGACAACAGGAGAAGGGTACAGAGCACCCGGGTTGGAATCCTGCCTCTGATGTGAACTCCTTGTGCCAACTTAGACAATTTGTCTAACCTCCCTGGGCCTCAGTTTCCTTAAAGGAGTGGTTGTACTAGGTGGCTTCTGAGGTCCCTACCAGCTCCAAATCTGAGATCCCATAACACTGCCCCCAACCCCTGCAGCCTCTAGGTGTATTACAGGGTGCAAGGGGAGCAGGGCACAGGAGATGTGACTGCCTCAGCTGGATCCCCATGACCCTGCTCCTGTACCTCCAGCAAGCTCCATGCCTTCATCTGGGATTCTGCAGTGCTAGAGTTTGAGGCCTCACAGAAGTGTGACCTGGTGACCACAGGAGAACTCTTCTTCCGCTCTGGCTTCGGCATTGGCATGCGCAAAGACAGCCCCTGGAAGCAGAATGTCTCCCTGGCCATCCTCAAGTCTGTACCCCCCCAGCCCTGTGGACCCCAACCCTGGCTGGGAACACCCCACCCTAATGTCCCAAGCCCTGGAGACCCTGTGCACAAACACTAACTGTATGCATACACTCACAGATGTGTGCCCAAACATGCCCTTCCCGTGTGGTCCCCAACCAAGCATCTCCCTGACTCCTTTTGAGCCCCTATGTTTAAAAACAAAAACAAGAAGCCTCCATAAAGCCCAATGTCAGTACTTGTGGCCCTTCTTCCTCATTTCTTCATCCCTCACTCTGTGGCCAGATTCATCTCTCTGTCTTTGCCCTCCCTGTGTTCCTCCTTTCTTTTCTCAATGTGTCTCTTTCCACCTCTCTTTCTCCCTCCTTCCCTCTCTCTTTGTGTCTCTGTCTCCCTCTTTCCTTCATATCTCCCCTCATTTCTCATCATTCTCCATGTCTCTGATCCTGCATCTGAAATGCACTGGGTCCCACACCACTTTTCTCCAGGTCCCATGAGAATGGCTTTATGGAGGATTTAGACAAGACTTGGGTTCGATACCAAGAGTGCGACTCCCGCAGCAATGCTCCAGCAACTCTCACTTTCGAGAACATGGCTGGTGGGTGCCCCCTCTCTCCTCCTCCCCTTCACCCCCAAAGACAGAAGTCCCTGCAAAGGACTCATATCTGGCCTTTTGGGACCATGAAGGGGGCTAATTTCTGAGTCCTGGGGACACCCCAGGATGGTGCTGGCATATGGCCATGAGTTAGTCAATCAGTCAGTATGAATTTATTTAAGCACCTATTATGCGCCAGGCACTGTGCTAAATGCTGAGAATCCAAAGAAAGGCAAAAGAGTCCCTGCCCTCAGGGAGCTTACAATCTAATGAGGGAGACAACATGCAAAGAAATATGTACAAACAAGCTATGTACAAGATAAATAGGGATAATCAACAGAGGGAAAGCTAAGAGGGATTGGGAAAGGCTTCCCATAAAATATGGGATTTTAGCTGGACCTTGAAGAAAGCCAGGGAAGCCAGCAGGTAGATATGAAGAGGAAGAGCATTCCAGGAATAGAGGTGGGTCAGTCAAAATGCAAAATAACCTTGGAGGGGAAGGCCCTGATGGGGGGTGGGGGAGTGAGGGGGAAGGCTTCTATGCAGAAAGGAGGAGATGCTTAAGATGGGTTTTGGGAAAAAAAAAAAAAAAAGCAAGGATTTGGAGAGGCAGAGATGAGAGAGAAGGCATTCCAGGTATGAGGGACAGTCAACCAGCATTTATTATGCACCTACTGTATGCCAGACCCCGTGCTAAGCACTGGCAATATAAAGAAAGGCAAAAACACAGTCTCTACCTTTAAGGAGCTCACATTCTTATGGCGAGAAAACATGGAAATAAGTAAATACATACAGGATTTATTTATGGTTTGAGGATGACCCTGGAAGGACTCACCAGTGGACGTGGATGGGAGTGGGGGCTGGAGCAGAAGGGAGGCATGGATCTGGCCTCAGAATCTAGGGTAACCACCCGTGGGCACTTGTAGGAGTGTTTATGTTGGTGGCCGGCGGGATCGTGGCTGGAATTTTCCTGATTTTCATTGAGATCGCCTATAAGAGACACAAAGATGCCCGCAGGAAGCAGATGCAGCTGGCCTTTGCAGCAGTGAACGTGTGGAGGAAAAACCTACAGGTAGGCCAACGGGGCGAGCGGCTCTGTATCTGTGACCCAGTGTCCTTGCCCCTGCCCTTGGCTGGCCTATCCCGGCTCCCAGAGCACTCCTGCTTAAGGCCAACCCCCACTCTCAGCTCCCAGGTCTTCCTGACCCTGCCATTGCCCCTTTCTCCCACCCTGGGCTGCAACCCCTCCCCCGTTCCTATTGCCCTGGTGTGCGCTGGAGCCCTGGAATAATACCAAAGAGCCAATGGTGAGTGGTGCCCAAGCAGAGCAGTCCTGGAAGGCTGCCCGAAGGAGTGGCCACTGGCTCAAGCTATCCCTTGAGACGGATTCTCCACTTACCAGTGCCTCGCAAGGAGAGGCCTAGGATCATGCCACCCCCGGCATTCAAAATAGCTCATATGTTTTAGGCATCTCTCACTGATGCCCATTTTACACCAAAGGAAACTGAGGACCAGAAGGAGTCAGAGACTCCTTTGAATCTAGAGCCTGAGTCCTGGCTTTGGCTCCCTGTCTCCGTTCCTTCTTGGGAATCACTTTCTCCCTCTCTCTCATGGTCCTTGGGGTTAACCCTTTCCCTGCCATGTCCACGTGCTCAGTGATCTCCTCCGCCCCACCACACTGCTCTGCTCCGCCCTGGATGTCCGAGGCTGTTTCTGTGTCTTTAGGAACCCGCCAGCGCGCAGGGAAACGGTTTGACTTAGAACCAGCGCAGAGAGCGGGGTTGTAAAAAGTGCGATAGCCCTGGCTGGGGCCTGGGTTCGGGCTGTGGTGGAGGGCAGGTGCCCGCTGGGTGGCAGGCAGCCCAGGGTAAGGAACCAGCCCACACTTGGAGATGACTGAGATTGTTGGACTCGGATCCCCGATGGCTAAAGATACGTTTGTCTCGTTTTCTTCTCTTCCTCCCCCAAGCAGGGCCCAGCCCCAGGGAGTCTGGGCTGGGGTATCCCCCCCCACTGTGCACACACACACTTACTCCCTTGGCCTCTTCCTGGAGGCCAGGGGAGGGGGAGGCTGGAGGCACTGAAACCCTTGGAGCTCCCTGTGAAAACAAAAGCAGCCCCTGCTCCGGGGGAGAGTGCTGTCAGGGAGAAAGGGGACTTTGTTGGAACACGTCGAGGGAGGGAAGGTCTGGGCTAGTGCTCACGTCCGGGAAGGAATGCCCCCCACCCCACCACCTATCCCTCATCCCCCTGATCCTGATCTTGTTGCTGGTGCCTAGGACAGCTGCTGATGCTTGTCCCTCAGGGCAATGGGACTCTCTTACTGTTGAGACTGAGCACGTGGGGAGACCCATCCCATCCCACCTGGCCTGGGAGAACCAGGGCTGACTGTTGGACAAGACAACTCCGTCTGTCTTTCTCTCCAACTCCATCACAACCTCTTGGTGACATTACACCTTGCCTTTGGCTGGATTTTCCTTTCTTAGTTTCTTTTTTTCTCTTTCTCTCCTTTTTTTTGTTTTTGTTTTTGTTGACCCCTCATCGGAGGGATTACCTGCTTTGCAGAAATGGATGATCACAATTTCGGTGTGTTTTTCCCAGTCCACCTATGGAACCTGTGACCTTGCTGCCAAGGCCCACCCTCCCACCCTTCTTGAGAACCTGGCCCCCAGGGGAGGCAGGGAGCAGTCTGGGCAAGGCGGGGGCCACTAGGGAGCTGAGATGCACAGGGGCCAGACCCTGAAAAAGAGAGAGAGAGAGCCAGGGTAGCACAGGCCCCATCCTGTTCTCCCCCAACACTCCAGAGTGAGCTAGGCCAGACACACATGGTGTAGAAAGGGAGGAAGCCTGTCTGTCTGTCTGTCCTGTGCAGAGAAGCAGGACTAAGGACCTGCACAGGCATCAGCAGTGACAGCAGCAGGAGGGTAGGGCTAGCAAGGAGCCCACCCTTAGTAATCTAATCACTTATACATATTCATTTTAGGATAGAAAGAGTGGTAGAGCAGAGCCTGACCCTAAAAAGAAAGCCACATTTAGGGCCATCACCTCCACCCTGGCCTCCAGCTTCAAGAGACGTAGGTCCTCCAAAGACACGGTAAGAGGGAGAAGAAATCTCCAGCCACTCTCTCTGTCTCTCCTCTCTCTCTGTCTTTCCTCTCTCTCACTCTCTCTCTCTCTCTCTCTCTTTCTCTCTCTCTCTCTCCTCTCTTCTCTTTCTTTCCTCTTTTTGTCTCTCCATCTCTTCTCTCCCTTTTCTTTGCTTCTCTTTTTTAAGTCTGTATCTTTTTTTCTTTACCTCTGTCCTTGTTTCTGTCTTTCTGTCCTGTTTCACTAGATCATTGTTTCTTTGTTTCTTATCCCTGTCTCCCTGTGTATCTCTCTCTGTATACCTCTGGGCCTCTCTGTATCTCTCTTCCTTTCTTTCCCTCTCTCTCTCTCTCTCTCTCTCTCTCTCTCTCTCTCTCTCCCTTCCTCTCCCTCTCTCCTTTCATCAGCTTCTGTCTCTTAATGTCTCTCATCTTTAACATTTGGTCTTTCTCCATTGGCTTCTCTCTGTTCCCTGTATCTCTTTGTGATATTTTTCTATCATGCTTGAATCTCTAGAGAATATGCCTTTCTCTGTTTTCCATTGTCTTCATCTCATCTCATCTCATTTCTATCTACATACTGAATTATCTTTGTACCAAGAGGGAGAATACAAGTGAAAAAGAAATGTAAACAAACTTATGTTCTGTCTCACTATTCCCTCTCTTGATGTCTATTTTTCTTTCTCTGCTTTCTTCCATCTCTAAATATTTCCAATTTTATCTTTCTTTGTTCTGCCGGTCTTTATGTCTTGGTACCTCTGTATCTGTGTCTCTTTCCATCTCTGTTTTTCCATTTTCTCTCTTTATATCTATCTCCAGTTTTGATTATTTTCTGTCTCTATCTCACTCTCCTTTTTTCATCTCTCCTTATCTCTTTTCACACGGGTCTCTCTTTGTCTGTCATAGCTTCTCTCTGAGTCTCTCTCCTTCCACCTCTGTCTTTCTCTGTCTCTATCTCTGTCTCTGTCTCTCTCTCTGTCTCTCTTTCTCTTTTTTCCTGCCATCCCATGACTGCCACACACTCATCCTGAAGCTGCCTCATGTTGTCAGTCAGTCAGTCAGTCAGTCAGTCTCAGCGCCTGTCTCTGGGCCTGGCCCAGGGGCCCTGGGGGGCCGGGGATGACCTGCCTCCTAGTCTTCTCACCGATTTGGGAGATTCTACCAACTTTTTATTTTTTCCCCCTTTTTTTCTTGGACTCTCCTGGTTTCCGCCGGTCCTCTCCTCGATGCCCCACACAGCCCAGAGATCGGGTAGTGTGTGATGACTGTCCCTCCGTGTCCCGTCCCGTCTGTCCTGGTCCTGCCTGGCCCATCCCCGTCACTCCTTCCCAGAGCCTGTCTCACCTGTCTCACCAGAGCCATGCTTGTTGCATCCTCCATGTGGTCTCTGTGTGGGTCGGGGCCCAGGGCTGGGGAGGCCAGAGGCCAGGCAACTGGGGGGACTCAAGCCTTGGGGGAGGGCTGCGCCCTAAGGGGCTGCCAAGCTGGCTTTCAACTTATACTGGGTCCTATTGTTCCTTTCAGAATATTTCTGAAGGATGCTCTTAGAGAGTGGGGGAATGGGAGGTTCTAGGCTAGGGAATTCTGGACCCTATCTTAAAAGCTCTGGGGTCTGGGGTGGGGAACACTCCATCCCAGCCCTAGTCCAAGACTCCTCAAAGGAAACATTTACCCTGGCCTGACCTCAAGGGTGGGGAGAGGTAGGGTTGGATGAGTAGTTAAGATACAAGGCAAGATAGGGTTAGGGATGGGGGTCACACAAAGACAGCTGGAAGGGCAGAGCTCAGGCTGAAATTATGAATACCAAGGTGCATTACTCAATGTTTGCATTATGCTGGGAATGCTGTTTTTTCCCAGCTACTTTCCTACCCCAGCAATTAGGAGATTTTATGTTGGGAAATGATCATGGAGGCCCTCACCTCCATCCCTTAGCTGGGCCCATCCCCTCCAGTATGTATATGGGATTGGGGGGGGCGGAATAGTCTGCAAAAGCATTCTCTCCCCTTACCCCTGGGCTTAGAAAGAGACCAATCCTCCTCTCCTAAGGCCTCATAGAAGGGACCACCCCCCAGTGGCTGCTTTCTTCTGAAGAAAGAGGCGAAGGCCCTGGGACCTGGGGGAAGTCATACAGAAGGACAGTTCTGGAAGGGAGCTACAGTTCCTGCTTCCTGGAATATCTAACCCAGGAAAAAAAATGTTGTTCTCTGCTCTACTGGGCCCAACCAGGACAACAATGCTTTCTGAACACAGAGACTAATAATCCTAGTGTACCTCTAATTTACAAAGGGACTTCCTGGCAATAGCAATGTGAAGGAACCAGGATAGGTGTTAGTTACAATCCCTGTTTGACAGATGAAGAAACTAAGGCTAAGAGAACATATGTGACTTGCCCAAGATCTCACAGCTAGGCAGCAGCAAGAGGCAGGATTTGAACCCAGGTCTTTTTACACCAAGCTTATCATTCTTACTACCGTTTGACCCCTTATACTCTAACCTAGGAGCTTTAGATACCAGACAGAGAGATGGCAAAAAGAGACTAGATGTACCACGGCTTCCCAGGTATCACAGAAAAAGGAGGCCTATAGGTGAGGAACCGTCCTGCCTTAGGACAGATAGCCCTGGACCTTAATTCTCTGACCTACCTAGCAAAGTGGCATTCTGTATCCCTCTCCCAACTCCTCTTTCCTATGTCCTCCTTTCTACCCCTCTTCATCCCTAAGACCACAGAATTTAGAGTTGGAAGGGACTGTAGCCCATTTTACAAATGAAGAAACTGGGGCTTCAGAGGATTAGTTACTTGGCCTAGGTCACACTGGTTATAAGCAACAGAGTCACAATTCAAAACAATAATGAGTGTAAATAGCACTTTAAGGTTTGCAAAGCAGTGAATTTACATCAAATCCCATTTGATCCTTACAACAACCCTATGAGGTAGGTACTCTTATTAGCCCCATTCTACAGATGAGGAAACTGAGGCTGAGAGGTTAAATGACTTGGCCAGGGTCACACAGTCAGTCAGTGTATGATACAGGACTTGAACCCAGGTCTTTCTGACTCCAATTCCAGTGGTCTGTCCACTGCACCACCTAGCTGCCTTCCTGCATCTAAATCCAGGCCTCCTTCCATGATACCATGATGATGTCATATTGAGCCCCATTCAGTTCAAGTTTTCACTGAGCATATCTTACTACTTGACTTGCCCCAGGTGGACAACTAGCAGGGAGACAGGAGGAGCAACCGGAGGGGAAGTCCTGGAGCAGCTCTTAAGCAGGGTTGGGGTAACATGGGATAGTTTACAGACTATGGAAAGAAGCCCTTTTTTACAGCTCCAGCCTCTGTCCCAGATTCTCCCTAATGTGAGGCAGGTAGCAGCCGGTACAGATGATAGAGAGCTACCCTCTATTGGACTCAGGAAGTCCTGAGTTGGAATCCTGCCTCAGGCATTTGCTAACTGTGTAACCCCTGGCAACCTCTTCTAGCCTCAGTTTCCTCATCTGTAAAATATATATTGTAACGCCTGCCTCACAGAGTTATTATGAGGATCAAATGAGGTAACACATGTACAGTGCTTTGCAAATGTTAAAGAGCTATATAGATTATTATTATTCCTGGGTCTAAGACTAGATATGAGCTTTGGCCTATTCTTAGGCAGTAATAACCTTACCAAGTCAGACTCCAATACAAAAAATAAGTAGCATACCAAGGGTAACAACCTGATTGCCTGCAAATTTACCACTTCAGCCTCAAGGCTGACAAAACACCCAGCAGCTAAAGCACCTACTGTGTGCAAAACATTACAAGGAATATGATGATAGATCAGATGAGATCCCTAATCTCAGAAAGCCTGAATCCTGGCTCAGGCAATTGCACTAAAACCCCATGAAACAGGATGTGATTAAGGGCTAAATTGTACAGTGCAGGGTAAGTGCAGCATGGCTTCAAAGAAGAGAAGAACAAGTGGACAGAGAGGGCTCCCCAAAGATGGGTCTGGAGTATGAAAGACAGGGAGGATTTAGATAAGTGGGGAGAGAAGCTGGGAAAATGGAATAAAGGCAGACGAATAGTCCTGGACTTCAGTTTCCTGTCAGTCACCCTAGGGTCTTTCTGCTACAAATTTTGCCCCTCTCCAAAATTAGTGAGACCAATTTGACCAAGACAATGAGAGAGAAGATTGAATATGTTCACAGACTTGGAAGAAGACTTAGGGGTTGTCTAGCCCCACTCCATTTTACACATAATGAGAGCTTGACTTTGAAGCACACCCAGATTGTTTAACTTGGAGGCATCAGATAAGGAAACTGAAGCACAGAAAGGTTCAGTTACCTGTCCAAGGCTACACAGGTAATAAATGGCAGGGCTAGTATTTGAACCTAGGTTCTCTGACTCCAAATTCCGATATGGTATGGAATCATACCATCATCACAGAGGGCCTTGAAAACCATGCAGAGGAGTTAGAGATGGAGAGAGAGTGGGTACCACCTCAGCATAAAGCTGGTAGTTGTAGTCATGGCACAGATAGAGGAGAGAGGAGAGAAGGGAGAGAAAGAGAAGAGAGGGAGAAAGGACAGAGAAAAGGGGAGAGATGGAAAGAGAAGAGACAATAATAGTTCTTAGCATGCAGCATGGTGAGAGGTGGAAGGGGAGCCCTGGAAAACTCAAGGTTACACTCAGAAAGCTCAGAGCAGTAGCATCCATGTTTCCAAGGCCAAAACACAGAATTTCAAAAAGGAAGGAGCGGCCCCAGCAATATCAAATGCCTCAGGAAGGTCAAAGAAGATGAGGACGAATAAAATAAAAGATTGGTCTCCTGGTCACCGGTGACTCGTCAGAGCAGCCTGAGGAGGGCGTAGCGGGAGAACATCAGCTTTCTGATTTGACAGTGATCTGATTCAGCAAACGAGTTTCATCATTTTAGATGGTCTTTATTCGTTAAAGCACCTCCAAGACTCCTTAAGAGGCCAGTGAGCCCTCAGCTCTCTCCAGACCCCAAACCCAGTCACAGCCCTCACCCCGCCAAAGAATCCCTTGGTGTCCTCGGGAGCTGTCCTGTGCCTGATCGGGGAACACAGGGTTTCTTCAGAATGGGATGGGATGGACCCAGGACTGGGGAAAGACAGTGGTTAGTCTGGGGTCTCTTTACCAACTGGAGCGGGAGGGATGGGGAGGGAGTCTGGGGTGGGTCAGCTCAGCTCCGGAAGTGCTGCTTGGAGGGGGTGGGGGATGGGAAGGGGCGATGCTCGGACTGCTTGAGAGCCCTGCCTGCCCCGCCCTCTCCTCCCACCCCCCCCCCCTTCGCCCTCCCGCTGACAGGCCCGGGGAAGGGCTGGGGGGAGGAAGGGGGCACTCAGGGGCTGGGCTCCCGGGCAGCTGTGCCAGGCCAGCGGGTATTGATTGTTGATTCTTATTTATAGAGCACCGGGGGTGGACGCGGCGCTTTGCAAAACCAAAAAGACACGGTGCTGCCGCGAAGAGCTATTGAGAGGGAGGAGGGACAGCTCCAGATGTGTGCCCGCCATAGGGAGAGCTGAGACGCCCTCGGCCCACCCACCTCTGCCCCCCAGCACCGGCTCTAGCGCCCCTCCCTTCCCCCCCCTCGCAGACGGGACAGCGTCCTGGCCAAAGCAGAGTCCCCGGAGCAAGACGGGGGACGGGGGGGGAAGAGAGGCACCCCCTGGCCCTCCCTCCGGGACTGCTGCTCCCCGCTCCCGAAACCCCTGGGATGGGGCCGGCCGCACCCCACCTCTCCCAGTCCCTGCTACAACTCTTTTCGTGCCCCCCGTGGGCGGCTCCACCAACCACAGTGCTGGCCCGTGGCCCTGCCCCCTCCCCAGGAGCGCTAAGCGCTAACCCCACCTCTGCCTTGTCTGTGTATTTGTATTTTACAGCAGTACCATCCCACTGATATCACAGGGCAGCTCAACCTCTCAGATCCCTCGGTGAGCACCGTGGTGTGAGGCCTCCCGGAGCCGCCGGCCTAGTTACTAACTACTAGGAGCGCTGGTCAGGACTGATGCCTGAGGACTAAGGGGTCCTGCTCGGGAAGGCCAGAGGGAACGCCCCCGTCCCCTGTCCTCCCGGCCCCCAGTGACTGCATATTGCCCCCCTTCTCCCCAGCACTGTGGGGCAGCTGCTGCCCCCGACTCCCTTCCTCCCCACACCCCTATCTTGGCACCCAGAGGGCAGGATCCCTGCTGGAAATAGGCACAGGGGGAGGTATGGCCAAGTGCCAAGACTTGGAGTTTCCTTGTGAGTAAGTCAAGGGTGAGAGGACCTGAAATTGGGATTGGCAGTGAGAGGGACAAGCTGAATCCTCAGCCTGACAGAGGCAAATTGATCTCAAGTCCCAGAGTGGACCTCACCCTGCCCAGGTTCTGGGTATCCAGCATCCCCTCTGTATGGTGTTTGGTTATGTGAGTGGTCTGACTATTCAGGAGCCAGGGTTGACCGGGCAGTGTGGTCTCCTGGGCAGATTCTGCCCCACCCCCACTCTATCCCAGCACAAATATCACCTTGGTCCTGTCATGGAGAGGCTGTGGGGGGAGAAATTGAGGGGAGAGGTGTTCCTCACTCCACAGGCTGCTTTGACCCCTAGAAGCAAAAGAAAACCCTAAGGAATTCTCTAGTTATCCTTAGCTCTCCCACCCAGCTTAGTTCCCTCCTTTTCTTCGATTGCCCCCTCCTCCCTCTCCCCACCCAACACAGTTCCTGCTAAATCCCTGGACACCATCTCTCTTTTGCTCTCCATGATCCCAGTTCCATTCTCCTACAGCTGGCTCTACTCCCTTCTCTCCAAACTGCTTGTACCATTGCCCCAGCTGTTCAATTTTCCTCCCTCCTCTGTACACTCTCTCCATCCCCCTCCCTTGAGTTGGCCTGTTCTCCCTTCCTCCCGCGGGCTTGGCTCCACCCTGGCTGGCTCTGCTACTTCTACACCAATGCTGCCCTGCCACTGCCCCCCTTGCCTCCCTTGCCTCAATGCTCCAGCCTCTGGGCTTCCTCAGCACTGGGCAGCCATGCTCTGCCACTTTCCACCTCCCACACCCATTTTGGTTTCAGTTCCTAGAGAGAAAGAGAGTTGGATTCTGGAAGCTGAAATAAGTCCCCCTCTCACCTCTTGCATCCCCCAAATCCCTCCTTCAGGACTGCAGAGCTGGGGTGAGCCTCCATCCCCCAGGAGAGGGAAGATTGTAACTCCTGCCTCTTGGCATTGACCACCTGCCTCTCTCCCCTGACTCAAGGCCACACCTCCTTTCCAGTACTCCACACCCATGTGGGCTATCCCTGTGTACAGCTGTGAGATAGCCCTACATACAGGGTGTGCCACTCCACAGAAGGTGTGCACCAGCCGTCTCTGTGTACAGGCATACACAGATGCTGTCCCTCCTCACGGTACATGCACCATTATTTTGTAATGCCTTTCTCATGTACAGGCTTGTGCTGTCCCTATTGTACAGGCTTATGCTGCTCCCACTTATGGTTCCTGTACCATTACTGTGTATAGCTATCTACTATTCCTTTGTACAGACATGCCATCCCTATGTATAAGCTTATAACATTCCTGTGTACAGACATTTGCCATTTCCATGTACATGCATGTACCATGGTGTTGCCAAATTGAACATTATGAGCCTCAGTTTTCGTGACAGCTTTCTGATGCCTGCCCCAAGGGGACAGTTATCTCCCGCCAGAGATCTGAAGCATGATCAGGGGGTTGGTTAGGGGTGGGGGGATTCTCTTGGTGCCAACCTACGGAGAATGTTCTGCCTGGGGAATTGAGGGGCACAACTATATTGAGGGGTGATCTTCGGGTCCCTCCCTGCAAAGTACCAGGTTACAGAACAAGCCAGAAGGCTCGGCTCCATGCAGCAATGAGGACAGAAGTCATAGAGAGGGTAGTGTGGGGAAGTTAGTGGTTGGGTTCTTTGATGAGTCACCCAGGCCAAGGGTCTGGGGGATGGGTCTCTTCACCGGATAGCAGCGAACACTTCGGTTTTTACGTCGAGCCTGAAAGGCAGTGACCACGGAACCAAAGATGAAGCAGCAAACTAGACTGGCCAGAAATGAGAATGGTCCAATCATAATGATGACCACCAGGTCCCAAGGGGTCAGCAGGTGTGTACAATAATTGAATGAGGCTTCTGTGATGGCAGCCATTGGCCTGAGGGTCAGTCGGTCTGGGGACACACACAGCAGGGACTCTGCTCCTAGGGACACAATGAGGTGAGAGTGGGGAATGGGGGGTAGTACCTCCATAATACCCATATGAATTGACCACATCCAGGTTGGGCTTGGGGGCAAGATGGTAATCCCCATGCCCTCCACTTTTCTTCCATCCCAGGACTATGTTATCTTGGTTAGCCCATCCTCTACCCCCCACCCAAACTCCTCTAGTCCTTGACCTTGAATCCCTCTCCCTTCTAACAGACCTCCATCCTCACCTGGGACCTGGTGTGCATGGCTTTGCAGCCAGCGGCAGAGGGAGGAAATGGTGCAGTCGCACACCCAAGGGTTCCCATGGAGGTTCAGTATGCGCAAGGCAGGCAGCCTTTCCAGGACCCTCGAGCCCATACTAGAGAGCAGATTATTCTGCAGGTTTAGATTCTGCAGCAGCGGCAGGGGACCCAGCCACGTGGGCTCCAGCCGCATCAGCCGGTTCCCTGCCAGAGACAGGGTGTGGAGTGCACGAAGCGGCCGGAAGGTGCCAGGTTCCAGGGCCTGGAGAGCATTGGAACTTAGATCTAGGGACTTCAGGACCTCCAGGCCCCAGAAGGCATGCACGTGGATTCTCTGTAATCCATTGTCCTGAAGCTCCAGCGAGAGCAGCCTGGGCAGAAGAGCGAAGGCCCCTGGGGGCAAGAAGTCCATATGGTTGTGGTCCAAGAGAAGAACTTGGACACTGGGGTCCAGAATCATAGGCACAGAGTGCAGTTCCCTCCCAGAGCAGTTGACTTGCCCATCCTGCCCACAAACACACTCAGAGAGGCAGCTCCAGGTGGAGCCTGGGGCAGAGGGTGGGGACAGGATCATCAGCACCAGGGGCAGCAAAAAGGAGAAAATCATTGTTGGGCACCCTTCTGCCCCCCCACCCCGAAGCAGCTCACCCGGGCAGCCGAAGTCAGAAAGTGACCCTTAGGAGTCAGGAGGTCCTAGCTTAGGAAAATTCCTCTGGGTGTCTTCTCTCCAAGCTCTGCCCATCTATCTGTCCCTTTTGACGCTCACCTGCTTCTGAACAAATATTAACTCACCAGCTTAGAAATTCTTGTAGATCCTGTGCTGGGACAGGACTCTGTGGGGTGGGGGGTAGGGGGTGAGGCTCTGAGCAAACCCAGCAACTCTACCAGCCACCTGCTGGGCTTGGGGCCAGCTCCACGTCAGCACAGTTAAATGCCTTAGTGAGCACAGGAGCACCTAACCTGTCTTAATCGATGCCAGGCTGGGAGCTGCATGCCCCACTCCCCCGACAGTCCACCACAGGGCAGCACCTCAGGCCCTTGGACAGGGGCAGTGTGCTGCTCCTAGCATCAACCAGACTATGCCCTGTGGCCACTCAAGGTTGGAGAGAAGACTGAGGGAGGGGGATTCGCAACTCAACATAAGATCCTCAGGTAGGACGAAGGGGAAGGAGTGGAAATTGAAATCAAGGAACCAAAGGATCAGTCCAGGCTTCTAACCTAGGAGGTCCTTTTTTTTCTCCCTCATCCCATTCCAATCAGTTCCTTGCTCCATAAAGGCAAGGGGGTAAGTAGGATAGCACCAATATAACAAGCATGAGGAATTTCCCATTTCCATATCTAAGGCCTCTATCGGAGACGAGGTAGTCCGACGGCTTTGTCCTCCCACCGTGGGGACCAGCAGGGGTGTCAGCCAGAGACAACCTCTAGGTGCTTCCTGATCCCAGAACTTGGACCCCTTTCCCACCCCTTCCGCCTCAGGCTGCACAGCTGGGGTGGAGAAGACAAAGAGAGCCTGAAATGCAGTCTCTTTGAACACATCGGTCTGCATATGCTTTCTTGTGTCCTTTGTGAGCCCATCCGCATGTGCCTTTGCAAGCTTGGACCTGCATGTCTGCACTGATCCAGCTTGGCATCTTCATTCTTGCAGGAATCTGTCCTTCGCTCATATGTGACTGGGTCTGTAGGCATCTGTGCATGAAATGCTATGTATTAAAATATAGGTGCCTTCCTGGGTATAAATCTGTGTGTCCAAGTCTCTGTGCGTCTTGGCGGTGAATGTGACAATCAGTCTAGGTGTACGTCAGCATGTCTACATACCCAAACCTGTGTGGATCATTATCTGAGTTATCTCTGAGTCTGAATGGGAACCTGTGTCTCTCAGAATCCCTGTTCTGTGTTCTATCTCTCTGTGCCCATGAAAAGTAGCTGGTTTATCTGAATGTTTTCAGTGGGCCCAGATGGGCAGTTGTTGGGAGGAGATAGGACTAGCCTAACCCCGGTGAGATGGGAGATGACAAGACCTACCTGGTAGGAGGTATGTCAAGCCAGTTTTACTTCAGCTTAAGCCAGTTCCCACCATGATTGATCCAGCCCTGGGAGCCCAGACCCCTGACTTTGCTCCTCCAGGTGCAGGGTCTCAGAGGCAGGATCTGGACAGATTCCCATGGATATGCAGGTGTTACTACTTTTGTTGGCACACCCTGTCCTGTGCTGGGTGGTTCATTTCCTGCTAGGGCTAGGAAGGGGGAGGAGAAGGGAGACTAAGGAAATGTGGGCTGAGCCTGGGGCAGATTGGGAGAAGGGGCCAATCTCTAATGCTGGAGAGGCTCTGAAAGGAGGGTGCTTTATGTGTTGAGAGGCATTCCAGAAAGAAAGAGAGGCTTTTTTTGAGGGGATGAAGGGAGAGACTGTGTTCTGTCTTCCAAAGGATTCGGGTGAGGGGGTTTGGGCAGGGGTAAGAGCCATGGAAGAGGACAGTAGCTCTCAAAATCAAACCAGGCCCCCACTTTTAGTGGGGGATGACTCCTACCAACTAGTGGTTAAAAAAAAAAGTTCATCATTCATTCAATCCATCTCAAGACCACCATTATGGCCAAGGCAAAAAAGATGGGAATGACACCAACAAACTCCCAGGCTGCCTTGGAACTTTACAAACCCAGATAGAGACACCCACAGACTCAGATCCCTACACAGACTGACGCAGGCTCTGACTCACACAGGATGCCCAGACTGATAAAAAGTAATGTATTAATTTTTTTCCCCTCTCCCATTGTCTCCTCCTCCCTTCACCCTACTTCCCCTTCCGTCCTCCTCCAAGGGTGGCTCTTCAAAGGACGGTGCTACTTCCTTCTCCAAGTCTAGAAACTCCAGAACTTCCTCCAAGATTTTAGGGACCTCCAGCAACTCGAGCACCTTATAACTCTTGATGAAACAGTTCTCTGATGGAACATTTAAGGGGCTGCCTTCCACACAATGTCCTGGCAGTATGTTCTTTTGGTTCATTACCACAGATGTTATTTGTTTGTGGCTTCCTTGTAACACACAGTGGGATGGTGGCCACATGTGAGAGTAGCTCCCCATCACTAAACACTGGGATGATGTCCTATGACTGAGTGAGCGAAGTTTCAGCCAAAGTCGAGGGTTAAGAGCAAGGAGGGGGCACATCTGGACTAGATGACCCTCCCCTACCAAAGGACTTTGGGTGCTCTTACAGTTCCAAGATCCATATCATGGCATCATAACAGAAATGTTGGGAAGACTCTCTTCACTCCCAAGAGTCACCTAGTAAAAGGAAGTTTGGCCTCCTCTAGAGGACCAATGGGATGTGTGCACGAGGAAAGAGGGTTCATCAGTAACTGAAGCCTGATGTAATGGCCCTTCGGAGAGGAATAGGAGAGAGAGGAACCAGAAGTAGCTTAATCTCTCCCTTTCTTCCCAGGCAGAGCCTAGCAGGCCCACCCCCCTGAGAAAGGTCCCCATCACTCAGTTTCCATATAGCTGGGCTAGCCACTGAGATACATGAAGGTTGGGGAGCAAGCCCACTTTCCCAGAGAACCTTCCTCTCTCCTACCCACTACCCACTTCAAGGACCAGAAGGACCCTGGACTAGACATCTAGCTCAGGAGAATATTTCTTCTACCTCCCCCACACACATCCTCAAGCCCCCAAATATCCCTATATGGCCCCCCATGTTTCTTCTTCCCTCATGTATTCCCCATACCAGTCCTATATTCTATCCCATGTTCTCTTCATACTCTATCCCTTTCTTACATAACTTCTTTATTCCAGATCCCATATACCTCCTACACAACTTCTATTTCCCTCCCCCATATAATCTCTACATTCAGCTTCTTTTTCTATCTCTACATAATACTGTACTTCATTCTGAAACCCCAACATAATGCTCACATCACCTCTATATGCTAACTCTCTATATAATCCTTATCCTGCTCCTATATTCCATCTTCCCATATAATCCAAATAGCACCTCTATATTCCATCTCCATTTTAGCCAATACCTTTTCCATATTTATCACCCATATAGTCTTTATACTCCCTTCCATATTCTATCACTCAGTCCTCCCACATCTTTCCCATAACCACTTCTTCCTCCCCTCAGACATTCCTATATTTCTCTACATATCTTCCCATATCTAACCTCCCTCCTCCCTCATATACTCCCTTGAGTATTGTACATGCTGCCCATAACACTGACTAGAGCATCTGCTCCCCACTTGGAGGACCTAAAATGGCCACTGCCCAGCTTGGTTGGCAACCATGGGACCCAGTCTCCTCCTGTCACCCCTGCCAACTGAGAGAGCTGGGAGCTCCTCCTCAGCTCCTGGTCCACCCCCCACACACCTCTTGGTACGAATAATGCTGATGACCACAAGGAGCAAGGCTGAGAAGCAGCTCACACTGACACCTCCAAGGACAATGAGTAGGGTGATCAGGGCCTCCCGGCTGAGCCCCAGACCACACTCACAGTACTTTCCATCAACGGAGACAGAGTCTAACCAGGGAAAGGAAACAAAGGACAATTGATGAGGGATATCAGAGAGAGGGGAGGATGAGAGAGAAGGAACCCCCTTTCCCTCTGGGGAATTTTTTATATCCCCCCCAAACTCTGATGTCCATAATCAGAGGTAGTGCAGGTCATGTAGGCTTTCTCCTCAGGAGGAATAAGTTTCACCCTTCTCACACTCCTCTCTCTAGCCCCAGGAAGGCTGTGAGTGGGGAGAGGAGCCAGCAGACAAGACATGAGACTTAGCAAGAGAGACCAGAACCAGGAAATCACAGGGTCAGGGAACATATTAATGAACCCTTTTTCTGCCCAGGCTGGGCAGCTAAGAATGGGGGAAGAGTAGAGGGAAATAGGCAGGTCCCACAGAATTCACAAGCGTGAAGAACCTCGAACCCTCGAATCATCTACTCCAACCCTCCTCACTGTATAAATAAGGAATCCTAGGCCCAGAGAGGTTTAGTAATTGGCCCAGTGCCACACTGGTGCAAAGCAGCAGAGTACCTGCAGCTGAAGAGATGCTGACAACCAAGAGCAGCAGGCATGGGATGCTGCCAACCAGTCCTGAGGGAGACTGGGGTCGGGGGAACATGTCCAGCCCCCAGTCCCTGTGGACAGCTCTGGGCAGGGCTTGGCAGCTGGAATGTGCTGACCTCACAGTGCCGGCTCTGGGCTGGTCCGTGGGAAGAGTGGGAGAAGGGCCAGACTAACTCCCTTACCCCCAGTTCAGGCCCTCCTGCCTGCCTGGTCACCTGAAGGACTGGTCCCAGGTAGCAGGGAAATCTCACCACTGTCTCCCCTACCTCGAAAAAAGGACAAAAGGTCACCGTGTACGTCTTACCCAATGGGTTTGACCTCAGAAGAGAGCTCAGGGCAAGGGGAAGAGGAGGGGAGGGCATGAACTTTTTTCTTCTTCTCATAAATCATGAGTTATAATAAGAATAACAGTGCTGCTCCCCCCATCCCCCTAGTCTTTCCCTTACAGCATGAGGCACTTCCTCATAAGGCAGCACAGGGAAGGGTACAAGGGCTGGGTCCAAGCCAGGGTGACACAGTGTACCTGCCTATCCTTCCTGCCTCAAACAGCCGAAACTAGGAGCTGCCAAGTCTGAGACAAGAGGACAATTGTGGGGATCAGCCAGCCAGCTGGAAAGAACTGGCTTGGTGACAGAGGAGACCTGGATGGTTGGAGCCTCTGGTGTCACCTGCAAGCAAGGGGAGAAGGGAGGAAATAGGGATAGGGAGAAGGGGAGGGGGTGGGGAGCTGGGGTGGCAAAGCTTTAAACCAATCCTAACCTGAATAACAGGAATTCTCATTTCATGGACGATATGTCAGGGTCTGGGGGTGGGCAGACTCCTTAGATATTCTGCCCCTTGGCCTGGGTATATCCCTCCCACTGGTGCTTAGCACAGTTCCTGGCATGTAGTAAAAGCTTAATATGCTTACTGACTGACCTCAACTCACACAATTGTAGGAAGACAGACTTTTTTTTGCTTACATCTGCTTCATCTCATGCAATCTACACTCTCCATAAATTGGAGTCTTCTGGCCCCAAAATACATGCTGCTCTCCCACCTCCATTCCTTTATACTCATGCTGCGTTTGTCAAGGACAATGATGCCCTTCCTTGATCTCTTTGCCTACTGCCTGCATTCCAGACAGAAATTATTTCCATGAAGCTTGTCCCCATAAATCTTTCCCACCTCATCGACCTTCTCCTATCAACCCTTCTACATGGTTGTGCAAGGAAATGGAAAGGCCTTGATAAACACATTCACACTTAAGATGTTCAATATTGATCTCTACGACATCATGCCATTCTTCAGTTGCTCTGACCTAACTAAAAAACACCTACCTCCATTTAGGAGTTCTACTTGGACTGTAGGAATTAACCCAGGGAACAAAGTCCATGGTGAAGGTGGTAAAACAACCGAAACAAAAATCTTAGAGAACCCCGTTCCTAGAGAACAGGAAGTGATTACATGTGTATGTTAATGTTACAGTGTTCACTCACCAAATCTGAAACAAACTTTCCAGTGATATACCCTCTCCAGACTTCGGCCACTCAGAGTCCTTGAGGTATTAGAGCACACTAATCAGCTAGTCAATTGTCAACAAGTATTATTAAATGCTTATTGTGTGCTAGGCAATACTAAGTGTTACAGATACAAAAGCAAAACAAAACAAAAACAAAATAAATGTAACAGATGACCTTGGCCTTTTTTTTTGTGCATGGGGGGCATTTATTTTGTATCTAACTAGTAATTTACATCTTGTCTCCCACTTTTGAATGTATGCTCCTTGAGGGCAGGGGCTTCTGTTTTTGTTTTTGTTCTGCTTTTGTTTCTCCAGGATTTAGCAATGCCTAGCCATCAACAGCTGTCTTGACTTTTGTCTTGCCGCTGGACTTCAATGACTCTGGAGGACAGAGTGAGGCCGAAGACTTTGTGCAGTTCTGTCTCACTTAAATCCAATTACCATGCAAGTCAAGACATCACCTTCATGAGGTCATTGGTCTTCCAGAACCAAGGACAAACAACAAGAACCAAGAGATAAATAAATGCAGAGTAGAATGAAGGTAATCTGAAAAGGAAAGGCACTGAGGGGAGAAGGGGAGGGGAACTGGGAAAGACCTCCTGTAGAAGGTGAGATTTAAGTTGAATACTGAAGGAAGGAAAATAAGAGTTGGAGATGCATGGAGAACAACCAATGCCAAGGTATGGATTTGGGAGATAGTGTCTTGTGTGGGGAATTACAAGCAGGCCAGTGCAAGCCGATCAAACAAACGGCAGGTGGAAGGGAGGAAAGGATAAGAACACTGGGAAGGCAGGAAGGGGCAGAGGTGAGGAAGAGCTTTAAATGCCGGAGGGCTTTATATATGATCCTGTGGGTAATAGGGAGCCCCAGGAGCTCCAGCAGGGATATGACAGGTCAGACTATTCTTTTACAAAAATCACCTTGGCAGATAGGTGGAGGATGGACTGGAGCTGGGGAGAGACTCGGGATGGGAGACCAATTAAAAGGCCCAGGGCCCACAGCAGATCATCAACTCAGTTCTTTAGCTTAGGACAACAGAGCAGGGGTTACCAGAAGAGCCTGGATCCAAGATTCTGATTCTAGAGCACTCAGCTAGGCCAGCAACCCTGGGTAGTTCAGAACAGATCACTGGGAGAATGAATTTGAAAAAAAAAAAAAAAAAGACTATTATGATTCCAGGAATGGATGCCAGACACAGAACCCAAAGAAGAGAATAATTCCAAATTACTTACAATCAAAGCCTCAAAGAAAAACAGAGCTAATTTATGAGATCAATTAGAATTTCTAGAAGAAATAAGAAAAGCTTTCTTTTAAAAAAAAAGTTTAAAATATTATACATGAAATGAGACTGATAGAGGAAAGAATCAGAAAAAAAATGAGAACTACAGAGAAGAAACTTGGAAAGAATGAACAGCTTAGCACAAAAATCTCACTCAAGTAAGAGACTCTCCAAAAATCAGAAGGGATCAAAGAGGAGTTAATGACTCCATGAAACAACAAGAAATATTAAAACAAAGTAAAAAATTGAAAAATTAGAAGACGAGGTAATGTCTTCCATATTAAAAAATGACCTGCCATTAAGAAGAAACTCCAAGTGGATTCCCCAGTGTATATAAAGCCTGAAGATTTTGTGGCTGATTTCCGACTGATTTTTGAAAATTGTGCTGAATTCAATGAGCTTGACTCTGAAATAGCCAGCGCTGGTATAAAACTTGAAAGCTATTTTGAAGACCTTATGAAAAACTTTTATCCAGAGAAAAAATTTCCAAAGCAGGAATTTAAGAATGAAACAGAGGATACCATATTTAGTGATGGTTCAGATGATGACTTTGTACAACCACAGAAAAAGCATCTCAAAAGCATTGATGATTGCCAACTGTTTAAATAAGTGGCACAGTAGCAAGGACTGGTTTGGACTTTTTTTTTTAACCTTTTTATTAGTGATTAACATAATTGCAAGGAAAAATCCATGACCACTCTAACTTTTAGGTTTGTGGATGTTTAATAGCTGTTGATTTCCTTAATATCCCTACCCACAAGCATCACTGAAGATTGAGACAGACCCTTCTCCTTCTCAGAAATCATAAAACAGCATCTGAAAGGATAGCCACATGATGTATTCTAAAGAAAGGAGAAAAGCTTTATTTAGACAAAGTTGAAAACTTAAATGTGGTTTCAACATATGAATTAATCCATTTTCAGAAGATGTAATACCACTACCCACTCTTCTTACCAAACGCTTGTGGCTGATCATTATAAGTTTATTCTACTGTACTTAACAGTATACCATGAATAATATGATATTAAATGTCCTAGGACACTGATGGGTGCAATTAAAGTGTAGGTAGATGCCACTAAGGAAGTACCTGATGGTCTGTCATGTAACATGAAGAGTGTATTAAAGAAAAATCAGGGGAAAAAAAAAAACCTGACTTGGGGACAGCTAAGAAGAGAGAGCACCAGCTCTGGAGTCAGGAGGATGCGAGTTCAAATCCAGCTTCAGACACATGATACCTACTAGCTGCGTGACCCTGGGCAAGTCATTTAACCCCAATTCCCTTGCCAAAAAATAAAGAAAAAAACTGACCTAGGAAATAGATCAAGTGATAATTTAGGATTCATTGGACTAACTGAAAGCCATAAAAAAAAACAAAACAAGCTTAGATAACATATGTCAAGAAATCATGAAAAAAAATGGCCCAAATCTCTCAGAGGGCAAAATAATAATAAAATCCAGTGAGTCATCTCATGAAAGAAACCCTAAAATGAAAAGATGATATCCAAAATCCAGAATCTCCAAGTCAAAGAAAAAATATAAGTTGTCAGGAAAAAAGAATTCAAGTACTGAGAAACCATAATCACATCACACAAAGTTTAGCAGCTACTACTATAAAAGGAATAGGGAGCATTAAACACAATATTCCTAAAGGCAAACCACATAGGCATAAAACCAATAATAATTTACCCAGCAAAACTGAGTATAATCTTATAGATGGGGAAAAAAGGAGGACCTTGAATGAAATGAACTTCCAAGCATTCCTGACAGAGACTAGAACAAAGTGCAAACTTTGAAATAGGATCATGGGTGGAAAGAAAAACATAAACAGATAAATACCAGTGAGTAATCAGAAAAGACTTTATAAGGATGAACTAATTACATTCTAATGTGAAAGGAGGTGGGGTGGGAATGATCTACAAGCATCTCCTAAGAACCATAATGTCAGAAGTAACAGAAGGAGGCAAATAGGATGGAGAGTTTGGCAGTGATTTTTATTATGTTTTGATGTTCTTAAAAAAAGAAAAGGGAGGAAGGGAAAGGATACACAAGGGAAGAAAAGGGAAGTAATAGGGAATACTTAATCTCTCTTCATTGTTCACATAACTCACATAACAAGTTACAGTCTATATATAAATAAGGAAGGGGTGGTGGAATGAGAGTAATTTGAACCTCAATTATATTTAAACTGGGAAAGGAGGGTGGAAAACACATGCAAACACACACAAATACACAGTGTGGTGTAGAAATACATTCAACTCAATAGGGAAATAGAAGGAAATAGGGAGAAAGGAAAGAATAAGAAAGATATAACAAAAGGTGGGATTATAAGCAAACCAAATCCTAAATTCAAAGGGGCAATTGTGAAAAGGAGTTCAAAAGGAAACAAAAAAAGGTGTGATTTGGATCAGATGTGGGGAAGAGAAAACAGTTGGGAAGGGAAAGCTGTTTGCATCAAGTCCACAGCACATTGGTGCTGAACACACTCCTATGCCCTTCTTTTTCTATGTAAAGGGGGGATGGAGAGCAAAGAAAAGGGAACAGGATGGAGAGAAATAAACAAAATTTAAAAGTTTTTGCACAAACAAATACAATATAGCTAAGATGAGAAGGGAAATAGTTATACAGACAAAAAAAATCTTCTAGGTGCAGGTAGGTAGTTCAGTGGATAGAGCTCTGGCCTTGGAGTCAGGAGGACCTGAGTTCAAATCCAGCCTCAGACACTTGACATTTACTAGCTGTGTGGCCTTGGGCAAGTCACTTAACCCTAATTGCCTCACCAAAAAGCAATAAATAAATAAACAAATAAATCTTCTTAACAGGTTTCTATGATAAAGGACTCATTTCCAAGATACATAAGGAACTGACAAATTGGAACTGATTCCAATTTATATGAATAAGAGCCATCCCCCAATTAACCGATGGTCAATGGCTATGAACATCCTTTATAAGGATGAATGAATTCCATTCTAATGAGTGTGTGTGTGTGTGTGTGTGTGTGTGTGTGTGTGTGTACCGGGGTGACACACAAGCATCCTCTAAGAACCATAATGTCATCAGGAGTAACAGAGGGAGCCAATAGTTTTCTAGGGAAGATACCCAAGCAATCTATAGCCACATGAAAAAATGCTCCAAGTCACTAATAATTAGAAAAATATAAATTAAAACAACACTGAAATTCTGTCTCACACTCATCAGATCAGCATGGCTGACAAAAAGGAAAATGACAAATGCTGGAAGGGCATCAGGAAAACAGGAACATTAAATAGACTGTTGATAGAGCTGTAAATTGGTGTAGCCGTTCTTGAAAGCAATTTGGAACTATGCCCCAAAAGTCACTAAACTCTACCTACTCTTTAACTCAGCATTACCTAGCAATACTAGGCTTATAACCCACGATCAATGAAAGAGAAAAAGGTCTTTGAGGAAATTGAGGGAATTAAAGGGATTAGAATTGCCAGTCGTGGTGGGAATTGGGTGAACCATAATGGCTCCATCTTGTGACTCAATTCTGGAGCTAGCTCAGTTCCCTTTCTATTCAATTATGAGTCTAGTACAATTTCTGTCCTATAAGAAAACTTTATTCAATTGTGGGAATTGAGGGAAAACCTTATTGCACTGTTTGGACCTAGCTAGGAAGCTGGAACCTCTACTTGCTGTGTAGAGATACTTAACTAAGGACCTCAATTATGCTGATCAGAAACCTTCAGATCCAAAGACTGATACAAGGAGTTTTCTCACAATTGTACACCTCAAGCAAACCATATGCCTTATATGAAAACCAGTCCTATGCTTATCAATCAGTTATTGCTTCCAAGTTACTTTGCTTGTTCATAGACACTTGGGGCAAGTGGTACATCTCTTTTTCTGATTTCAGAGAACTGTACCAGTTCACTTTCCCTCTTCCAACTTGGAAAATCTCTAACCTTTTCTCCAATTAGAAATCAGATTACCTAATGTTTATTGTTTCTTTTTAATTAATTGGTCTTCCTATTTGATTATTTTTAATATATAAAAGTCTGTCTCCTCCTATATTCAGGGTCCGGGCCTAAGCTGAGGACTTCTGGCCCCAGTTTGTTGGGCAGTTGGCGTACACTGCCTAATAAATCAATATGCTTGGAAGAATGGACCTTTATTTCCTCAATCATTTCATCTTTCGCCTGCCATGGTAACTACAAAAATATTCACAACTGCTCTTTTTGTGGTGACAAAGAACTGGAAACTAAGGGGACACCCAGGATAGTATTCCATGTGTACCCCTCTGACGTCCCTATGTTCTGTTTTATTGTAGCTATTTATCTAAGTGTTATCCTTCATGATTGTGACCTTCATGAGAAGAGAGGCTTAAATCTTTTAAACATCTTTGTATATCCACCAGTGCCTAGTACAACTCTCTGCATGTACCAAGTGGGTAATTTATAAATGGTTACTGAATTAAAATGAGTCCTTAGTTTTGAACAAGGCATATGTACATAAAAAAGACCAAAAGAACACAGAGGTAAAGCCAAGCAATTAGCTGTTATTTTCAAAGGAAGTACAGTTCAGTTACATGGACAAATCAAATGCTTCACGTAAAAGACATTGATGTGAAGCTAGAAAGTTCATTCCCTGCCTGAAACATGTAACCAACTGCTGAAAAAAATTAGATGGAAAGAAATCAGTGATCAACCTATGATACCAAATGAAAAATTCAAAGTGAAAAGTCCTGAGGCAACTTTCAAGCCCAGGACTTTGTCTGAGACATAAATGCTATGAAGAAGAGTAGTATTGCCTTCTGAGACAATCTCAAAAGATTAGGGCTGTGCTCCCAAATATTTCTAATTTCTCACATAATTACCTTTAGGAATGTAGAATACATCGAAAAATCTTCTTTAACATTTATTTCTTCAGTCCTTATCATCATTCAAAGTCAAGTGTTCTATCTTTGTTGTTGAGTCATTTGAGTTATAGAAGACTCTATGTGACCCCATTTGGAATTGTGCTTGCAAACACACTGGAGTGGTTTGCCATTTCCTTCTCCAGTTCATTTTACATTTGAGGAACTGAGGCAAACAGGCTAGTGACTTGCCCAGGGTCATACAGCTTGTAAATGTCTGAGGCTGAATTTGAACTCAAGTCCTCCTGACTTCAAGGCCAGCACACTAACCACTGTGCCAACTAGCTGCCCCGGTTCATCCTTCCTCCTGTGTAAAAGAAGACTTCTTCCCATTTGTCCTAAAACTATCCCATTCAATAATAATTGTTTCCATAGCACTTGCAAAACAATGCATATACTTTATCTCATTTGATTTTGACAACAGACCATTAAGGTAGTGCTACATGTTTTTCAGATGAGGACACAGGCCCAGAAATGTCAGTGACTTGCCCACTGTCATGTAATCACTAAGCCTTAGAGGTGGGTTCAAACCCAAGTGTCTTCTTATATCTAGTCCAGTACTTACTATATTTCTCTCAAGCCTTGACGTGGTCCTCATCCCCAACACTGGAAAATGGAATTTGGAGACCAACACTGGATTTACCCACTCCCCATCCCTTTCATCAACCCTCAGTCTGTCTTTCCAGAAGGAAACAATTTCTACCAGTAGTACATGAAGATATTGATGATCATACTAAATAGTGAACCATCAACATCCAAAAGGATGAAATGTGCTATGTTGGAAAATTCAGCTGATGCTTTTTACATTAATTAAAAAATAGAAACCATATTGGTGCTCACAGACTAGAGAATGGCTAAATAAATTAAGATACCTGAATGCAATGGGATGTTATCACACTATACGAGACAATGGATATGGAGAATTCAGAGTATGGAAGCATATACGCCGAGACCTCTTTTTGTTCTAGAAAACATTAAAAAAGTAATCTTTGTGCAGTCTGAAATCTTTGGTCTTATTTGAATCAAAGACTTCCTCAGTTTTTAGTAACAGAAGACTTAATAAAGCTTAGGGAGGGATCCAGATTCCCAGAAACTAGAATGAGATACAGTAGATGTCCCTTTGTGTTTAATCAAAGGTAGTGTCCCATAGTTTATCATGAATCAAATCAGTATTTTTGCTTACCTTAGATCTGACTAAAAGAAAAAAGTGTCAGTTCAATGCAATTAAGAAAATTATATAAAAAAAAATTTTTGTCTGCCTTTGAACAGATTGAGGTGAATTCAGGGAAGGAGTAGTTGAAGAGTAAATAGTTTCAGGAAGACAGTTCTCCAAGCATGCTCCAACACTGACATTATTGTTGTTCTGTTTAAGTAAATTTAAAAAAAAAACTAAACCTAAACTTTGTACCTTGTTTTCTCTTGCTGTGGAATTTTGTCCTTTATTTCATACAAAATGTCAGAGGACATTGGGTCAAGAACAATTTCAAGTAGCAGAGGAATCTTTGCCAGTACTCCTTTAAGCTAGAATAATTGTCTGATAGGCTTTTGGCTAAAAACACAGAATACAAAGTCTTTTGTCTACAAGAGAAACATGGAAAGACTTGTATATAGCGTACAGAAAGAAGAAAATAAAATCAGAGAAATGATATACACAATGACTACAATAATGTAATGAACATAACAATAAAAGCTGAAATCAGATTAAATGCACTGACCAATATTTGTTCCTGAGGACAAATGATGAAACATATCTCCCTCCTGTTGGTATGGGACTATAGATGTCAAAGTTGCATCCTTTGACAGAAGTGGAAACTGTGCCTATCAGTTTTGCTTAACTGTTTTTCTTTGTTATAGGGAAGCTAGATGGCACAGCGGATAGAACTCCAGGTCTGGAGTCGGGAAGACTTCTCTTCCTTAGTTCAAATCTGGCCTCAGACATTTACTAGCTGTGCGACCCTAGGAAAGTCACTTAACTCTGTTTGCCTCAGTTTCCTCATCTGTAAAATGAGCAGGAGAAGGAAATGACAAACCATTCCAGTATCTTTGCCAAGAAAACTCCAAATGAGGTTACGAAGAGTTGGACATAACTGAACAACCATCACAACTTTTCTTTATTATAAAAAAAGGGTATTGATGAAGGAACCAAGATAGAAAAGTGGTAGGAAGAAATATAGTGAGCTCCTCTCACCCACAAACTTGTCCAAAGGGACCTAGAAAATACATCAGACCAAATCCCGATGGGGAAATCCAAGAAAAAGTCAAGTGAGTTATTTGATTACCTGAAAGCCACAAAAAAAAAAAGAGCCTAAACATTTTATTTCAAGAAATTTATTTTTATTTTTATTTTTTTAGGCCATTGGGGTTAAGTGATTTGCCCAGGGTCACACAGCTAGTAAATGATAAGGGTTTGGTCTGAGGCTGGATTTGAACTCAGGTCCTCTTGACTTCAGGGCCAGTGCTCTATCCACTGCGCTACCTAGCTGCCCCTATTTCAAGAAATCTTAAGAGAAAACTACCCAGATGTCTGAGGACCAGAGGGCAAAGTGGAGATAAAAAATCCACTGGTCACCTCCTGAAAGAAACTATATAATGAAACTTCCAGGAACATCAGAGACAAATCCAAGGCTTCTGGGTCAAAGAAAAAATACCACAAGCAGCCAGAAAGAAAGAATTCCAGTACAGAGAAGCCAGTTAGGATCACACACAATTTAGCAACTACCATTATAAAGAGCAAAGAGCTGAAGATAGAATATTCCACAAGGCAAGGGATGTGTGTGTGTGTGTGTGTGTATTTACAATCAAGAATAATTTACCCAGCAAAATTGAACATAATTCTACAAGGGAAAAATGAGCCTTTAATGAAATAAAGGACTTCCAAGAATTTCTGATGAAAAGAACAGAGCTAGGCACAGTGGATAGAGCACCGACCTTGGAGTTGGGAAGACCCGAGTTCAAATCAGGCCTCAGACACATAAACACTCACGAGCTGTGTGTCCCTGGTCAAGTCACTTAACCTCAACTGCCTCACATTAAAAAAAAAAAAAGCTTATTGATTCAGTGAGATAATATTTAGGGGCAGCTAGGTGGCACAGTGGATAGAGCACCAACCCTGGAGTTAGGAGTACCTGAGTTCAAATCCAGCCTCAGACACTTGACACTTACTAGCTGTGTGACCCTGGGCAAGTCACTTAACCCCCTACTGCCTCACCAAAAAGAAAAGAGCAGAGCTGCACAGAAACTCTGAAGTTAAGAGAAACATAAATAGGTAAATAAGGGGCTAAACAAGGATAAACTGTTTACATTACATATGGAGAGGGGATACATATGTCCCCTCTAAACACTGTATAATCAGGGGTCATAGAAGGAATCTAATTAGATAAAAGGCCTTGATGATTTTAAAAGGATGGAGAAGGATGGCAAGAGGAATACATTTGAGGGGGAAAGTCAGAAGGGGAAAGAAAATTTAGCAAAATTATCTCACCTAATTAAAGTGCACAAGTAGAAGTCTATACAAACAAGAAGGAAGGAGTCGGGGAAGTGACTGGCACTTGAAACTCAACCTCATCTAAACGGGTCAAAGGAAGAAAAAGTACACTCACAGAAGAACACAGAAATGTTCAGTTGTTTCAATCTGGAGTTTTCTTGGCAAAGATACTGGAGTAGTTTGTCATTTTCTTCTCCAGCTCATTTTACAGATGAGGAAGCTGAGGCAAACAGGATTAAGTGACTTTCTCAGTCACCCAGCTAAGTAAGTGTCCGAAGCCAGACGAGTCTTCCTGACTCCAGGCCCAGTGCTCTGTGCACTATGGCGCCACCTAGCGCCAAGGTATGGACATACATTTCGCCTACTAGGGAAAGAAGGGTAGATTAAGAGATTAGTTCTAAGAAAAACAAACTCCGATTAAGGATGTACAAAAATATTTATAGATCTTCTTGAAGGACAAAGAATTGGAATCTGAGGGGGTACCCATCAATTGAGGAATAGATGAACATATGGGATACAAATGTGATGGAATATTATGGTGCCATAAATGATGAAGTACATAGTTTCAAAGAAACTTGGGAAAACTTCTATGAACTGATGCAGAGTGAAGTGAACAGAACCAGGAGAACAATTTGTATGAAGACAAAAATAATGTAGAGACAAACAACTTTGAAAGACTTAGGAATTCTGATCAGTGGAATAATCAATCATAATTCCACAGGACTAATGATGAAACATGTTACCTACCACCTGATAGAGAAGTGAAGGACTCAGAGTACAGAATGAGATAATATGGATACAGATATACTACATATATTATATACAACAGCATATCTTATTCTGTATTCTGAAAACATTCTGTGTATATGTATATACACATATATGTGTATGTCCATGTATATATGCATTCTTTTAGATAAAGTCAATTCTTTTTTTTTTTAAAGGCAATTGGGGTTAAGTGACTTACCCAGGGTCACACAGCTAGTAATTGTCAAGTGTTTGGTCTGAGGTCAGGATTTGAACTCAGGACCTCCTGACTTCAGGGCCGGTGCTCTATCCACTGCGCCACCTAGCTGCCCTAGATATAGTCAGTGAAGAAATTTATTTTGCTCGACTACACATGTTTGTAAGAAGGATTTTATCTTTCAGTCTCAATTGATTGTGGGGGAAGGGAGAGATAGTGGATTTTTGCTGACTGAAAAAAATGTTAAAAAAAAAGTTAGACATTTTTTGCATATAATTGGATAAAAAATAAAATATTTGAAAAAAATTTGTTATATGAGATGGTTCTCTTGGACGGGGAAGAGAGGGATATTGGCAGAAATTATGGTGATATTAAAAAAAAGAGTGATAAAAAGTTTCTAAAAAAATAAGAAAAAGGTATTTGTGTTTGGTCTAAGGGTGCTAGAGCATATATGTAAATGACTGTTGAGTAAAAAGCAAAAGGAATCAATAATTTAAAAAAACTCACTGCTGACTTTAAAGCACTATCCATGGCTGCATTTATAGAGCTTCCTTTATAAACTCATTTCAGGATAGTCTTAGGCTCAACTTTGCATGTAAAAGTAGCTTTCTGGTTGGAATCTGGACCCCAAAAAGGAAAAACCCTGGATTTTGCCACCAGGCCAAATCTCTGGTGTTAGCCTGAGGCTATAATCCCATCAACTGGCCTTTCATTGTGGATATGAAAATCTCTGTTACCCTTAACCTAGCCAGGCCCTCCTTTGTCTTACCTCCCCATGGCCACTGACCATTTCCCACCCTTAATCCTAGCTAAGTTCCATTCTCCCTTGGCCACGTGGTCCAGGTCCCAGGAGTTCTGTTCACCCCAGTTTACTGGCCACTCCCATCCAGATCTCCTTAGACCCCTCCTCCAGTCACTCCAAACTACTTGGCCACTCCTAGATCCCTCCCACAGCCTTTCTGTATATAAGGTCCATCTTGTCTCCATTAAGGAGCTCAGATTCTTATAATCTAGCCAAATGCTCAGATTCTTAATATCGAGCCAATGATTAAATCCTTATAATCTAGCCACCACTTAGATTCTTATCATCTAGCCAATAGCTCACTAACAGACTCCTTAAGAGTCTGCCAAATATGATGGATGTTCTAATAAACCTTGCCTTTGGCCGAAAAAAAAAAAAGTAGCTTTTTGCCTTATGGGACAAGGAAGCCAAATTGAGGGACAAAGAATGACTCTGTCCTGCTTCATAAGCCCTCAACTGGAGCCTGAGGTCCTGAAGCATCTTAACCACAAGGCAGAACCTGAGGTAAGCTTAGGGTTAAACAGAACCCTAAACATTTTATGTGAGAATTAAAAACTCTACCACAGTAACACAACAATCTTCCCCGGGGAAGATTCCTTTTATTCTGTGACCCCACAAAGGCCTGGTTCTATTCAGAAGCCCTCAATCTCCAATTAGTAAGGCATAACTACCTGTGGAAAGGTAACAAGTGCATAGAGAGGTGAGAGTGGATAGGGGACACAGCCTCTTAGTTCCTAGAAATTTAGGTGCTGAAAGTAATGAAATTGTGATTTCAGTGCTATAAGGTGGGAACAGGTCAGTTCTTTGCCCACACCTTGAAAGTTCAGCCCAGTGACCTGATATCATACAAACGTGCCTAGCATACTCAGGACCTCATTTGATCATGACCGAAACTGAACCCTGTTCCCAGGAAGCAGAGTCCAACCCAGGTATGGAAGAAGATGCCTCATAGACTGAGGTTGGAAGGTAAAGGTGAGGTGGGGAAGAAGGAAGTGCCTAGTGCCAGGTATGGTTTCTGGCTCAGTGTGGTTTCCATTACTGGTGTTCCTTCTCACACTGGCCCAGATCAAAAACCACCACAGAAAATTGAGAAATGATTAAAAAGCCAATTTGCCTTTAATGAGCAACAAAGAGTAGTGAATTAATTTTGGGAATAGTAGAAAAGGAATGAATGTGACGTGGCGCATCAGAGGAATGGGGGAGGGAATATCACACATGCTTTCTGTCCTTGTCATTATGGAAAGCAGAAAAGCCCATAGAGAGAGCCTGACTTGGCCAGATCCTATTCTCATGGGCAGTCCTAGGGTCACCCTGGGCTCTGGTCAGTCTCCAGCATGCCCTCACCATGACCCCACAGGCCCCTCAAGTCCCAAGATGATAAGGCTGCAGACCTGCCTCTTGTCAACTGCAGCTCTTGGGCAGGCGGTAGACGCCCCCAGAATAAATGAGCTGTTGGTCTCGAACCTTCTTCTGCAAAAAGCCTTGCAACTCCTGCAGATCTATCTCAGTCACCACCGGGCCCGTCATCACAAACATTTTAAGCATGCTATGGATGCGCTCCAGAGATAAGCTCTCCAAGTTGGTCAGCATGGCCTGGATGTATGTCCAGAATAGCTATAGGACAAAGAGACCAAGAGAATGAGTCAAGATGCACCCAACTGTCTTCTCCCCATTCCTAATCTGCCCAGAGCTCATGAGACTGGGGACCACTCTTTGAGCCCACAGATGTCAGAGATGGGGCACCATCTAAGAGTCACAGTGACTGCTCTGACCCAAACAAGTTCCTCCCATCTGTGTCTCCATGTCTTGGCAAATTGATAACAATGTCCCTTCCCATCTCCCCAGGTCAATCTGATAAGAAGCAACAGCTGAGGCTAATTCCTCACATACTCTAAGCTGGGGCAGCTGTTTCCCATGGCCTAGGCCATCTCTGGGAATCTCCAGGAGGTCTCCCTCTTGTGAAAAGTCCTCTGGGAATCAGCCAAGAGGAGGAATCCCTGAGGTACACACAAGTGAGTGTGTCCAAGTGAGTGTGGGACCAAGGAGAGTCCATACTATGGACTCATAAAACACTGAGCTGGAAAGCTTCTAGTCCAGCCTGCTCAGCTTGGAGAAACAATGGCTCTAAGAGGGGAATCACTGTTGTTCTGCCCCTGCCCTCTCTGCAGCCCCCCACAAGTGGAGCTCAGCTGCTGCCCCGCCTCCCATGGCAACCCAGCCCCTCGGGAGGCTCTCTCAAGGTGTGCCTGGGGGAGCAGGGCCGGGACTGACCTGCAGCTCCTCTTCCTTTTGGTCAGCCTGCGAGGCCATGGCTGAGTCGCCCTCCTCGTCGCTGTCAAGAAGCACCACCTTGTCCACTCGGTCCCTGGGCTGCTCTTCCTCTATCACTGAGAAGGTGCCCGGGGGCTCCTCGCGCAGCACCCCCTGCTGCAGCCACAGAGCCATCTTGCGCCGCAAGGAAGCCACTGGCACCTTTAGCACCTCGCTCAACTCCTCCAGGGACCAGCTGCCTGGGGTTAAGGTGAGGCATGAGGCCAGGGACCATCTGTACTATCATAGGCCTGGGCCCAAGAGGAATGATGGCCGAACCCTTCCCCAGCATGATCTGACCAGTACTGTACTGCCTACTTCAGGTCTGTCTCTGAGCCCAGGGCACTCCTCCAGAGAAGCGGGGTGTTCCATAACCAAGCCCTAATTCTGCCTTTAAGAGAAGGTTTGTCAGCAAAGGCAGAAAGGGCTGAGACCCAGTGATCACTTTCTTTGGAGGAGTTCCAGATAACCAATGGGAACCCAGCCACCCTCCCCCAGCACAATAGTCCTGCCAGTCCCAGTGATGCCAGAAGCCAAACAGCAAAAGGAGGCGATGAGGAAAAGCTGGGCTGAATCCAGGGAGGCAGGTGTTCAATCTACACTCAAATCCTTCCTACCCTATACCAATCAATGACTATTCCAGGGCCCAAGTCCCAAAGCAGAGAGTGCTTAGAATATAATAGGTGAGTATTAATGCTCTGCTCTGAGTAAGAGCTGATGCTTTGAGTTTACTGAGGGAATAGACCCACCAAATGAGCCTGAGAACTGGGGGGGATCACAAGTCCCCAAGTAGGACTATTGGTCCAGCCAGCTCAGAAGAACCACGAACTCCCAGCTAATTGACCCACTCTCCTCACTCAGAGAATGCAGAGCAGCATCCAGACGGCAATACGAGGGCAGGGAATGCACAAGACAGGAGGAATCTTACTTTTGCTCTGGAAATGCAATAGGACAGCAGCATGTATGGGAGACACCGACAAGGAAAGGGTACGGTCAGCTAGCTCCACATCGAGAGTCACCAGGCCTAGGTGGTGTTTCCAGCTCAGGGTCCTCATAGCCTGAGTAGAGACAGAAGAGTCAGCAGAGGGTCCAGGAGCTCCCTGCTTTGTTTAGAGAAGAGCCATGCACATGGTCCCTCCATTTAGTTCTGGTGATTCACCAAAGTGGCCCTTGATACTTCTGTGACCCTAATCAGTCCCCTCTCTATTTAGGCTAGAATTTTTTTAACTCTTTTTTTTGGGGGGGGGGGGGGGAGGTGAGGCAATCAGAGGTTAAGTGACTTGCCCAGGGTCACACTGCTAAGTAAGTGTCAAGCGTCTGAGGCCGGATTTGAATTCAGGTCCTCCTGACTCCAAAGCCAGATCTCTGTCCACTGAACCACCTAGCTGCCCCTAGGCTGGAATATTAGGTAAGAGAAGAGGAGGAAAGGAGTTGCCATGGCCCACAGGTCAATGTCCTGCTCCTCTTCTACAACCCAACAGTTTGCAGCTGAACCACCAGAAGCCCAAATATTAGAAGAAATTGAACAAACAGTGGTAAATGCTCAGGATGTTCTAAATCAGAGACTAAAAGAATGTGAAAAAACCACCAAGAACAGACGGCATCACTAAACTTTTGAAGGAACTCAAGGACAAAACTGGTGAACCACTGGCCAAAACATGTAACCTGCCATTATAAATGGCTAGTATGCCCAAGGGTTGAAGTATTGCTGATATGATCCGCCTTGGGCTCCAGAGGTCTCCTGGAAACCAGAAACTGGTGACTCTGGTAGGATCTATAAAGGGTAGACTCTACTGAACACTTAAGACAACATAGCTTATGTAGTGAAAAGCAAAGAAGTCCCACCTGACTCTTCTATTTTATGAGAGGATAAAAAACATTTAGGCAAGGAAAAAACAATGGATATAATTCAGCAAGCCTTTGACAAGGTACCACACCAAATTAAAATTATGAGATTTATTAAAAATATAAATGTTTTCTAAAGTTACAAAGCATGAATATGGACTTGTGGCTAAGTGCTAAATTACTATAATTAGAAGGCACTCCCTCCTTTAAAGATCACCATAGGCTTTAGAACCAGAAGAGATCTAAGAGATCACCTTCTTCTAAGTCCCTCATTTGACGGATGATGAAACATCATCTCACAGGTGAACTGATAAAAGCAGCACAGCTGGAATATGAACAATACAAAAAAGCAAAGACAACTTCATTCAGTGGGGAGCAAATGCTGAATGTGACATTTGGGGTGAGATAAGCTGCAAATATAAACACTAAGGTTACTATTAGAGATTGAATGCTAAGCTGGATGAAACATGGGACTGACTGTTTCTCAGGGAAAGTTTTCAGAGATTATAAGCATAAGATCTGAAGGTTAATGGACAAAAGAGGGTTGACACACTCAGGGTATATTAAAACAACGGGAACAGAAAATGATTCATAGCCAATGACAAAGTAAAATTAAGGACAGGAATTAAAAGAAATATATCATTTTAATAAAAATCTTAATCACAATTACCCACATTAAGTACTTAATTCAGATGGTTCTGGGTTAAATTTTTGTTTGGTTAATTATTGAACACTTAATTTATAATCAAATTTTGTAATCCATGCCATGAAAATAGCATGATTTAATTTGTTTTGAAAGTTCACCTATGGAAAACCAAATTTTAAAACATGGTTCACATAAACAGAATACGCGTTAACAACTTAATTGAACAAGAGAGGCAGTAAGAAATAATGGGTAGAGGCCTGACCGCACTGAATAGGGATGACTTTGGGTGGCATTTCTTAAGCTCTAATTTACTCAAAGGTCCCCT
Source organism: Vombatus ursinus (assembly GCF_900497805.2). Taxonomy (NCBI): domain Eukaryota; kingdom Metazoa; phylum Chordata; class Mammalia; order Diprotodontia; family Vombatidae; genus Vombatus; species Vombatus ursinus. The sequence goes on along the minus strand of NW_020940358.1, from coordinate 1,920,106 downwards.
GCAACTCACCTAAGAACCTCCTAGCAGTCAAACCACTCTCAGATTTCACTGCCATATTCTGGCGTCAATGTTACCCTGCCACTAAAATAACCCCTTACTTAGAAAATAATGTTTATAAATGAGGGAAAGAGGGAATGCTCCCCTCCCAGTTCCCTTACATGTCAGGGGGGCTGGTACCTTCAGTTTCTCATATCTCTTGGAATAGGCCTCCATTGCCTCTTTGATCTGTTCTGGGAGCTCCAGCTTCTCCTCCTTGAGTGTCGGCCAGAACTCACTGGACAGGATGACAGCAATGAGGCTGAATGGGGGTCGCTCTTCCTCAGGGAGCCTCTCCTCCTCATCACGGATGTTGGCATTGATGCGCCTCGAGTCTGCCATGTCCTGGAGTGAAATGGAGGATAAAGGCCAGGTCATGTCTGGAGGGCCTGGGGTGGGTTCAGGAGTCAGGCTGCATCCAGAATTAGGGAGGGAAGATAATTAACAAAGATGGGGAAGGCATCTTCTAGGTTAGAGTAGCCCATTGGGTTTCTAAATATGGAAACAGAGATGCACTCTATACAACTTACTGAGAAAACTTCCTCCCAAAAGAGACACTAACCTTCAACATGACCTCACAGTAGTGCATCTGGGCCTCACCAAAACGGAGCTTCAGCAACTCCACATTACGGATTTCCCTGGAAATGGAAGGGTAGCTACATTAGTGCTGGGGAACAAGAACCTCCACGTGCCAGAGGGAAGGGATGTCCAAATCTGATAGCCCATAGCCCACGAAGGTCATGGGATGAGGTTATAGCTCTCTTGAGATCAGAGAGACCTGAACAATCTAATTACTTGTGAGGAAGAAGTGAGAGGATGTAGTAAATCTCCAAACATGGACTCTGATAACTGCCTGAAGGTAAACCTTAAGAGGAACATTTCATTTTGGAGGCTCTCCTGACATTTTTCCTCCTTCCCATCTCCATTCTCACCTCTGTACCCTTCCCTCCCCAAAAAAAGTAATTATAGGGTCACATAATTTGGAGCTGCAAGGTGCCTCAGAAACCACCCACTCCAACTCCTTCATTTTAAAGTTGAAGGAATAGAGGCCTGGTGGAGTTAGGTCATTTGCCTAAAGTAAACAGCTAGCAAACCACTGTTAAGATGTGTACCAAGTCCTCTAACTCCAAACCAAGGGTTCTTTCTACTGCACTATGCTGCAATGCCCTGTAGATTTTCCCTGAGACCTTGAGTCAACTGAAAAGTCATTAAAGAAGCTGTCCTGAGCCTAGGACAGCTAAGAAGGTTTGAAAGATCACTGTGAAATATTCCCTAGAGATCCTGAGAGAGTTCTGATAAACCTCCCCAAGCCCCTACCCAAACAGCAAAACGGACCAAAATCTCTGGGGTCTGTAAACTGCCTCACTGCCTAGGAATCCATGAGGCCAACAGTCCAGTCATGCCAAGAGAAGAGAGCCTCCATTAATGGCAATGAGTATCCTTACGAAAACTAGGCTTGATTTCCTCTCATGCCCACCCTGGCCAGCTCTGAAAGAGCACTATGGGATCCCTGCTCCAAGCTGAGAAGGGCTTCTTACAGTGAATGAACTCTGACCCTCATCTCCTAATACACAAAAGCTACAGAGTCTTCTGCCAATCTTGTCCAGGGGAAAATATTTATAACATTATAGTATTTATAGCAGCACCTTTGGTAGTAGCAAAGAACTGGAAACAAAGAAGGTGTCCATCAATTGGGAAATAGCTGAATAAATTCTAGTAATAGTATTGTACCATCGTGGGATGGAATATCATAATAAGAAATGATAAAAAAAACTTGGGAGATTTGTATGAAATGATACAGAGCTACTTGCACAGTCAGAAGACCAATTTACAAGATAACTGTAATAATGTAAAGGAAAATAACACCAAAATACTTCAGACTCTGATCAATGTAGTAACCAATCATGATTTCAGAAGACCGACAGTGATCAATAAAGCATTTAAAATATGTACATAAAATCCTATTCCTAGGGAGTTGTCCCTAGGGACAGGCTACTGGAAACAAGGAGGGAAACCTCAGCTTTTTTTTGACCAGTAATAGCTGGCACTGCTCACCTGCTAATCCCTTTCCTAGCCTCTGAAGGCCTCACTCAGCCAAATCAGAAGGGGATCAGGTCTCTTCTTCAAAGATACTGTGCCCTGGGTACTAGAATACTATGCAATGAAGACTCCTCTCCTATTAAGGGCCAGGAAACCGACTTACCTCTCAGCACTGTAATTGAACTGATGGAGAAGGCGGTCAGCAAGTAATGTACGGTATTCATTGATAAAGAGGTCTTTGCTGCCATAGATACTGACCAGCAGGCTGATGATGTCTGAGGAGCGGCGTTTCGAACTTGACTTCCCTAGAGACATAGGCAACAAAGACAGAACATTAGGGAGAAGCTTCTGGCAGAACCACTGCAAAGACATGAACATGCTGCTGGCAGCAAGGGGACCCAGGGCACATGAGCCCACCCTGGCTTTCCCAAGCCCTAAGGGAATAAGACTGTTATCCATTCCAGCACCAGATGATTCCCCTTTGGCTTGTCTTTGGGTGATAAACTCAGGGGGTTGAAAATCAGCTTCATTGTACTAGAGCAGTGGTCCCCAACCAGTCGATCAGGATCTAACAATACAGCTTAAAGACTTACCTGACCAATCATCAAACCGGCTGTTGCTGCCATCACATCCTCTTCCCCAGTTTGCCAGGGCTCCACGTGGAGAGGAAAGTGTGGCTGGTGGCAGCGACCCCTTGGTGACTCAAAGACTTTACTGCCAGCACTGCCACCCTTTCAAGTCAAGGACTTTACCACAACCCCTGACTCCAACCCCACCATGATCTTAGGGCTTCTGGGTAAATGAAAGTAGCTAGCTCTTCTTCAGAAAAAGGCTGGGGATCCCTGTCCTAGACACCACTCCTGTCAAAGGGGTGGGAAGAGAGAAGGGTCAGTCTTGTAGGATGCTGGGGAAACTGAGGGTGAAAGGAATACTGTGTCTGTATGAAAGGAAAGGAGGGTGGGACAAGGGACCTGAAACTATCACAAAGAGAGTTCGGGGCCATCTGTCCTCGGGGCTCCCCTGTTGGTAAAAAGCCACATACCTGAGTCATTCAGGCTGTCTGCCAGGGAAGGCAGAAGGGAAAACCCAAGAAGACTAAGATCAGCGTCAGGGAGGGAATGAGGGAAGGTAGGGGTGGAGAGATAGCTATTGGAGACTCGTGGAGACAAGTGGGGTGAACTATAGTGGGAAGAAGAACAAGCAAGGTGGGAAGTGAGAACTGTGCACTTAATCCCAATGGAGTGCTTGATACACTGGAAATCCAAAGCTGGCTATGCCAGTTTCCCTGTGCCCAGAGCACCAGGTGTGAGGTTTGTTTAGCTGCTGCTGTCAGGAAGGGAGGGGACAGAAATCCAGAGGGAGGTATGCCAGGACAATGTACTCCTCTCCTCTTATAGATGCAGCAGCAGGAGCTATGAAATGAGAGGGGATAGGGCAGAGAATCTGATGACAGGGAAATGTGCAGCCCTGCCTCAGAGGCTGAGTGTGCTTGAAGAGGATGCACTAGCTGCATGTCTGGATTTCCACAGACACTTCCTAAAGCCAAGGCTTCCTTTCGGGTCCCCAGTGCCACATGCGTATCAGTCCAATTCTACATATGTAATAAACAGAAGACAGGAAAGACCAAACAAGTAGGCCAGAGATAGGTTCCATATCTGCTATGAATAACTTGGTCCCTGAACTCAACATTCACCTATCCTGGGAAATCACAAGCTCATATCTGACAAGGCTCCCCAGCCAAAACCTGAGCATCCATAATAAGAAAACCCTTTCCATTGCTTTCTTGGCCTCCCCAAAGAGGTCCACTGGGGGCTATTAGTGATGGAGCTGGTTCCAGTGACTTCTAGAAGCTGGTTCCCTTTTCCTTATATCCCATTTTGCAATCCCCAGCCTGGCTTATGCCCCTCACACTGTAGTTCACCCCCAACTGGCTCCCCAAGACATCCCATAGCTACCTATCCCTTCTTGGGACACTGAAGCAAGCATCACCCACAAACTGAAACTTAGCTCCGTAGTTCTCAGCAAACAGGAGTAGGACCAATGAAAAAACAGGACTGATAAAAAAAAACAGAACTAAGTCTACCCTAAGTATGTACAGGACCAGATCTTGGATGCTGCCCTTCCCACCAGCAAAAACCCCCAACAGCCCATGGCAGGCTAGGGAGCTCCCCTAGAGGGAGCCATCTGACCTGGGTCTGCATCCACTGGGTCTGGCACCCAGTCTTCCGGCTCACAGATGTCATCATCACTCTCCTGGCCATTTTCCAGCGTCACCGGGTCAGCCTTGGAGAGCTCGTGAGCCAAGTCCCCAGAACCCTCAGCATCACCAGTCAGCCCAGCTACAATCTGCCTCACAGTGTCTTCCCGTGTCCTGTCAGGGTGAGACCACGTGTGGTCGTGATGTGGGGCCAAACCATCAGCTCCCCAGCACTGGAGATCTCTACACTGTCACAGCCATTATAATAAATAGCCCTGTTCTAGCACTATGAGAATTATTAGTGATACCCATACCCCTTTTTTTTTTGCTACAGACAGAAACTATATTTTATTGGATGTAAATTTATAATGGAAAATAACTGACAGAAAATAGGGAGGGAAAGATGATGATGTCCTGGAGAGCATCAGTATAAACAAAAGGGAAAAACAGCGGGAAAAGAAGTTTCTAAGTACATATAGAGAGAGCAACGGGTTTAAGAGGTGAAGGAGTTAACCAAGCAGGTGGAGAACATATTGAGGAGCTGACCTAGTATGGGCACCTTATAAAAAGACTAGTGGAGGATACCACCTGAGGGACTCCTGACCACTAGGAAGATCAAGACTAGGGTTGGGGTAGCTGTGCACAGGATGGGCCTGAGCTCAGGGCTGTTCCTGGGGCAGAAGGGATCTTGCTTCTTCATTACTCGGTCCAAAGGGGATAAAAGTACATAACTCTGGTTTTAACTGTTGGGTTGGAACAGAGTAGAATTAGAAAGAGAAGCCAGACCCTCCCAGGTAGGGAGAAGTGGAATCAGGCTTTAAAAGTGCCAAGTCAGGAAAATGGGCAGAAAATTCAAATCCAAAGAAATCCTTCAAGGAGCCTTCTCTCTTAAGCAGCCCTCTGTGACTACACTGGATAACTGCAATATCCCATCTCCCCCAGGCAGTCTGTCCTCAAAGTGTCTCAAAAGGCAATGAAACAGTCTCTTGCCCTCTGAACAGCTGTCTTGAATATGCCTTTGTTGATGACATGTTGAACATGTCACTACAAAGGACAGGTATGAATGAATGACCGATTAATTATCAGTAAACAAAGTAGACAAAACCAGTGAGATTGAACCGGGGGCGGGAGGAGGTGAACACCTAACATTCTGTTACTCTCCCTCACCTTAGATATCGTCGTATAGGTTCACAAGCTACTTCCAGGATGACCATGGAGGAGTCCAGCTCCCGGAGGGCTTTGATGGCTGAGATGTAGAGGGTGATGATATCTGATGTATTTACTCCTGAAATTGAACAGAGCCAGAGAGCAACAGCTGGAACACCTCTAGGCCACCCAAATGGGACTCAAGAAGCAAGCTAGAGGAGCAAGCATTCAGGAAGCTGAACTGTGGAGGTACAGGTGACCACGGTATTCATGCAAGCAAGAAACTGGAGAAACTTTGCCCCTTCTTTGAAGCATCTCTTTAAAGCCCTTTCCTCAATAGGCATTGTGGAGAAAGAACATTTGACATTCACTTTCCTTTCTACTCCTGAGAAGCTCAGCCTGATTCCTTCCCTGCTCTATCCTGCATGTGAAATAAGAAAGACTAGGTATCTATCACTCTATCCGATTCCTGAACCACCTTCGCATGGCAAAGCTTTTCCATGTAATATTGAAATAGCATTAATGATTTCATTTTGCCTTTATTCACCATTTTGTGAAGTTAAGTTCCAAAGTTACCTGAGTTTGAAGAAGTCACAAGTTTGCCACTTCTCCTGACCCGCCAAGTCATCCCACTTAAAGAATGTCACAAAATTACCCTTTTCCTTCTCTCCTCGTGTCCCCTGATTGTTTCCCAATCCCCTCCAGCCAATCTCACCCTCACTTCATTGTCTCCAGATCTCCTCCAATAAGAAACAAGGTGTCTTAACCTTTTAACCTGTTTTTCATTTCCTCCAAACTGTGTATTAACTGGGTAAAAACCAAAATTCTGAGTTCTTGGCTACCAAGAGCCCTGAACCCAGTTTGTTTGGCAACCACATGTGCATGCATTGCTAAATAAATCACTTGTCCGGATGATACTTAGTTTTATTATTTAACCATAACATCTGATGGTGAAGTATTTTCTTCTTAACTTTGCAAGGTATCAAGGGTTCCAACTCAGACTTGGTCTTTAATCTGCTTCTCTTCTACACCCTGAGGGCTATACTCAAATTCCATCACTAGTCCAATTTTTCCACAAGCATGAAAACTAAGGCCTAACAATATGAAAGAAGTAACAATAGGACAGAAAATGATGAAGATCCAGGTTTGGAGCCCCCATGACAAACAAACCTAATTGCTCTACAAAATGGGACAGAAGTTGACAGTGAGGCCCAGAGCAACCATCTTTGATGAACAAGACCAACCTGGGTGAAGGAGGCGGGTTTCAAGAGCTGCTTTAAGGGAGCTGAGCAGTTGCTGTCTCTGGTTGGTCCTTTCCAGACAGTATTTCAAATCTTCAATTGCTGGTTTAGACTCTGGAAAATCTATAAATTAAACAGAGAGTGCTATAAAATCTTATCACTGTGAACCCACACTAGTATATCAAAAATACCCTTCACCTACGCAGATGCAACCCAAGCTATACACATACAAAATCAAAGAAAATATAGATGTGCACATATGGGCCCTATTCAAACAAGTCCAGATGCCCATACTTTTGCTCTCATCTCTGAGGTCTCATGATCAGAAATGAACCCACACAGAGGAAAAAATAGCCAGTTTCAATTTCTAACCCTACTCTTCACTTGAAGAGATCAAACCTAAGAAAAACCTGGCTGTTGAGAAGTATGGAAGGTAGGTTACACGGTGAATCCGGGTGTCTCAGAAAAATAATAGTTTAATTAATCCAGTAGGTGAGAAAGTAAAAATTAGGTGCACAAAGAAGTACTAATCCATACGATCAGGCAGATCAGGAAACCTTTAACCTCAGCCAGAGCAGGTGGAGTGGTGGGGGTGAGAGAAAAAAGGTGAATACATACAACAGTATGGTGTAGCCATGAGTCCAGTTGAGAACTGGGGAGCAGGAGACCTGTCATCCTTTGACTGGTGAGGGTGGGTACCTAGGCACAGAATCCCTCACAAACTGGGTTTGTAACCTTCCCTGTCCCAGAACCTCCACATGTGGAGACATGCACCCTGCATCACCAAACTAACTGAAAAAACACTCAGGGGACAACTCTAACAGCAAGGGCTCTCCATTCTTGGTCCCTCTCTGGAGTCCCTCTCCTTTGCCTAAGGACCTACTCTACTATGTGTCATCAAATGGTCTATGAATATCAATGTTTCAGCCCTCTATAACCATCAAGCATGCAAACACCAAGCTACTCAGCTATGACCAAATGGCACTAAATTTAAGTCTAGTTAGGCCCCCAGGGACCCAAATATCAGGTCCTTCCCAACTCAGATGCCCCTCCCAATTGGCTTGCTGACTCAACCCTCTCCTCCAATGTCTGAAGAGACATGTTACTGTAAAACCCTGGAAGGCAGGGACCTCAGTAAAATGGTACTTCCCTCAAACTAAGGCTAGAAAACTCCTTCCTCCTCCTGTTTCTCCTCCTCTTCCTCTCCTAATCCTTGTCATTAAGCTGCTGTCTACGAAAACAAAAACAAACCCCTTTTACTTTGCAACCACTCACTACCTTTCCATTTCCATCCTGCTCAGCCCTACCTTTCTACTGTGCCTTCTGGGAAGCTCACACCATTATTTAACAAACTTCCTTTTAAGAACTCTTCCCTCATACTCATCTCATCTTCTTGCATTCCCAAAAACCTCACTCTCCCCCCGTCGTAGTCCCGACCAAAGAGCTGACCAGTTCAACTACATACTACACTCTACCCTTCAATCATTTGTCCTATTGCCCTTACACTTTGCCAAGCATCAACTGTGAATCAAACGCATCCTCTATCCTCTTCACTCGTAATCATACTGGGGAGCGCTGCTAAAGGAAACCACATCACTGCACCTCCTGATGCTGCACAGAAAGCCTTTCATTCTCCCCTGTTATCACACTCCCTGTGGTGACTCTTCTAGTCTTCCTCTTCTTTCCTCAGGCCCCCTATGTTATCCACAATTCCTTCCCTCACCAGAAAGTCCTGAGTCTGACTCCTACTGAAAACAACAGAGGTCATCCCTTCACCAAATACTTCTCTTCCTTTAAGATTCAGTTCAAGGTCCATCTTCTGCACAAAGTCTTCCTGATTCCCCCAACTGCCAGCAGCCTCCTTCCCAAACTGCCCTGTACTTATCTACTTTGCATATAATTGTATTTCTATTTATGCTGTATATAACTTTATTGGCAGCTAGGCTGACACAGTGAACAGAAGACTAGACTTGGAGTCAGGAAGACCTGAATTCAAATCTGGCCTTAGACATTTATCAGTTATGTGACCCTGGGCACATCACTTCACCACCGTCTGCTTCAGTTTCCTCATTTGTAAAATGGGGAAATAATAGCACCTGCCTCTTGGGATTGTTTTGAGGATAAAATAAAGTATTTGTAAAGCACTTTGCAAACCTTAAAGCATTGCAATTGCTAGCTATTATTATTATTATTATTATTATTATTACTACTTCCCAGGGTTGTGGTGAGGATCACATGAGATAACAAATGTAAAGAACTTAGTTTGTGTCTGGCACATAATAGGTCTAGCATATTCCTGTATTAAGCACTATATGAATGTTAGCCGTGATTATATTAGCTAATGGTATTATTACTGCTGTTGTTGTTAAATATTTGCTCTTTCCCCCACGAGAAGGTAAGTTCCTTGTGAGTAAGGATTGTTTCATTCTCTGCATTTGTATCTCCAACACCTCACACTGTGCCTGACCCACTGTAGGCACTTAAGAGCTTACTGACTGAATGACTGATAGGACTGCTCTTTTTCCCTCCTCTGCACCTCAAAATCTCTTTACAGTTTCCCTCATTCTCTCCTTTGCTCCAGTCTGTGAGAAAGAGATGGTCTTTCTTCATGTCAAGGCCCACACTAAGACCATAACTCAATACCTTTGTTTCCTCTCAGGTTCACCTGGTCCCTTGATCCCATCTCCTTTGGCAGCTGGTCCTGTCAATCATCCTTTTTCTCCCCTTCATTTTCAATTTCTCCTTATTTGCTGGCTTGATGTTTAAATTAAGAACATGCCCAGGTCTTCCATATCCTTAAAAATTCTTCATTTGACTCTGCTGTCTCCTTAAGCAATCATGCTGTCTCTCTTCTCCCTTTCAGCACCAAACTCCCAGTAATAGTCAATCTATATTGGGCTTCCATTGCAACACCTCCCACTCGTTTACTAATCTCTTATAACCTGGCTTCTGATGCCACCATTTGACTAAAATTACTTTCTCCAAAGTTGCATGTGATTTCTTAATTACTAAATCTGCCCTTTTTTTAAAAAATTAAAGTAAAATTTTTTCAATTAATAAGCTTTCTTTTTTTCTCCTTCCCACCTTACATCAACTGGAAAAAGAAAAGATAAACAAATAACAAAAATAATAATAAAAAAAGATAACAAATAACCACGAGCAAGTGAAACAAACTCCCAGACATGTCCAAAACTTCATGTTGCTTCCTTCATCTTGAGTCCCCAACAGAAGGTGGGCAGCACGCTTCATCATCAGTCTTCCAGAATTGGGGTTGGTCATTACATTGTCTTCTCTCTATCCTCATCCCACCTGACACATGCTGCAACTTTTGATACCGTCAACCATTCCCTGTTTCTGAACATTTTCTCTTCCCTTGGAGACTCTGACAGCACTCTTCTCATTCTCCTCTTTCCTGTCTGCCCACTCTTATCTCCTTTGCTGGATCATCATCCATCTCCCACTTCCTAATTATGGGAATCCTCCAAAAATGTATACTCAGCACTCACGTCATCCCTCAGTAGATTGCCTCTCTTGGTGATCTCATTGACTCCAGTGGAAGCATCTCTATGCAGATGACTCCCAGATTTAAACATCCAGACCTATCCTGTCTTTGAAAACCCCAGTCCTAAAATGCTGCAAAACTGCTGAGTATCACCTCCCTGCATGTCCCCATGGCACAAACTCAACCTATCGAAAACAGAATCCATCATCTTCCTCATGCCATTTGCTCTTCCTCCAAACTTCCCTATTTCTTTCTGCTGAGGCACCACCATCCTTCTGGTTACTCAGGTTTGTACTCTTGGTCATTCCTGATTCTTCCTTACCCTCCACATGCCCAGTCTTGTGATAACACACCCCTACATTTCCTGAATATCACCCCCTTCTCTCCACTCACACGGCCTCTATGCTAGTTTGGGTTCTCAATGCTTCTCAACTAGACTACTGTGATAGCTTCCTGATTGCTCTCCCTATTGTCAGTCTCTTTCCTTCTCCAATGTATCCTCTACATATGTGTCAAATTAGTATTGCTGAGACAGTGGTTTTCAATATGTTCTCCTATTCAAAAAGTTCTAGTAGCTCCCCATTACCTCTGGGATAAAACATAACCTTCTCAGCCTGGCATTTAAAACCATCTATGATCTGGTTCATCTTCACAGCCTACATTCCAGTACTGGCTATTACCTGACTGTGGCTTCCATCTCCCTTCCTTCTGCTTTATTACATCTATGTATCTGTTCCTGGAATGCTTTTTCAATTTAACTCTGCCTCTTGGAATCCTTACTTTCTTTCAGGGCTCAGATCAGTTATTCCTATAGAAACCCTTTACACATACCCCTAGTTATGAGTCTTTTCTTCTTCAACTTCCCGTGCATTTACTTTTATGTTTACACATTGTATCCCTCCAGTAGAATGTAAGCTCCATGAAGGCTGGGAATCATTTTGGACTTTTTATTCCCAGCTCCTTGCACAGAGTAGGCACTTAATAAATATTTACTGAACTGAATTGATGCTTACCACGGATGATGCTGAAGAGCTCCTCAATTCGCATACTGGCATAAATTCGGTAAAAAAACCTCTGTACATGGCAGCGCCAGCGTCGCAGGGTACTGCTGGCCTCAGGGGCTGTGGGCCCTATAGGGTTATCCTGCAGGAATACTTTGCTGAGCCAGCCAATTACCTTCTCTATCCACTGTAGAGAGAAAACAGAAAGGTTTACCTACTGCACTAGTAACAAAAGGGTAGGCCTGGGCCCTGACAGTGGCGGGGTAGGGAAAGGCTCCATATACTGCAGAGGAAAGGGGAGAATCTGTACAGGTACAGGGAATTAAGTTTCATCCAGCTGTAATGTTATTAGAAGCTGAGGCTTCTAAAATTCTTTTCTGGTGGAACCTAGAAGATCTACTATCATATAATGACAATTTATTTTTATGTAACACTTTAAGATTGATGAAATGAATGCTTGTGTCACAAGATAAATATGACATTCAGAGCCTATAACCAAAGCCCTGGCCAGAATAATAGCCTAAAATACAATTTCTTTTGCAGTTTGGGTTTTTTTTGGTTTGGTTTTTTTTTAGGTTGCCCTCATCCAGCTATAAGCTTTTAAGTTTCTATCCTCACTGAAAGACTCACAAACCTTGCTGACTGAGTCTATTACACATTTATGCTAGCTACTTTCAACTAGGCTCTCACCTCAACAAGGCAATCCTACTATTCCTCCCTAATGGTTCCCTATCACACTGACTACAGTTGCTGTTTCAGACTTTTTCTTTTCTCCTCAAACCCCCCAAGCCAATCCCTATGCTCACTCTTCCTGATGAAGATCTCCACTTATACTTCACTGGGAAAAAAAAAAATGAATCCAATTGCTAGGAGTTCCCTCTTCTCCATCTCACATCCCTCTGACATCATTCCTCACCATCTACTCCTTCATTCTAGTATCTGACAATGTGGCCATTTCAAAGGCTAACCTTTAAACATTTATCCACGACCCTATTCCATCTTGTCTTCTTCATCAGACTGCCTCCATCAACATCCCCACTCCCTAATCTTCAGTCTCTCCTATCTATTAGCACCTTTCTTGCTGCCTACAACCCCAAATCTCCCCCATCCTTTGGAAAAAAAAAAATACTACATACTTTTTTAAATGAAATAAAGAGAGCAGAAGGAAGGCCAGAAAGAACAGATAAGCAGCACAGCTTTGAAAACTAAAGCTTAAGGCTGAATTTATTATATATTTAAAAAGAAAAACATGTGATACCTAATAGACATCTGCAGTTTTGTGTACAATCCTCTTTCTGTTCTATCCCGTATGTGGAAATGTCCATATTTATTTGCTGCTTGTTAAATTCGGAAGAAAAACAAATTTAAAATAAAAAACTCTCATTTAATTCTACCATGCCTGCCGGCTATTGTTCTGTATCAGTCTTTCCCTTCTCAGCTAAACTCCTTGAAAAAATCATCTACAATCAGGCCCCCTCTAACTCTCTAAATCCTCTGCAATCTAGCTTCCAACCTCAGCATTCAACTCCAAGGTTACTTTTGTCTCTGAATTGCAAAATATAAAGGACTCTACTCAATCCTCACCCTTCTTGACCCCTCTTCAGCATCTGATAATGCTGACCTGGACATTCTCTCCTCTCTGCTCTCTTTTGGTTTGTGTGTGACGGTTCCTTCTTCATCCATATCATGCCCAGTACATGTAGGTATCCCACAAGGCTCTAAAAATAGAATCATCTTCTTTTTTATCTCTATACTCTCACTTGGTGAGCTCATCAGTGACCCATGGGTTCAACTATCTATGCAGATAATTCCCAGATCTATTTATGTCATCCTGGTCTCTTTCCTGGTCACACTTCCCAAGTTGCCTGTTAAAACAGTTTGATCTGGATGTCCCCCAGACATCTCAAACTCAACATAGTCAAAACCAGAACTCCTTAAATTCTCTCTCAAACCTTCTCTCTTCTGAATTTCTGTATTTCTGTCAAGGGCAACGTTACCCTTCTAATCATTAACACTCAAAGCCTCAGCATCATCTGTTGACTTTTCTCTCTTCTACATTCTACAATGGGATGTAGAATTAGTTTACAAATTGTATAATTTCTTTCTCTGCAATTCCTCTTAAATATGTCTCCTTTCTATTGAAACAGCCACCACTTCGGTACAGATCTTCATCACCTTTCTCACCTGGACTACTGCAATTATCTTCTAATTCATCTTCCTGACTCCCTCCCTAGTCTATCCAATCTATTCTCTACAGCTACCACAGTCATTTTCTCAAAGTGCAGATCTGACCATGTCTATCTGTCTTTCAGTTTTTGTTTCTCTTACTCAGACTCAGACACACACACACACACACACACACACACACACACACACACACACACACACACACACCTGCCCCATTCCACTCAATAAACTCCTTTGACTTTTAAACTCAGCTAAAGTGACATCTCCTCCAGGAAAACTTTCCTGGTCCCCCTAGCTTCTAAGGTCACCCTCTCTAACATTACATTCCATGTATTCTGTATTTATCCTGTATTTTCTTTCCTTCTGGTGATTACATCCAATTTATCCTGTATGCGGCTTGTTTGCATGTTGTCTCCCCTACTGGATTGTGAATTTCTTGAGGGCAGGGACTGTTTTGGCCTTTTTTTGCATCCCCACTGTTTAGCATAGTGTCTGGCACATAGTATATGCTTAATAAGTGCTTGCTAAGATGCAATGATCTAAGACAATTCCAAAAGACTCATGATGGAAAATGCTACACACATTCAGAGAAAGAACCATAGAATCTGAATGTAGATCAAAGCATACTATACTTTTTGGTTTTTTTTTCTTTCTCATGGTTTTTCCCTTTTGTCCTGATTCTTCTTTCATAACATGACTAATGCAGAAATATGTTTAATATTATTGTACATGTATAGCCTCTATCAGATCACATGCCATTTTGGGAAGGGGGGAGGTGAGGGAGAGGGAAAACTTAGAACTCAAAATCTTATAAAAGTAAATACTGAAAACTAAAAATAAATTAACTTTTTAAAAAAAATGCTTGATTTGACTTGACTTACATATGCTGTCCCTGCCTCAACAGAATGTAAGATCCTTGACAGCAGGGATTCTTTTTGCTTTTTCTTAGTATTTCCAGTGCTTATGGACAGTCCCTGACACATAATAAATAACTAATAAATATCTGTTAATTGACTGATATTCTAGCTCTGACAGCACCTGAGGCAGTGACTTTAATGCATTAGATGCATTAAAAAGCATGTATAGACACACACTTGCACGCACTCACTACATACCTATAGATGAAGTGTGGCCATAACATCATGACTGACTTGCTAACAGGTATACCAAAATATACACCTCTAAATGAGTGTGGTCCTTCAGGGAAGTCCCCTTGGTGATTATTTCAGGGATGCTGCCATTGCTCAAAGAATTTCTGGAAATATTCTTTTCAAACTCTCTTCTCAAAGTCTTGGCATATTCTTCTGACTATCCTCAAAGAAGGATAATCTTTATTCTTTTAGAACAGATTGGGTTTTTAGAGACATCAAAAAGTCACTGAAAGACTTCTGTGGTGAATATTGTGGGTGATCATATGAGGTAATGCAATTTTGAACTAAAAATTGTTACTATAAAGTAATAACTCCTTCAATTGGATTCATAAACATTTACTAAGTGCATACTTTGTGTAATATACTGCATCAGGAACCAAGGAAGATACAAAGTTTAGATCAAACACAGACCTTACCTTTGAGTTCTACTCTAGCAGATTTTTTCTTGTTTTAGCTGATAAAACTGGTTCCCAAAGCAGTTCCAAAAGAGGAATTTCAAAAATGTTTTGAGCAATGGCTTCATTGCTGGAATAAGTATATCATTTTCCCAGTACAAAACTTGTTTGGAGGCATGAGTTCTGTCTCATATATCTCCTACTCTTTATCACAACTTCCTTTCTTCCCCTTATCTTCTAATTATTCTTCAGTCCTGCTGGTGGTGCTCAAGACTAAAAAAACAATTGCTGAGCATTGTTTTAGACTCCTTAGGTGGTTGTTGTTCAATCGTTTCAGTCATGTTCAACTCTTTGTGACCCCATTTGGGGTTTTCTTGGCAAAGATATTGGAGTGGTCTACCATTTCTTTCTCCAGCTCATTTTTCAGATGAAGAAACTGAGGCAAACAGGGTTAAGTGACTTGCCCTGGGTCACACAGCTACTAAGTGTCAGAGGCCAGGTTTTTCTGACTCCAGGTCTGCTGCTCTAACCACTGCATCACCTAGCCACCCCCTTTAGGTAGCAAAAGGTGGTTTTTGTCTCCTGGGGACTGGGGTGAGCACTTCAGTCTTTCTCTTCAATGCCCAAGCTGTATGACAGTGAAGGGAGGACAGGCCAAGATCTCTAGTCCATGATGTACAACTCATACACAAAAGGAGGCTCAATCATACCTTAGGCAAATCACTTAACATCTCTGGGACTCAATTTCCTCATCAGTAAAATGAAAAGATTGGATTTGATGACCTCTAAAGTACCTTTCAGCTCTAAATCTTATTAAATGATTTCTTCTTTTTTGGCAAAAGTGAAGAAACTTAGACTCAGACTCAGAAACTAGATCCCAAATAGTGACATGGGATGAGTGAGCATTCAAAATCTATTTATGGAACTGCTGACAGAGAAACTTCCCCTATTTAGGACATGTGGCTGTCTCTTTCTGAGTAACCATAATGAAGACAACAAGGAAAAAAACTCATGTCCAGATCTGCACAGCAGAAGGATCAAGAAAGGGACAGTCTCTTTTTCCTTTCTGTGCATTTGAGGCACTAATAACCAAGGCTGGAATACTTGAGGTTAAAAACAACATGGCAATATTATGGGTTATTTGCATACAGATAATCCCCCTTTGTCTCATCCTAGCAAATGTATTTTCTCTTACACCCAGGCCAAGCCACCTAATGAAAATAACATTTAATGTTAGCCTAAGAAAATAATAACTAAAGGCAGCTAGGTGGTAGAGCACCACCCCTAGAGTCAGGAGGACCCGAGCTCAAATCCAGTCTCAGACACATAACACTTACTAGCTGTGTGACTCTAGGCAAGTCACTTAACCCTACTTGCCTCACCAAAAAAGAAAAGAGGTGGCAGCTAGGTGGCACAGTGGATACAGCAACGGCCCTGAATTCAGGAGGACCTGGCCTCAGACCAAACACTTGACACTTACTAGCTGTGTGACCCTGGGCAAGTCACTTAACCCCAATTGCCTAAAAACAAAACAAAACAAAACAAACAAAAAAAAAAGAAAAGAAAAAGAAAATAATAACTAACACAGGCTGGCTTAATACTAACTTTAAAACAAAAAGGCATTTCCCGTTTTCTAAACTATAAGGGCTTATTGGAAAGTGGGGGGTGGGTCATGTTTCAAGAATTTAGCAACAAAAGTTTTCCTCCTCCTTACTTGAGAGGAAAGACTGGCTATGCCTGTTTCACGAGAAATATTCTAATTTTACCATGGCCATTTCTGACTGCTTTTGTCACAAGTTCCTCTTTACTGATTAGTTTTGGGAACCCTCTGGCTCTAAGTCCATGATTTTTGGTCTTCTAATATGGAGACACCAACCAAAGAATATTCCATAAAACATAATTTAACACACTACTTTGTAATTCCTGGAGGCCTATTATGTGTTGATGCTATTTATTTTTTGTGCTAAAGAAGAAGGAGGAAAAGGAAAAGGAGAAGGGAAGAGTGAGGAGGGAAAGACAGGAAAAAAGAAAAAGAGAGAGAGACGGAGGAAGGAAGAAAGAAAATAGAATGGCAATAATTAGTTCATGCTTGAGTTGAACAAAATTTGGCTATCTCCTCCTTCATCCCCATCTCAGATGGAAGAGGTTTCCCTTTTCTTTGCCAAATCAACCTCTCTATATGTACCCTTGATCCTATTCTATCCCATCCTTTCCAGCAGACTAAGCCTTCTATTATCTCCACTCTCACTAACTTTTATCTCCCTGACTATATACTCCTTCCTGCTACCTACAAACATGTCCATGTCTCCCCAATCCTTCAAAAACTCTCACTTGACCCAACCACCTCCACTAGCCAACTTGCTATATTCCTCCTCTCATTCTCAGCTAAAGTCCTTGAAAGAGCCATCTACATTCCCACTTCCTTTCCTCTAACTGGGTTCTAAACCTTCTGCAGGCTAGTTTTCAGCCTAACCATTAAACTGAAACCGCTCACTCCAAAGTTACTAATGATCTCTGAACTGCCAAATATAATAGCCTTATCTTTCTCTACCTCTCTATAGCCTCTGACACCACTCATCACACTCTTTTCCCGGAAACTCTCTCCTCTCTAGGAGGATTATAGGTTTTTGTGATACTGCTCCCCTGGTTCTTTTTCTACCTGTCTGATTACTCATTTTCACTCTCCTTTGTTGGATTTTCATCAGGGTCATACACACTAACCACTGATGTTCCCATCCCACTTCCCTAATGACCTCATCTCTTCTCCCTCCATACTCTCTCACGTGGTGATTTTATCAGCTCCAGTTGATTCAATTATCATCTCTATCACCATTTGAGACAGCTCGATGTCACAGTGGATAAAGCCTGAAGTCATGTAGACCTGAGTTCAAATCTGAACTCAGACACTTCTCACTGTGTGACTCTGTACACTTTAACCTCCATTTGCCTGTTTCCTTAACTGTAAAATGAGGATGATAACAGCACCTACCCCTAGAGTTGCTGGGAAGATCAAATGAGATAATATTTGTAAAGTGCTTAGCAGTTTCTGGTGCATAATGGGTGCTACATAAATGTTTATTGTTTATTATTATTGATTCCCAGATCTATATATCCAGCCCTCTGGATCTTAAATGACCAACTGCCCACTAGACATCTCACATCTCAAACTCAACATGCCAAAATAGAACTCATTATCTTTTCCCCAACTCTCTTCTCTTCTGAAATTCTCTATTACTGTCCTGGGCACTACCATTCTCCCAGTAACCAAGGCTCACAATCTCACTGTCATCTACAACTCCTCACTCTTACCCAACATATTCAATCCACTGGCAAATCTTATCACTTCTGCCTTGACAACATCTCTTGTATACATTCCCTTCTCTCTATTCATACTCCCCTTGCTCAGGCCTATGACCTCATATCTAGACTACTGAAATAGCTTTCTAGTTGGTGTCTCAAGGCTCTTCCCTAATTGATCTGATCCACCCTCAACTCAGCTGCCAAAGCAATTTTCCTAAAATGCAGGTTTGACATGTCACTTCCCTATCTCCCACTGGCTCCCTGTAATCTCAGAAAATCCTCTCTTTGGCCTTTAAGGCCCTTTACATCCTGGTCCCTTCTTACCTATCCAGTCTTCTTACTATTCACTCTCCTCCACATATTCTATGGTACATTAATATGGCCTCCTAGCTGCTCCTCAAACACAACACTCCATCTACCAACCCCATGACTCTTCATTGGCTGTCCCCCGTGCCTGGAAAGTTCTCCTTCCTCGTCTCTGTCTTGTGGTCTTCCTGAAGATTCAGCTCACATCCAATCTTCTTCTGGCTCCTAGTGCCTTCCCTTTGAGATGATCTCCCATTTACACTATCTATGTACATTGCATATGCATAACTGTTTGCATGCAAGTTCCTCAAAGGCAAAAATTATGTTTTTGCATTCTTTGTGTCCTCAGCACTTAACACAGTGCCTAGCACTTAGCAAGTACTTTATATATGTTTAAGTGACTGAATGATTAACATCACCACATTCACAAGAACTATATAAAACCTAGACCACAGCTAATAATGCAAGCCTGGGCAAGAACCATTAAGGAACAACAACAACAAAAACCCAACTAAACCTGTCTAACTACAGGGTAAATAAAAAGGTTATCTGTATGTTCTACCACTCTAAATTTAGATTCTGGTCCATTTTTTAACTAACTCTCTCCTACTTGTTAAAATTGTGCTCCCTAAAGCAAGGGTCAAGAATACAAAGTCACAAAGAGAGCTTACCTCCTGAAATTCATTCAGGAATGACCTTTCATATTCTCCCCGACATCGACGTTCCATCCTTTCTTCAATCATCCGGTGGAGGATAGTTGTAACAGCATCAGCACTGACTCTCTCCAGCAAGTTTAGCCTGTGCCTGAAGGGTAGCCAGTGTTTAAAAATCTTATCCCAAGCCATGTGAAAGAATAGCTGAAGTAAGGGATGCAAGGAAAGAGATTCAGAAGGGGCAAAGTGTAAGACCACAAATGAGGAATTATGTTCCTCAAACACAACCTGGGCCTAAATCCAGACAGATTAAGTAGTTAGCCTCTATATGCTCTAAGAGTATTCTCCCCACCCCAAAATATTTAAGCCACCCTTACCTTCCAATAAAAAATTCATACCATTAGATCTACCACTTCAGTTTACAGCACACTACTTATAGAAAGGTCACTGTTAAAATAAATGTTAAATCTGGAAAAGCAACAGAACAAAGTTCCCATAGTTCATCAAAGAATAAGACTCTGAGAGCATTAGATGAAGAACAGATTAAAATTTTGTTGAAGAGGGGAATCTTAGGGGCAAAGTCCAAGAATAACACTGCAGTGGGACTTCCTAGGCAATTAGTAGGTCGGGAGTTGCTAAAAGCAGAGAAAGAGGCAAAGAAGAGGTGGTCTACTTCTGCTAAGGGGCTTGCCCTCAAGGACAATAAAGGATCAGAAAATCTGAGAATACAGAATTTCTTAGCTCTGACTGGTGAAGTAGCACAGATCTGACCAGCAGGTGTCCACTCAGATCAATCAGCAGACAAGTAAACATGGCTCCAATGGATGGAAAGGTACTTCTGGATAAGACAACTATCCCACTTGCTCCCTCTGGGCACTGAAAAAGTTTGCAAAAATTCTGCCTAGATAAATAGACATTATTGCGGTAGCTTAAAAACGATTAACTTTTGTGATTTTTAATGCATATATAAACTGTAGTGACAAATGCATCCTTAAAAAAATTAACCACATACTTTGTATGTGTGTGTGTGGGTGTATCATGCCCTTCCTACCAGCCTCGTGCGGCCCAAATGGGGGTCCTTCAGAGAACCATACTTAAAGACTCATTTTGAGCATAACTAGTATCACTATAGTAAAAAAACTGTAGACCAAAAAACTTCCAAGTCCACTCCAGAGCACATTTACTTAAAGGAGTTTTCAATACACAAAATTGTAGTACAAAAGAACTGGGATAACCACCTGAATTTCATCAAAATAAAGTCTAATCCATGAAAATCAATGGGAACCCCAAAGATCAAACCAGAAATCTTAGTCATTTTATCTATTTTTTTTTTAATTTTTAGGCAATTGGGGTTAAGTGACTTGCCCAGGGTCACACAGCTAGTAAGTGTTAAGTGTTTGGTCTGGGGCCAGATTTGAACTCAGGTCCTCCTGACATCAGGGCCGGTGCTCTATCCACTGTGCCACCTAGCTGCCCCCAATCTTAGTCATTTTAGCAAAACAACTCTAACATATCGCTGAAGGGCAAAACTCTTTCCCCAAAACTCTTTGATGGCTCTTAAGTACTGCCAGAAAATGCTAGTAATTTTGGACATGAAAATAAAAAGGCATAAGCTAATCATCTAATCCAGAATACAAAACAAGGAACCTCAAGGGTCATCTAGTCAAACCCCTAACCATAATATGAATTATATCTACAGTGCCATTAATAAGCAGTCATCAATCATTCATTTGAAGCTGTCCAATGACAGGGAACACAAGACAAACCACTTTTTTTGACTTATTCTCCACTGAGCATAACTAAAGTCCAGGAACAGGTGAAGAGATGAAAACATGATAATATAGTCAATGACTAAAAGTGTGAATTCATTATTCCAACAAATAAATTCTATTTTCTGTTAATGATATAGCACCGCATGCTCTCCAACATTCCCTGCAATTATGAGTGAGAGAAATAAGACATTAAGATGTCCTAAAATCCTCTTCCACTACCCAGAAATAACAGGTTTCCTCTGCTCCAGCTTTGTTAAGCCTTGCCTGATTCTAGGGAAAGTGACTAGGCTAGGGGATACTTTTTTATAGGACAATAAAATTTGGAGTTAGAAGGGACCTGAGAGATGATTAAACCTGATTCTTTTATTCTACAGAGGAGATCCCTGAAGCCAAAAGAAGCAGAGGGATTTGCCCAATGCCACACAAACTACAAGTAGCAGTCACTTACAGTATCTCACTAAGCTGCTGGAATTGTTCCAGAGCCACTGAGCACCAGCATAGCTCCTTAGCACTGTTGCAGCCGGCACACTCCTGGCTCTCTGGAGACCCACTCTCTTCCAGGTCACCTTGGTCCAGCTCTGGTTCACTCATGCCACCTTCACTCATCCCTTCATCCCCTTTCTTTTTCTTCTGCTGGTGCATGTAGATTTTAAAAGTACGGCCATAGAACTGTTGGATCATCTCCTGAAAGGTTTTCGTGGTGGAGAAGAACAAGATGGCTCTAAACATAGTATAGACTTTTTCCCGAAGACCCTGAGAGCCAGTCCCTAGCAACAAGCCCATTTGCGTCCACTTCTCCAGTAGATTCAAGCTGTTGAGGTAGGGGTCTAGTCGACACTTGAGCAAGCCAAAGGCTTCCAGGAGGAGCAGGATGCACTGGGGCTCTTCAGCAGTGTTCTCATACTGAGCAATGCCATTCCAAAACTCAGGGGCGATATTGGACTGCAGGTCGGTCTGAAGCACTTCCGTGAACCATTCCTCCAGGACTGAGTGCAGCTCATAGCATTTCAGCACCTCCACAGCAGCCTGAAGTTCCTCTTCTTTCAAACTCACTGCTCCACTTGGCCTGGAAGCTGCCTGGAGAGCACAAAACTCATAAGAACAGGACCGAGAGGGGCCAGAAACACGTGCCTCCTTCAGCATCTCTAAAACAAGGAGGAAAACTCTAAAGGACAGCCAGGGGAGGGAGAAGACTGCTGAGAATCAAGATATGAGGGGAGGGGAGCTAAGGGGAGGAGAGAATAAGGGGTAGAGCCTGAGAGGCCAGTTGGGAGTCTTAGGGGCAGGAGCTGACGGGCAGGAGCAGGAGGCAGCAGCTGAGAGGAGGAATGGGGCTGAGCAGGGGCAGGGGGCGGGGCTGAAGGAAGAGATGGAGCCAAGGGCTGGGATGCGGCCGAGAAGAGGGAGGGGGGTAGAGAGGAAGCGGAGATGGGCCAGGGTGGACGAGCCCGCCCGCAGGAGTGTGGCCCTCACCAGCCCCAGCGCGGCAGGCGGCACCAGCCCGGTGCTCACGGTACTCCAGGCCACTGACAGCTCCGCTCCTGGGGCCCCGCAGGCTGCACCCTCTATCATGGCCGCTACCGTCGCCATTTGCGCTGTCAGGCGTGGACCCCGCTCCCACTCCAGCTCCGGCTCCGGCTCCAGCAGCTGCTCCCCGCTCCCGCTGCGGCAGCGGCTCGGATCTTGGCCGTGCCGCGCGCCGCGGAGACGTCAGACGCAACGCAGTGACGCCCGAGAGCCGGCGCGGCGCGGTGCGGCGCGGTTTGATGAGCTCACTTCCCCACTGGCGCGCAAAGGGGGCGGGAGGGCGGTGTCTGAGCCGGCTCAGTGATGCGGTAGCGGCGGTTGGAGCGGGAGTAGGAGGCGGCCGGCGGCGGGAACCCGGGGAGGATGAGCCAGCAGGGAGCGGCGCTTCAGAACTACAACAACGAGCTGGTCAAGTGTGAGGGCCGCAGTAGGCGGCGCAGCCCCGACCCCGAGCCATCCCGGACCCCCGATGCCCACCTGCCCATCCCCTCCCCGAGGTCCGGCCCCGCGCCCCAGGCCCTGCCCCCGCCCCCCGCCCGGGCCCCCACCAGCCTCTCTCGCCTCCCCCAGGCATCGAAGAGCTGTGCCAGAAGCGGGAGGAGCTGTGCCGGCAGATCCAGCAGGAGGAGGATGAGAAGCAGAAGCTGCAGGGCGAAGTGCGGCAGCTGACGGAGAAGCTGGCCCGGGTCAACGAGAACCTGGCCCGGAAGATCGCCTCCCGGAACGAGTTCGACCGCACCATTGCGGAGACCGAGGCCGCTTACCTCAAGGTGGGCCTTACCCCGGGGCAGGCGGGCCAACCCTCCCGAGCAGGACCCTGCCCCCCCACAACCGCCTCTTGGATGGGCAACCCCAAGCCCACTTGGGACACCTGGATGAACCCTCCCCCCAAGAGATGTTAGGCCGTTCTCCAAATCCATCTGTTTGTGCTAAACACCCCAGGGTTGGGAGAGGACAGGTCTAGCCTTGCAGGCTCTGGGTGATTTGTTCTAGAGAGCAGATGAGAGGCTGGACTTGGAGTCCTGAAGTCAGGAGTTCCAATCCTGCCTCAGACATTAACTAGTTGTGTGACCCTGGGCAAGTCATTTAACCTCTTCAAGGTTCAGTGTCCTTTTCAGTAAAATGAGAGCACTGGACTTCTGAAGTCTCTTCAAGCTCCAGCTCAATGAGTCTATCAAGAGTGCCCACGGGAGAGGTCTGAATTTTCCATTTTCTTTAAGGGTGGAGCTGCCAGACATCCCCCACCACAAATGAAGTGCTCCCAAGAGCAGGGCTTTGCCCTTCCCTTTCCTTCCACACCATCATCCTTCTGTTGCTGCCCCCCTAGTAAGCCCGTACTGTGTTCTAGATGCTGTGCTAGGCACTAGAGGTACCAGGAGACACTAGGTGTGATGGAAAGAGAATTGCATTTGAAGGTGGAGGATGTGGTTCAACATCCTACTTCTACTACTTGCTACCTGTGGGGGACCTTGAACAAGTCTCTTAATTTCTCTGGGTCCCAGTTTCCTTATCTGTAAAACAAGGGAGTTGGACTAGATGATCTCTTAGATCCCTTACAACTCAAACTAGGACCCTATAAATAAATAAGTGGCACAATCCAGGCCTTTTATTTATTTGAAGATGAAGGACAGTATATACAACATGTAGTACAATAAAAGGGTAAGTAGTGATGTAGACAAAGGACCCCTTAGTACCTAAAAAGCTTCACCTTTCCAAGATGAGCAAGCATAAACAATTCCATTTCTTCTGGTCACAGATTCTGGAAAGTTCTCAGACGCTGCTCAATGTCCTGAAGCGAGAAGCAGGGAATCTGAGCAAGGCCACAGCCCAGGACCAGAAGAGCGCTACGGGCAAGGATAGCTGAACTAGGACCATAGGCTAGAGCCTGGGGCGTGCCTAACACTCCCTTTTGTAGGCCTGCAGGTGACTTCCTTGAGAGGGAATCTGTTAATAAAGTATCTTTGTTTTTCATAGCTGCAGCATTTCCCTTCTCTTGCTGTTTCAGGCATGTGAGAAAAACTTAGCTCCCCAGTACTTCATGGGTATTCACTATTCTCTGGGTGTTTATCTAACATTGTCCTAAAGAAAAGGGGTAATAACAGCCCAGCCACTTGGGGTAGGGGTGAGTAATGCTCTGCAGGTTTTGTTGCCTTCCATGCAGAAGGAAACATGGGGGAGAGGGAAACGTGGAGAGGAGCAGAGGCAGTTTTGCCTGAGAGTTGTTACTGCTGTCCTGGATCAGCCTTCAGGATATTTATTCCCAGGCTCTGTGCTTCCCTCAAGGCAGGTGGCCAGGCAAAGCCAGTAATATTGGGGATGAGTGGACAGAAACCCTAACTAGGGACATGAGCCCTAATATACATGTGGTCAATATATTGCAGTTTTATGTGTGAATAAAGATTTCCTTATGATTTTCATCTCCGAGCCTGTTGCCTGTGTCATGGGAGGAGGGCTTTTTTTTTTTCCCTAACAAAGAGCCAGAAGCCTTTGTTCATTGTTAATAGTCGGTGCCCAGCAATCTAGCCCAGATGGCTCTTTACCCTGCCCCCACTCCACCATGGAAATTGAGGCTCAGGAGTAGAGAGTATGAAGAGCTAAAGATACAGGCACAAGATGAGGCTGGAAGGACTTGGTTTGGCCACTTGACTGAGAGACCAGGACCCTTCCTGGAGGTGAGCAGGGCCCCCAGCAGAGTAAAGGACTAGACTTCCTTCAGTTCTTTCTAATGTTTATTAAATGCCTACTAAGGGCAAGGAAGGTCTTGTATGACTATATAACTAGTCCATATGCTATCTTAGGCCTGGGTTGTTTCGCTCTCATTTCATATTATTCCCCTTTATGTCCTCTGTTCCAATCAAACTGACCTGCTAACTTGTTCTTCCTCCACATTTCCTTTCCTACCTCTGTATTTGCACAAGTGGTCCCCCACATCTTGATTATGCCTCTTAGAATCCTTGTCTTCCTGTACAACGCAGCTTATACCTTGCCTCCTAGAAGAGGCTTTTTATGATATCTTGACATCAGCACATTCCATTGAAATTGCTTTGTATTATTTTGTATACAATTTGCATTGATTTACTTGAGTACATGTGTAAGTTCTTTGAGGGCAGAGATTTGGGGGTTTTAGCCATTTTCCCAGGGCCTAGCATAGTTTCTTATATATAGTTAGCACTAAATACATGTTTGTTGAAATGAAATACTGCAACAGTTTTCCCTCCTATTTCTGTTTATTCTAACTCTTCCACAGAAAAAAGTAATAAAAGTCATCTTCCTCCTGAGGCATTTTGACCTTGTCACCATCCAGATTAACAATGGCTTCCCCATCAAATTAAAATACAAAGATTGAATGTATCATGAATGCTGTCTTGATATGAATTTGTTTATGGAAAAACTATTAAACTAATGATATTACAGTATGTCTTAGATCTAATAAATAGTGTAGGCCCATTTTTACCCTCCTAAGCAGGAGTAAGCCTAACAGAACACACTGACTTTTTACCTTGTTTTACTTTGCCAATTCCAGCTATATCTTCATTTGGCAATCTGGTGTTAACAACTGGGAACTGCCTTCATTTTCATAATCATAGGAATTGACTTCCTAACTTACTGCCTCACCTTTGCAGTTCACACCTAAGCAAGAAGTAGAACCTACAGGTTTACAGACCATAATGAGTACTTGAAAATTAGTTTGTGACAGCCAAAGTTTAAGCAACTGAGGGACTGTGTAAGACTGTCTTATGCCCTCGTGCCTTAATGAGACCAGAGAGGGAAACGTCCAAGGTAGTTCCCAACAGATCACTCTTCTGAATTTTATCACTAGGGCATTTATCAGTGCTTAAATCTATTTATCGTTTCCTGGGCTGTTAACCAACTTTTAGTGCTAGCCACTAGCAGTTATGAGTATTATAAGGGCTTTCAGGATTTAAATATTTCCAAGGCACAGAATTGCACTAAAAATTCTTGTTCCCTTTTCCACTGCCTTCTCCCCTCGTAGATTTGAAGTCTCACCTCTTCAATGAAACCTTCCCAAATATATTACCCCCACCATTCACATCTTTCAACTCTACATTGCTTAGGATTCTTGTCTCCCTACTCCTACATCTGGCTGTATTGACACAGCCTTATGCCTCTGAGTATTCATGGGGTCTGGGGTTCCCAAACTCGGTAAGTTTCGAGGCCTGGGAAAGAAATACTAACTTTCTCTCTTCTCTACAGTTAAGCAGGGCATACTGAACATTGAGCTGCCCCTACAAGACACAATACTGATTTTTTTCAAGAGTCTGTAACTTAAGATCTGACCCCTTGGCTATTTCCATTATAGAAAAAGGCTGACCATCCAAAGGAATGGAATGTGAACTGAGAGGGGCCTAATTCTGATACAGAACAGAGAAAAGAAATGCACTTAGGGAAAAACTGGGCGAGGGAAGGCTGGGAAAAGCTGACTCATGAGTCAGTTTAGGCTCTGGAGCTGAGTGTACATTTTTTTTTATTG
The DNA here is from genome assembly GCF_900497805.2 of Vombatus ursinus. NCBI lineage: Eukaryota > Metazoa > Chordata > Mammalia > Diprotodontia > Vombatidae > Vombatus > Vombatus ursinus. The sequence continues at coordinate 1,893,160 of NW_020940358.1, read as the reverse complement.
ATGGGTGGGGAAAGGAGAGAGGCAGCTACGCCATGGGCACACTGAGGGCAAGCTCTTTGTAGCCAAAAATCAAAGATGTCTAATCCCATCGTGTTTAGACAATGGTCTCCCTATTTCTCTAACACGCAGGTGGTACTGGGCTCCCTTCCCTTATTCCCCCAGTAGACTTTCTCCACAGACTGTTTCTCACCTGCCCCTTGAGACTCTTACAAAGACATCATTCCACCTGCAGTGGTGATGAGTAGCCCTTGGAAAGAGAATGACAACTGAGAAAACAGGCAGTTTCTCTAGTGCTGTTTATTGAGTTCCATTTATCAGACCAAGGAATTATTCTGGTTAATTACAAAGTGAACTGTGCTAATTTTAACCATGTGTATAAGTACTGACTGGTTGAATGGTGGGGAAGAACCACCTGTGGAGTCATAAGTCCCTAGGACCCCAGAGAGGGGACAAGGCAGAGGGTAGGGTAGGGTGCAAAGACTGAACCCCTGCTTTCTGGCTAAGCCAGGTCTGGTTAAGTTCACTCTTTTCACACGTGCACACCCACTCTACCCCTTCACGTAAAATCCTGATATCCAGTGCAGACATGGAGTGCCTTTAGGCCAGCTAGGCATTGCTAGCCTCAGTAGTAAATTCAGAGCAGGAAGAGGGCTGCCCTACTAAAACAAACAGGAGACAGGTAGCTAAACCAGAGCCTGGCACAAAAGGCAGCTGCAAATGGAGAGTAAACACCCTAAGCTGGCTTTGGGCCTGGGCTTTTGCTAAAAGGCCTGTGCTTCTTACCTTGGGCAAAGGAAAAAGAAGGCCCTTTTAGGTGCAGTTATGGCCTCCTTTCCTGTGTCCCTTCACCCTCCCAGAAGGGTGTTTCCCCCCTCAGCAGAACAAAGCCAGACTAAACAAGAATGGGCCAACAGTGGGGTGAGGGGGCAAAGGATGTGGAGAAGCACTGGGAGTAGGCAGAAGGGTAGGAGAGCAGAGGACAGGAATACCGCCAATCCCGCCAATATAAGTGCTACCAAGAAAAGACAAACCTAGGCTTGGGTTATACCCCGAGGACTGGAGGAAGCCTTGAGGCAGGAAGTAGATTGTGAGCCAACAGGGAGGGGCTGCCCTGTAAGGCCTCAGTAATAGAACAAAAAGCATGGCCACGCCCCAGCATTCCCCAAAGATAAGGTGGCAAAGGAGCTTCTTAGGGCTGAGGCCCTGCAGAGGAATAAAGTCATATAGCTCTGGAAATGCCATAGGCACAGATCCTGAGTACTTCATCACTGGGCAGAACCAAGCCAGATGGAGAGAGGGGACGTGGGTGAGGGAAACCAGCAGCAGCCAGAGCTATGACCCTGGTGGCTGAGCTCCCCAACCACAGCATTGAAGAATTGTGGCACCAGCTGCCTGTGACTTTTACCAAGTATCCCAAGCACCATGGTCCTGGGGGGAGAGGGGAAATGGCAGGCTAATATCTGGAGAATTTCCAGTCCCACTCAGCCAAGATCAGGCCCAACAAAATGAAGTGCTATTGGTCTGTCCATTTCTCAGTCCAAAGTGCTGGGAGATCAGAAATAGAGGGCAGGCTCACTTCGGAAGTCTGAGAGGTCATTCTTGCTGGCTGGGGTAAGCTACAAGTGAGAAAGGAAAAATGGGGTAAGAGGGCTGGAGTATTGAGAGATTCTGTCCTACTCCTCTCTACAGGGCCTCCCAGGAGAGCTTTCATTAGATGCCATGATCAAGGCATTGTAGGGACCAGAATCTTAGGGTGCTTTAAATTGGGCAATGCAGAGACTGTGGAAAGGTCAGGACAGAGGGGTAAATCATCAGATTTGCCAAGGGAAAACAAAACCAGCCCCTCCCCGTTCCAAGCAGAACTTGAAAGAAGTAGGCAGAGGCCTCTGGACCCTAGAATAAGTGCTGTAGGGGTGGGAAAAGGTGGTCAAAAATCAGAGAGCTGGAATGAACTTTAGAGATCAGTAAGTCCAACTCCCTCCATATTTTAAATGATGAAATTGAGGCTATGGGGGAGTGACTTTTGCCTCAAGTCTCAGTGACTGTATGGACCAGCAGGGCCTTGAAGGCAGGTCTCTGAGCTCCTAGGCCAAGGCTCTTTCCACTAGCCCGGTTCCTTGAGCCCACAGGGAGTAAACCCCCCCCCCCCGAAAGCCAGGCAGTCCAGGGGCCCCATTCCAAACCCAAACTCTTACCATGACTTCTTTCTGAGGGCTAGCCCCAGCTTCACATGGGCCTGCATCATACTTCTGCTCCTGCCATTTGCTGAACTCCACTGAGTGTTTTGGGGTATAACTGGACAGACCTAGGGAACCAAATACAACATATGCATAGATACGTACCTACCCATGTGTAGTCCTGATGAGCAGCAAGAAAGCAGTGGGTCCTACTCCATGCAGGACCCATGTTGGCAGGCCCTCCCCAAGTTGGGTACCATCAGACCAGTATCTCATGCACCTCAAATACCCAGTCTACTAAATGGGACAAGGACTCCCTCTCCAAACCCTGGGTACATCAGGGATTGTGGGCTCTCTGACTCCCAGGTTTTAAAAGGGCTGAACAGCACGATGACCTAGCTAAATCACACCTAATGTCTCCCCTACTGCCAAAAGATGAATTCTCACCTGAGCCAGATTCTGGAGGTCGAGTGGTACTCTCCATTACAGTGCTGTTTACAAAAGTTGCCCGAGGAAGGAAGACAGCAAAGGGTTTCTCCTCCTCATCCCCTTCAGAGCCAGATGCCCCCTCTTCTTCCTCCTCTGCTTCTTCCTGCACCAGTGAGCTCTCGGAGGGATATTCAAATGTGGTCTGCAAGCTCTTCTCATTGAAGGAAATCTTCATCTAGATCCAAGGAAAGAGTGACATCCATCCCTGAAGAGTGACAGGGATACTCCCTTGAAGGCATTCTCTGCCCTTGTAACCTCACTAATCACCTTTACCTCCTCTCCCAGGGCTGGAAAGAATCCAAGCCCAGCAGCTGTACTTCTGTTCCAAACACCTCCCCCTCCCACCCCTAACCTGGAGAAGCTGGTAGTTAGCTGCAACAGTGAGTTTCTGGTGCAAGTCTCTCCCCTGGGCAAATCAGCATTGACCACTGCCTTTAGGCCAAAAAAGGAGTGTTATACTTTTCATTTGGAAACTAGCTAGGCAACCACAGCAGTCATTTGCCCTCTTAATCTTGGTTCCTAATTTGGGAAAAAAAATGGGATTAATAGTACACCACTTACCTCACATGGCTGTTGTGAAGAAAGTGCTTTGTAAACTTTCAAACAAGCAATATAAACATGAATCAATCCCTAGCTGGCCTGGCCTGGTTCTTCTTCAGTACTCCTTGGAATGGCCAGCCACCCTCATTCTCCACCCACTCCCTTCCCTCCAACAACATGGGCTTCATGACTGAGGGCCGGGCCAAGGCTTGGGCCTCAGAACTGCGCCTTTTGGTTACCACACCCCAAGAGTCTTCCTGCAGACCCCCAGTTTGGAAAGCAGAACAGCTGGGAGTAAAATCAGTCAAGAAGCATTAAGTCTTTACTATGTGCCTGGCACTGTGCTACTTTGTCTCCTCTATCAGAAGATAATTCCAAAGAACCAGAATGAAAAATGCTATTCACCTCCAGAGAGAAAACTGATGAACTCTTAATGCTGATTGAAGCATACTTTTTAAAACTTTCTTTATTTTTATTATATTATTTGTTTGTGATCTCTTTTGCAACATGGCTAATATGGACATAAGTTTTATATGACTCACGTATAATCGAAATCAGAGTGCTTGCCTTCTCAAGGAGGGGGAGAAGCAGGAGGAAGGAGAGAATTTGGAACTCAAAAGTTTACAAAATGATTATTTAAAAAATTTTACATGTAATTGAGAAATATTTAATGAAATAAATGCGAATCTTTTTTTTTTAAGTTGGGTGCCAAAGTTAAAAAAAAAGGATGAAAGGGATGGGTTAAGAGAAATTTGGGGAAACTTGCATGAACTGATTCACAGTGAAGTGAACAAAACCAGGAGAATAATTTATAGAAAAACAAAAACATCATAAAGACAAACAACTTTGAAAGACTTAAAAACTTAATCAATGCATCAATTATATCTCCCTGACAAAGAAGTGATGGCCTTAAGATGCAGAAGGAAACATTTTTTGCACACGGCCAATATGGGCATTTGTTTTGCTCAACTATGCATATTTGTTACAAAGGTCTGTTTTTCTTTTTCCCTTTAATAAAGGAGGACAGGATAAAGAGAAAACAAATGCTTGTCAACTGAAAAGAAAAAGAAAAAAAAATTGTAATGGCCATGGTTGAACCCTGGGTAGATAAATGAGTTGATCAATTCTCTCTTGGAAGTAAAGGATAAACCAGAGTGACTGATCCATAGCCATGTCTCATCTTAAATATTCCTCCTCAAATCTTAAAAAACAGAGCTGATTTCAATATTTTCTTAAAACCATCAGGAAGGGAAATCACCCACAATTCCAGGTGATTCCTTCAAAAATGTAAAAAAAAAAAAGTTTTGTGTACCTGCCATTATTTGTACTACAGCATCTTCTTCCCTGGTTAATGTAAATCACTCAGAGCTGACTGAATAGATTCTAGGTCCCTTAGGTCACCTTCTTCTGTCTCCTTGCCTCCAGGTAAGGCTGGAAGAATTTACATAGAGAAGGAGATAGGGCTCCTCCCCACCCTATTTCTCCAGCATTTCCATTTCTCTGAACACCGCCACATTCCAAAGAACAGATTTGGGCAGAACCTACCAGGCTCAATGGGCACTGAGCCAAGGAAACTATCATGCTCACCACCTTTCTAGACTGATGAAGGGATGATTAAGAAGGCTAAGACACACTACTCTCTGCCTGTTTTCCCCCACCCCCAAACAAAAAATGTGTATGTAAACTCAAGACTTCACTCTTCGGAGGAGAAAAGGTTCTAAACAGAGGCAGGGCATCAGTGTGAATGATGCAGAACTTGGAATTAGGGAAACCTGGGTTCAAATCCTGCCTCCAACACAGACTAGCTGTGTGACCATGGGCAAGTGCTTAATCTTTCTGAGCCCCGGTATCCCTATTTGTAAAACGAGTATGATAATACCTATGGCACCTCCCTTGAGAAGTAGTTGTAAGGTTCAGATGAGATAATCTAGGTAAAGTATTTTACAGAAATGTTAGTTATGCTTAATGATCCAGAACAGTGGCAGCCTGCAGTGTTTTTTTCCTACAAAATGAGCTCCCACCCAATCATATTTGCAATTCCTGTGCCTTGCCTGGAGAAAACCTATTTAAGGTTTAGAGGAGATGAGTCCATCACCTCTGGGTTGCTTTATCCCTGGCCCAATCTCCAGCTCAAAGAGCACCTAGTCACCCAGTCAGGGCAGTACTCAGGGCTTACCTCAAGTACAAAGCTGGGTGGGTCTACCTCTGGTGGCCAGTCAGATTCCCAAGAAGTGGCCTTTCCCCAACCCCCTTATCCCCACCCACCTTTCTAGCCTTGCCTCTTTTCTACTGCCCTGCCTCTTTTCTACTGCCCAACACAGAACCCCTTCCCACTCAAGCCCAAAGAAGGACCTCCTCATTTCACCCTGCACATGCTCATTCTCATTGTTCTCCCCCCACTCCAATTCATTCATTCATGCTGCCCCTTCTCCCCCAACCCTATGAATGTCCTCTCCAAATCCTACCCTTCCTTCAAGCCCCAGCCCCAACTACCCCCTACCCCCCACACACACCTCCATCTTTCTAGCATTTTCTCTTCCTTCCTGCTCCCCCACCTCTCTAGCCAGAAGATCTCACTCCCCCTTTCACAAACTCATTCCCACCTCTCATCTTTGCTCATATTGTTTCTTTCCTCTCCTAGAATGAACCCCAATCCTTTCCACTTAGCTAAACACTACCTGCCCTTCAAGATCTAGCTCAAGACCCACCTCCACACAGTCCTCTCACTGCTCCAGCCCAAAGTGACCTCTCCCCTCTCTGAAGTCCTCCAGCTGAATCTACAGCAGGCTTTAGGAATTATTCTTCTACTCCACTGAAGTCCTCCTCTGAGGCCTCACCACAGCTTGGAGGTGACCCTCAGCTCTTTTTAAATATAAACAGTTTTCAACATTTGTTTAAAGTTAAGCCAATAATCAGCTATTTATAAAGAAGAAAAACATTGCCAGAACTGAGCTCCAGAGCCCTGACCTTCTGCCTGTTCCCATCAGATGTGCCATTCAATTCTCTCCCCTCCACAGCCCTTTTGCCTTTTCCCTGAATGCCCTGGCCTGCCTCCCCAGACTAAGTTCCCAGGGTCACATGAATGCACAGAGGACATTCCAGTTCAGTGATCCATCTTCTCTCTATCCCCTGGGAGCAGGCATAGGCCATCCAGGGGGCCCCTCATAGAGGGAGGTGGACTTTGGCGTTGGCCTCCCTGTCTCTGCCTAGAGAAGAATAGCCACTGCTTCCCCTCAACCCTCCCTAGGAACAGAAAGGAAAAAACAGCCAGTGGATGGCAGGTGACATGACAGTCCATCCCTCACTAACGACATGGGTTCCACTCAATTCCCCCTGGGCCCACAGGGCCATGGCCAATGCCATCTGTTTGTATCCTGGTGACTTCCTGCACACTAGTCCTGCCTAACCCCTACTTCACAACAGCCACTCCCAGCTCAAAAATACAGTTATTTATACCTTGGGCTCCGGAAGGGGAAATCAGTGTTTAGGCATGTTATACAGGGTGTGTATGTCTGCCTAGAAAAATACCATTTGGCCTTGATTGGGGGGGAGTATACAGCAGAAGACTACTGGGGGGGGCAACCACATACCTGCTGAGCTGGCTATTGCCTTGATTTCAAGGAGAACAATTTGAGCGACTCTGGGTTTTGTTTCAGAGGCCATCACAATGGCCTTTATACCCTGAAGAGCCCAGCCCCGGGATACTGCCCCTTCTTTAAGAAAATGTCCAAATGAGATCCGGACAACCCTCACTTCTCACAGCCACGCCCCCCCCCCCAAATGCCAGCCTTAGTGTTTGAGAGGGAAGCCCAGCCCAGGGAACTTATTCTGTCCCAGCTGAGTTCCAGTCATAGCAAACAAACACCCTAACCCCTCTCCATTTCCCCTCCCCCACCTCTGGGCAAGCTACAACCCCAGCAAGGAGCAACAGGCCTGCCCTGGCACCTCCCCAGGAACATGTCCCAGATGCATGTCCCAGCTGGAGGACTATTCAGCTCATTCAGCATCCTGGCCTGGACTCGGGCAGATGCACTGAATACACCTTGAAGGACACAGTCGAGACAGGAAAAGACCACGGCCACCTCACGGAGACCAAGGCAGAGAATCAGTGCTTCCAGAGAGCCTGCCCAAAGCCTGACAGCCAGTCGATGGAGAAACCAAGGGAAAATCCCAAAAGTCAAGACTTGCAGGCCAGCTCCTGATCCACTGGATTGGCCTATCCTACCTCTTCTTCCAGTGTTCAAGAAGGTCTTGACCTCAATCTCTCTTGAATTAAAGAAAGGTCTTTTAGAATGCCCTCTTAGGAGAAAAGAAGAAAAAACATGCCTAGTTCCTCTCAGCAGGAATGTAGGGGACTCTAGGGATGGAATTTTTTGAACGCCACCAGACATAGTTGGGTGTTTTGCTCAAGGAGGATGCCATGGGGAAGGGAAGATTGGGAGGTTATTGGTGTGTGAAAAAAAAAATGTGCATCGGGGAGGGATGGCCCTATAATCCACCAAGTAATTCCAAGGAGTTATTTTCTCCACTATTCCCCCCCCCCCAAGGTTACTGCCACACATTAAGAGTCCATTTAATCTTCCCTGTGTCTTTCTGCCAAAGTCTTCCATCCAACAGAGAGGGAGGCCACAGAGTGCATAAAGGCTCCTGACCCAGTATCCCTTCTAGGGGCTATCCCTAGCACTTGGCACAGTGCTTAATACAATACTTAATAAATGTTTATTGAATTGAACTGAATTGCCAGCATGGTACAGTGGAAGAATACTATTGGTGGAGGCAGAGGACTCGAGTCAAAATCTCACTTCTGAAGCAATTAATTTATCCCCCAAGTGCTAATTTTCTCACCTATGAAATGAAGTCACTGCAGCTGGATATCCCTACACAGATGTACTGTAAATATCTCATACTCCCCAACCCTACCCTTCCTCCTAACTTCCCTATTTTCTTTTAGAAAGGTCCCAGTATCCTTCCAGTTAGCCAGGTTTCCAGCCTCTGAGTCATCCTCAACCCTTCGCTCTCCCTCAGAGTCAGTCAGTTGCCAAGCCTTGTCAATTTTACCATCATCACACATTGGGCATCCATTTCCTTCTCCATTTCCATGGCCAGCACCCTGGTTCAGGGCCTCTCCCCTCTAACAGATTCCTAATTGATCTCCCTGATTCTTGAGTTTCTCCCCCTGTCCAATCACCAAATCAGCAAGATTCAAGGGGACACAACCACCTCCTGTTCATGGAATTCAGTAAAAGACTGGTCATTGGCCTGACTCTCTCCTACTCCAGGCACTGAAAACATCTGAGAGGCCAGCCCCAAACAGAGGCAAACGTGCTACCCTTGAGAAAAAAGCTTTATGTGCCAACGTGATATTCCTAAAACACAGGTCTGACCAAGTCACGCCCCAGCTCAAAATGCATCAGCAGTTTCCTATTGCCTCTAGGAAAAATATAAATTCTTTGTTGTACCTTTAAAGCCCTTCACAATCTGCCACCAACATTTTTTTTCCAGAATGATTTTACATCACTCCCTCTCACTTTATGTTCCAGACAAACTGGTCTACTTGCCATTCTATTTCCATTCACTATATCTTTGTAAACACTGTTCCCCCAAACCCGAAATACTGTCTCCTCTCACTCCTGCCCCTTAAAATCCCTAGTTCCATTCAGGTTCACCTCAAGTAGAACCATCTATAACAGGTCTTTCCTGATCTCCCCAATTATTACTGCTCCCCCATCCCAAAATTACTATATATATGGTATGTCTATATACATGTGTACACACACACACACACAAACTAGCTGGTGCAATGGGCCCGGAGTCTGGGAAACTCATCTTCCTGAGTTCCAGTCTGGTCTCAGACACTTACCTGCTGTGTGACCCTGGGCAGGTAATTTAACAGTTTGCCTCATTTTGAGAAGGAAATGGCAAACCCCTCCAGTATCTCTGCCAAGAAAACCCCAAATGGGGTCACAGAGTCAGACATGACTGAAAAAGACTAAACATACATACACATACACACACACACACACACACACACACACACAAAATCTGTTTACAATTGTGTGTCTCCCCCCCCCCCACTCACAGAATGAAAGCTACTTGAAGGGACTGTCATTTTTCCTCTGTATCCCCAGTACCTAACACAGTGCCAGACATGTAGTAAAAACTTAATAAATGCTAGTTGAGGAGGTGGAGCCAAGATGCCAGGAGGAAAGGCAAGGACTTGCCTGAACTCTTCCCCCAAACCCTCCAAATACCTTTAAATAATGACTCTAAACAAATTCTACAGTGGCAGAACCCACAAAAAGATGGAGTAAAACAATTTTCCAGCCCAAGACAACTTAGGTTGGCAGCAACGTCTGTTGCACCACAGTGAGAGAAGAGCATAATGTAGCACAGACTGCACCAGTGTAGACTGGGCCCCAGCAAACCAGGAGCAAGCCTCAGGGTGACTGGATCAGTGGCAGCAGTGGTGGTTTTCAGACCTCTCAGCCCACAAAGAGTAAGGGAATTGGCCAAAAGGTCAGAAGGAGATTTACAGGAGTGCCTTTGCTAGCACCGGGGCAGGACTCTGTTGCATTGCCTATACCTGGATCTGGGTCTCAGTCCCAGTGCAAGGAGGAGCACCAGCACAGCAGAGCTTGTGGCCGAAGGGAAGCAGGAACCCTGGTCACAGTTCTAGGGTTAAAAAGAGTTCCTGTGGTTGCTATCAAACCAGCACACAGTACAAGAGAATAGTAAACACACCTTTCCCTAGATCACACCACCTTGAAAGAGCCAAAAACTTACAGGTCTCTAGAATTACCTCTGAAAACAGCTGCACAAAAAACCTGAGACTTGAAACAGTGTGCCCTCTATTTGGGAAGCAGAGCCTCACTTTAGCATAGTTAAAAATCAAGAAATAGGTTGGAAAATGAGCAAAGAGAAACAAAATTCTGACCAACAGTTGTTGAATTAAATCCACACACCGCCCCCCCAAGTTCCCTGTTTTTCTGGAAGGCACTGCCATTTGACCAGTCACATGACTTTGCAACATGAGTCATCCTAGACTCTCCCTCACCTCCCATATCTAAATCAGTTTTCAGTTCTATCTTAACGGGCTTTCACCCTCTTCTCTCTACTTCTGTGGTTAGCGTGCTACTCAGGCATTCATTATTTCTCCCTTGGACTATTCCAATAGTATCCTAATTGGTCTCCATATTTTCAGTCTCTTCTCTAGAACCCATCATTTCACAGAGCCTTCAAATTCATTTCTTAGACATGAATCTATGTCATTCTCCTACTCAAAAAGCTCCAGTAACTCCCATTTTCCTCTAAGACAAAGAAAGAAGGAAGAAAGAAAGAAGAAAGGCCTGGGACTGGCATTTAAAGCCCCACACACCACATATGGGAAGACTGACACCCTGATAAACTATCTGTGGAATTATGAAGTGATCCATCTAGTCTAGATTTCAGTTTGGAATTATGCAACACAAGGAACTAAGCTGTTCATGCCCTTTGACCCAGAAATTCTACTGCTGGGCATATGCTTCCCCCACCCCCCACCCCAAGAAGTCACATTCAGAAACAAAGGTACCAAAAACTTCATAGTAGCATTCTTTGTAGTCCCAAAGAACTAGAAATGAGGCAGTTGTTATTGATGAGGGAATAACCAGAATCACCAAAGAGACTATGGTATGGGAAGCTAAGTGGTGCAGTAAACAGAGCACTGGCCCTGGAGTCAGGAAGACCTGAGTTCAAATGTGCCCTCAGATACTTATAGCTGTGTGACCCTGGGCCAGCCACTTAACCCTGATTGCCTCAAAAAAGAGAGAGACTGTGGTATATTAATGTTATGTAAAATTACTATACAACATAGTAAGACATGACAAATATGAGGCATTCATAGAAACATGTATAAATTTGTATGAACCAGTGCAGAATAGGATAAGGAGAAGTAGGACTCTAATAAAGAGATACAAGAAGACATCTCCAACTTATACTTTAGTGGAGGTGGGAGCCCAGAGGGGTTACACACTGCACATGTTTTCAGACTTCTTCAATATATTCAATCAGTTATGCTGCCTTTTTTTTCCCCCTCTCTAAAAATTATAATTTGTCATATGGGATGGCTCTCTAGGAGGGGGAAGAATATACATGAGATATATGGTGATATAAGAAACAGAATATTTCAATAACAACTTTAAAAAAGAAAAAAGAAGCAGAACCAAGAAAACAATATACCCAGACTACAGCAATATAAATGAAAAGATCATTAAAAAAGAAGTTAAACTTAGTAACATAAAAGCAAATGAAGGTTCAAAAGAAGAGATAATGAAATATGTCTCATTCCTCATGGGGGTTGGTGGAGGCTGAGACAGAATATTGTTTACATTGTCAGGTATGGTCTTTATATGAGTTATTTGGACTTAATTGCTCTTCTTTATCACAAGGGAAGATCCAATCTGGAGCAGGGACTGGAAGATTTAAGGAAAACAAAAGGTATCAATAAAATTTTTTAAAACAAAAAGGCTAAATGAGTAATTGTAGGGTATGGAGTATAGGGATTCTTTACAAAGCACAGGTTGGAATAAATGGCCAAAGAAATCCGTTCCAATTCTGCAATGTATGGAATCCAAACTTCTGCAGAGATTGTTGCCCAAGCCTCAAACGCATCCTCCTCAGCTCAGCCTCTAAGAATCTGAAAAACTTTCTTCAAGGTTCAGCTGACTGTGTTTCCATCTCCCTTTGCAAAAAGCTTTTCCTAATCCTCTCCACTGCACTCCCACCAGCTTGTCAGTACACTGTCCTTTCAAATTACCTTGTATTTATTGATCTGTGTACATGTTATATGCCTGATAGAAGGTAAACTCTTTGCGGACATGTTAATTTTGGTCTTTATATTAAGAGAGGTTCAATAGAAATACTTCTTGTTTTTGTTGTGGTTGCTATGGGAGGAAGTAGTGGAAAGAGTAGTGTATTAGAAAGGTAAAGGCCCTGAATCTGAATCCCAACTGCCGCTTGCCCTGTGTAACCTTGGCCAGTCACCTAACCTGATATGCACAATGAAAGCGACTGGACTAGAAGACTAAAATGCCTTCCCAGCTCTAAATCTATTATTCTCTGATCCCCAGGCTAGCACAATGCAACCTTACACACAATAAAAGGCACTTAGATATTTGTCGAAAAGAACTGAATGTTCTAATGGCTTGATTGATCAGCCATAGGATTCGAGGGAGGCAAGTCCAGGCACCTCTGGCCACAACCTCCCAGCAGAAGTAAAGCTCAGACCTACATGTACAAAAAATATTTACAGCAGCTCTTTTTGTGGTGGCAAATAATTGGAAATTGAGGCCCATCAATTGGGGAATGGCTGAACAAGTTGTGGTATATGAATGTAATGGTATACTATTGTGCTGTAAGAAATGATGAGCAGATGGACTTCAAAAAAATTTGGAAAGACTTACATGAACTGATACAGAGTGAAATGAGCAGAACCAGGAGAACATTGTACACAGTAACAGCCACATTTTGGGATGACTGACTTTTAGACTTGGCTCTTCACAGCAACATAAGAATCTAAGGCAATTCCAAAAGATTCATGATGGACATTGCTATCCACACCCAGAAAAAGAAATATGGAGTCTGAATACAGATGGAAGTATACTATTTGCTCTCCTTTTCCTTTGTTGTTTTGTTTTATTGTTTCATTCTCGTGGTTCCTCCCATTAGTTCTAATTGTTCTTTACATCATGACTAATGGGAAAATACGCTTAATATGAATGTATATGAAAAGCCTATATCAGATTGTATGCCATCTGGGGCAGGGACAGGAGTGGGAGGAAGAAGTGGGAGAGGGAGAAAATTTAAAACTCAAAATCTTATGGAAGTAAATGTTGAAAACTAAAAATAAATAAATTAAATTAAAAAAAAAGTAAAGCTCAATGAGTGATCTTGGGGCCTCCTCCCCTAAGCTCTAACTCACAAATCCCAAAAGAAATGTAGTGGAGAAAGGACAGGGCTCCTTCTCAAAGCCAGGTTCATCCGTCCTCCCCAGAGGAAAGAATTCCCTCATCCAGGAGTATCTCAGTCAACTTGCTCTCAGTCAACTTGCTCTCAGTCAACTAGCTCTTTCCTCAAACTGTTTTCTATGACTCTAAGTCACTTATTCCTCAGAGTTTAAAGTTGTTACCTGTGCCATAAAATGCCATACTTGTGCTCACCTGTGGTTTGATTCTGCCCTAAAAAGCTTCCCTGATTAGACAGAGCATACTCATGAGGAAAGATGCGTTTCATCTTTCACCTCAGTGTCTCTGCAAGCTGTCCCTCTGGACTGGGATGCTCTCTCTTCCTCCTTGTAGGATCCCAGGCTTCCTGTAAAGCATACTGCAGGAACCTCTTCTTCCAGGGGTCCCTTTCTGATGTTAGTGGTCCCCTTCTACACCAAACTTACTCTGCATTTACTCTGTATCTATTTTATGCCTATTTAGTTGTGTCTACATTTCCCCAGGGAGCACAGAAGTTCTCTGAGGACAGAACTGTTTTATTTCTATCTTTAAATTTCCTTTGCCTAACACCATGCCTGGCACTCAATTAATGATTGTCGAATTGAAAGCACCCACCTCCTTGAGGAAACACTCAAAAATCCAAGTCTTAGTGCCTGTCAAATGGTCAGCATTTAATAAATAATAATTATTGTTTAACATTATTCATGACATCTTGCTACAACTCCACTAAGTTACCTACTAAGTGGACAGGGAACAACTGGACCCTGGACTCAAGGAGGCAAATTTGGAGGCAAATGCCACCTCATATGCTAGGTGTGACAACCTGAACAAGTCAATTAATCTGTCTATGCCTCAGTCTCCTCATCTGTAAAATAAGGGAGATGTACTCAATGGAGCCCTTCAAGCTCCAAAGCTAAGGACCCATATGAACCTACCAAAGGACAGAAATATTTTAACTATTCAAGTCACCTGGTCATTGCTTTGTCAATACTTAACAAAAGCTATTAACTGCTTATGCCCTTTGAACCCTGTAATTGTGTTTCAGGAAACATACTCCAAGGAAATAACAAGAAAGAAAATTGTAAAAAGATATTCATAACTCAATTTTTTTAAATGAATGTTAAAAATTATCTCTACATGTAATTGGGGGGAAACAAAATATTATTTAAAAAAGAAAAAGATGTTCACAGTAGCAATACATAGTGGGGGACCACGGGGGAATCTCCTTAAGTGATAATTCCTCCTAAGACTGATCCTAACCCATCTATAATTTAGTAGGTAAGTCTTAGTAGACAAATCTTATGCCAGAAGCACAGAAGCCCAATGACTTTCCCAGGAACACACTGCTATACCCAGTCAAAGGAAGGATTTCGATCTACATTTCTCTAACCCCAAGCCCAGAATACTAATATACTCTAACAGGCAGTACTGTTATAGGAGCAAAAGACTAGGAAGCTGCTAAAGGCTCCCACAGCAACAGGGGGGAGATGGCAGGCAGGCTCTAATGTGAAACTCAGTGATATTAGGAAGCCAGGATTAGTGATTCAAATGCCAGCTCTGGGGCTGTGTTGAAATGTTTATATAAAATAATGTTTACTGGAAAAAAAAAAAGCAAAATACAAGACAGGAATTGCTGTGTACATAAAATGCTATACAAACACAGGAATGAGTCTTAAGGACACAAGAGACTCTGAAGGGACAGAAAGAGCTTAATGCTCTTTGTTTTCTGTAAAGTTGCTTACATTCATAATTTTAAAAACCATTAAGATCAACTTTCCCTTCAGCTAAACAGAATAAACAAAGCCAAACCTAAGAGGAAATGTCTTTCTTTCCTAGAGCTTTGCAATCATTTTCCGGACAGGCAGAACCTCACCTAATGCATTCACCTGTGGATTCTGTTCTTTACAAGTCAGAGGTAACTCAATATGTGCGTTACTATAAGCTTTTTTTTTAAACTACTGGTTTTCTTCTTCTTCTTCTTCTTCTTTTTTTTTTTTTTTTTGATCTGGACAGTCCTAAATAGTTCTCTGAGCCCCTGGCAGAGCTGAGGAGATCATCTATGGGCAGATAAATGAGCTATGACAGACAAGGTGCTCCTTCTACTCCACTTCCTCAAACATCATATTCAAGCAAATTCTACCCCAAAATCCCCTACCAAAGGTAATCAGAGGTTACTGAAGGCTAGGGCAGAGGAGATAGCAGGACAGCAGCTCCTGACTTGGTCTAAGGGCAGATGGCCCCTCTGACCCTTTGGTCTCAGAGGGTGCACAACGGCCAGGTGGAGAGCCGCTGGGGACCTCTCCCACCAGCCCCAGCCCTAACAGCCAGTAATTGCTCTTCATCATAGCCAGGGGACTTGGGGCCCATACCTCCCAAAGAGGAGCAATAAGCCTCTGGGAAGGGGAAGCCAAGGTGAGGGGAAAGTCTGGAGTCCCAACTCTGCACTGGGGCAGCTCCAAGATAAGATCCCATCTCCCAGCCCCGGGGCCCACCCACACAACCTGCTCTCACTAGCTCTCTCGGTAATGAATACACTCAGCCCGTGGCAGATGGGAGCAGCACAGCTGAGGCTCGAAATATTAAACTCCACCTGGGCACAGGACACCACAGACAGTTTCAAATTCCTAGGGAGGAGAGACAGAGCGATCTAGATTCCACAAATGGAAGGCAGAAAAATGTGGCAAGCCATGAGCCAGGGACCAGGAAGGAACTGCTAAGATATTCCAGCTACCAGCAGAGGCCTTCCACTCAATCAGAGCTGGACTTTAACAAGGAAGCTGCAGGATGGGCCCCCACAGGGCAAGGGCACAGCTTCCAGCCAAGCCTCAACTGAAAAGAACGATGATGCAACAGAAATATTTGCATGACAGTGCCCTTTTGGAACGGGAGTTCCAGGTGAGGGCCTGGTGGACAGCACCCCTCCCCACTGCAGGATGTCTGGCTGCTCCCTAAGCACGGGCAGAGGCTTAGGTTACAATCACGTCTCAGAGGAGCAGTCCTAGAAAGGAACAGCTCTCTCACATGAGCATTAGCCCAGATCACACCACAAGACAGCAGGGCCCACACCTGTAACTCACCATGGGCTACCCCAGCAGAAAGGTCAAGGGCAGAACCACAGTTCTCCAGGGGCTCACACACCCATAACAGGCCTACACACTCAGTGGGGTCTCCTACAATGAAGGCTTCAAAGGGAGAAACAGCAAGGCTTGGCCATTGCCACAGGCTGTGGAGTAGCAAAGCTGAGGCCCTGGAGAGAAAACAGTCCTTTCCTGAGTAACAGGCTTCCTCTGACCAAGGCCCAGGAGGTGCTCTCCATGAATCACCAAGCACCTAGGAATTCCCCAGGTCCCAGGAGCCACACCTCTAGCTCTTGAATAACGAGCCTCAGATCACCTACCAGGCTAGGGCAAGGGCTGCTCCATACTCAAAGTTGCACAAAGCCAGCCCATATCAATTCTCCTACCCAGGGTGCTCAGCCTGAGCCCTCTGATGTACCCCCAATGCCACAAGCAAGCTCTTTCCAGCACCTACCTGAGGGGTGCACACACTACCACAAAAGCAAAGCATTCTAGTGTCAAGGAGAAACTCCCAAGACACTTTCAACTTCAACTTCCTGAATTTAAGGGAAAACTAGTCACTGAATCAGTATCATCTAGAGAGAAAAGACCTTCCATGAGTGATATCACTATATCCATCCCTTCATCTTTACAGAGAACCCTGCCACAGATCTAAGGCTGGGCTTGCTCAAGGAAGACAGAACAGCCAATTCCATGAGAACAGTCCCTTCATCTTGCCCTGGCTAGCAGGAGCCCTAAGGGAGGGAGATTTGAGTCACTCAAGCCGGTGATGATGCTTCCCTCTTAGATGGGTGCTTGCTCAATTTCGACATAACAACTGGCTTCCCCTACATGCAGGATAAACAATAAACCTCACCTTGCTCCTTTTCTGGGCCTGTGGAGTAAATGAGCTTGAAAGCTGGATGAAGAAGGTAGGGAAAAGTCCTTGGGGAATTAGGAAAGGAGAGACATCAGTGGCCATAATCTGAACTATTGGGATAAGGCCAGGGCAAGTCCTGAAAAGGTCATGCAGCTATCACTCAGCCATCCCTCTGCCTTATATGTGCCCCCAACAGCATAACTCACTGACCACCATGAAGCCCCTCAGAAATACAGGCTTAGCTCTCCAAGCCTATCCAGAAGGATATCATGATTAGCAGGTGACACACACACATACACCATGCTAACTCCTGAGATGATCACTGGAGAAAGGCAAAGAAGAAATATTAACAATGGAGCTCCAGCTCTCTGAGGGTCACTACCAAGATCAAGGTCCAGGACTGGTTAGAGAATACTTTAATCCAAATGATCAGACCCTGGTGGAAAGTTTCCAAGCACAGACATGCCAAAAGACTGAGTGCTGATCTAGCTCAAGCTGTCTCCTAGCCCCCTGCCTTTACTAAGGACCTCAGTGCCATATGGATCAGGAGCCCTTTGTGTGAAACAGGAGGGATAAGGAAGCAGTGTCAAGCCTGTCTCAGCTCCCTCCCAAGGAGTCACACACAGGGACCCACAGAGATAAATGGGTAGCTACGAGTTCAACAACAGGCTTTTGGAAATCATCTAAAGATGTATGTTGCCTTGCAACTCACAGCTTGGCTTCAGTGAGGCCAAATCATTACCCTAAGGTCACAGACTGTGTCCCTAAATCATAATCAATGGCTATTGGTCACTAGTGGGACCAGATGGGATGGTGAATGGCTCAGAGCAGACCATCCCCACTTCCATAGAAACAGCTTGAACACATGATGCTGGATAAACAGTGTCATCTCTGTATATAAACCACAGCACATTATTGTCTTGTTTGTGGACTTGCCCTTCGTCCTTTTATCCCCTTAAATTATGGCAGAGAAACCATTCTCTGGATGTAGTGAGGAGGCCAAACAGGCTGCCACACCACTGATCTGTCTCTTCTGACTATCTTCGCTCACCATAGAAACCAAGGCCAACACTGGGTGGGGCCTAACACTGATCACTGCTCCTTGGCAGAAATAAGCCGGTCAGCCATTCACCTGGAACATTTACTGACTGCAGCTTCCCTCTTGGCTGAGCATTTATAAAATCTCAACAGGGAAACAGGCCTTCCCACATAGAGGATTAGCACTAAGCCTGACCAGCTGCTTCAATCAGCTTGTACCCACAAACCTCTAAAACTCACAAGTCACCTAATACAGGGCCAGGTAACCTGGGGGGCAGGGGGCTTCTAACAATCCCACTATTCTTGTGCCTCTCCAGTTATAGCCATAGAGCAATGGACTGAGGCTCTGGCTGCCCCCAAGGGTAGCACTCCCAGTTCTGGGCCAAGCCCCAAAGCTCATGGCAGCCACAGCAGAAAATGCCTTGCAAACAAGCAGCCCTCTACTGAGAAGAGGAAAGGAGGGCAGCAGAAGCCCAGGAACCAAAAGGGAGTAAGGCCCAGAGAGGGAGAGGAGCCTAGAAGAGATGGGCTTCTACAGGCTTCTACTGGCTTCCACTGCTGTGTGCTTATATAAACAGTATCACCTGCCCCATGGGGACTTTGACCGAAAGAGTTTAACACACCAGGGCAGATTGGTCACAGTCAGCCTCAGCTTCAAAGCTGAGCTTTCCCAGCTTTCACAAGTGCCTTTTTGTTCTCTGTTCATGCTACACAAAGCCCCAGCTTGTGTTACATTCCTACCCTCAGATTCTAGGCCCATGAGCCAAATACCAACCCCAACTTCAGGGGACAGCTGGGAGTTCAGAGCCCTGACTGTCCTCCCATCATCACCCTTCATCCACAGTTAAATGTTTCTTCCTCTCCCCAACTATAACATGCCAAGTGGCCTATACCCATCAACTAGCGATGAGAAAACCGACAGATACTCTCACCCAACTCATTTCCCCACTTTCTGTCTGCTGCTCAAATCCTCCCTCCCCATTCTTGATGTCCACCCAGGATGCTATCTGGAAAGTGCCCTTCAGCTGGTCGAGCAGACCAGATAAATAAGGTATCCTCTGCAAAGAACTTGGCCTTGAACACCTCAGGAAGTATGAGTTGGGAAAATGAGTCACTGATTACAGTGTGGCTCGATGAGGCAATGAGATGCTTAATTGTAGGCATCAGTGGATTGTTAATAAGCAAAACAAGATAATGGACAGAGCACGTCAGTTCTCAAACATAAGACAACAAGCTGTCTTGTGTCAATAATGACAAGATCCTAAATATGAAGGGAAAAAATATGAAGGAAAAAAAGCAGCCATCATATGTATAAGTCCACAGCAGGAGCTAAAACCAACACATCTTGTTTAAGAAGTCCCACTTGGCCCACCACCTGCCTGTGACAAAATTAAGGGCATAATAGGATTCAGATGGTTGCTCCATGAAACAGAGGTATTCTAGAATTATACACAAAAAGGGGAAAGAACTACTATGGAGATGAAAAGGCCTCCTAGCCTTGGAGCTAGGTGGTGCAGCAGATAGAATGCTGGGCCTACAGTCAAAAAAACCTGAATTGAAATCCAGCCTTAGTCACATAATAGCTGTGTGATCCTGGGCAAGTCACTTAACCTCTATTTGCCTCAGTTTTTTTTTTCCAACCTCAAAATGGGGATAATAACAGCATCCACTGGCAAGGTTGTTGTGAGGATCAAACGATATGCCTGGCACATAGTAGGCACTATATAAATGCTTGTTT
Organism: Vombatus ursinus; assembly: GCF_900497805.2. Classification (NCBI taxonomy): domain Eukaryota; kingdom Metazoa; phylum Chordata; class Mammalia; order Diprotodontia; family Vombatidae; genus Vombatus; species Vombatus ursinus. Next base: position 1,873,262 of record NW_020940358.1, on the reverse strand, counting down.
CCTTCCCTTCTTCCTGGGCAACTACATCCCCTTGCCTCAGGGGCTAGGCCAGTCTACCTCTGCACACATCCAACAAACTTTTCAGAAACAAAAGATTCTTTATACTATGGGATCAATGATTAAGGAATATTGGCTGTCATATAACTAAAACCCTAGATTTTAAAGATCTCATTAATATATAACAAACTGGAGCAACATGTGATTAGGGGTCACTTCTCCATTATCAAATGGACCTCACCCACTTTTATCTGACCTTTCCTCCAGAGTACAAATACCAAGAAACTCTCAAATATCCTTCTGTGAGGCAGGGCAGAAAGGGAAATTCTTCTCCCCAAAGACAGAAAGGGAAACTACAGGGCATCAGGGAAGTGACTCATCCCAGGACACAGTCATTGCCTGGCTCTGTAACCCAGGACTCCCAACTCTTTCCCCAGGGTCACAAGGACAACTCATCAGTAGAGCGGTCAGCATGACACTGAGATTCAGGCTGGCAGATGACAGTTCCAAAAAGTCTAAACCTTAAGCCAAACATGGAATTTGCCACCCAGAGACTTTGTGCCAGGAAACTGAGGCCAGTTATGTCCAGATAAGGCCAAATTTTAACCAACATTCACTCCCACAGCTGCCAATAATAACAGTAGCATCAACAACTGACTTTATGCCTGTTTAAAAGTTTACAGAGCATTTTACATACATTATCTCATTTGAACCCCATGACAACTCTATGAGCTAAGTATTAAAGATATGCTCATTTTACAGATGAGGAAACCAGAGCACAAAGAGCTTTGTAAAAACAGTACTGTTCCCATAGCCACAGAATAGATTAAAGCATCAAGAGTCAGGACTCGCACCTCGGTCTTCCTAAGTCCAGCACCGTCCATGGTGCTGTGCTGCCCCTCCCCCCTTGACTAGGTAGCAGGAATTTGCTGACGGGAATGGAAGGAAGGGGGTGATGAGGGGAAAGGTGCCCGTACATAACTGACTGTAAGAGTTCCTCTTAGTATGTCTAGCACTCCCTTCACTAACGGGGTGGAAAAACCAGGAGGCCTGGAGGGAGGGCAGGCCAGCCCTCAGAAGCCACGCCTGGGAACAACAGCCAGGAAAAACTTCCTTGGGGTATACCCAACTCCTACACAGGGCCCAAGTGCCCCACCTCGGGGCTCAGGCATGTAGGAGAAAAGGCAGCAGGAAACCAGAGAGGCTTAGACAAAGTGTAAAAATCACTTAAAAGGGGGCAGCAAGGTGGCAGCTAGGTGGCACAGTGGATAAAGCACTGGCCTCGGAGTCAAGAGGACCTGAGTTCAAATCCAACCTCAAACACTTGACGCTTACTAGCTGTGTGACCCTGGACAAGTCACTTAACCTCAATAAAAGGCCAAAGGAAGTCTTTAGGAATAGTCACCTGTCTCTACTCCCTCTCTACTGTTTGAATAGGTATAAAACACAAATTGCTGGCAGATACATTAGCCAATGATCCACTCAGGAGAAGGAACAACTCTTGCCCTCCCTCAGCAGAATCTCTCCCTGGACATCAGATCACTAGCCCAAATAATCTTGAAAGTAAAATCTGAAGAAATAAGAATCCCAAGGATGCAGAGAACTGCAGTAGCCTGAGGTGGCGGGGGGGGGGGGTAGGATTGCCATCCCAAGGCCAGAGAGCTCCCCAACTTAGCTCAGGGGGAGAAGGCATGGTCTCGTGTAGGCTTCTAGGCCAGGCCAAAGTTGCCTGTCACTCCTCCTGACTTCTAATTTCTCTATTTCCCAAGAAAAGGCACAGGATAGTGGAAAGCATACTGGACTGGGTTCTAACCTTGGCTCCTCCACCAACTCACTATATGATCTTAGAGAAGGCCAGGGGAACCAATACCCACAGCAATCACTGCCAGTGACTAGGTTTGGAAGGAAAAAAACTTCCAGAACAGTCTCTTGCAAGCCCTCATTTCCTTCAAAGCCTAGCCCTCAAATGCCATCAGGGGTTCTTAACTTGGGGTCCATGAACTGACATTTAAACACATTATTCTGAGGAGTTTGTAGACTTCCCCAGAACACAACAGAGAAAATGATGAGGAACACTGTTCTACGTGAAGACTTTCCTGATCCAGTACCTCCCCTGCCCCTACCAGGGTAACCTTGTATTTTGTATATATGTAACCTACTCTGCCTACATTATGAACTCCTCAAGGACAGATACTGTTTCACTTTTGTGCAGGCACTTAGTAAGTATTTTCGGGGGATTTTTTTGTTTGTTTTTGAGGCAGCTAGGTTGTGCAGTGGATGAGAGCATGGAGTCAGGACCTGGAGTCCGGAAGACACGAGTTCACATTCAGACTCAAATACTTCCTAGCTGTATAACCCTGAGCACCTCTGTCTACCTCAGTTTCTTCAACTGTAAAATGGGGGCAATAATAGTAGCACCTACCTCCCGGAGTTGTTATGAGGATCAAATGATATATTTATGAAGGGCTTGGCAAACCTTAAAGCACTAAATAAATAACAGCTAATGCTAACATTATTATTATTACTATTATTATTGATAAGTGGCTCTGTGTATTTCCAAAAAGAAACAGTTTGCAGGACCATCGCCCTTTTGCCCTTGTTATTCTACTCCATGATCACAAGACTACAAAATCTGAGTCCTGCCACTCACTTCACAAATGCACATGATTAGAAAATAAGGACATTTATGCACTCTTAGTGGACCTGTGAACTGATCCAGCCATTCTAGAAAGCAATTTGGAACTGTATCCAAAAAGCTATTAAGCTGTGTATACCCTCTGACCCAGCCATATCACTACTAGGTCTATACCCTAAAGAGATCAAAGAAAGAAGAAAATGACTTACATGTACCAAAAAAAAAAAAAAAAAGCTGTTCTTTTCATGGTGGCAAAGAATTAGAAACTGAGGGAGTGCCTATTATTTGGTGAATAGATAAACAAGTTACGGCATCTGAATGTAATGGAATATTATTGAGCTGTAAGAAATGATGAAAGGGATGGTTTCAGAGAAACTTGGGACAACTTGTATGAACTGACACAAAATGAAGTGAGCAAAACCTGAAGAACAATTTATACAATAACAACAATATTATCAAGACAAAGAACTTCAAAAGTTCTTTAAAAGTTAAACTTCAAAAGTTTAAAAGACTTAGGAATTCTGATCAACACAATGACCAACAACAATTCCAGAGGACTCCCTATGAAACATGCTATCCACCTCCAGATAGAGAGCTGATGGACTCAGAGCAAAGACTGAGGTTTAGATTTTTTGGACATGACCAATTTGAGAATTTGTACTGCTTGACTACACGTGTTCATGACAGGTTTTGTTTTTCTTACTTTCTCAACTGAGGGAAGAGGAAGAGGGAAGAGGGAGGGAGAGGAAGGTGGAAAGGAAAGAATTTGGATTTAGAAATAAAATAACAGAACCAGGAGAACATTGTACACAGCAACAGCAACAGTCTAAGAATGATCAACTTAGCTATTCTGATCAAGACAATGATCCAAGACAATTCCAAAGAACCCATGATGAAAAATGCTATCCACTTTCAGAGAGAGAACTAATGATCTTTCAATGCAGATTGAAGTATACTTTTTTTAAAACTTTTTTTATCTTGATTATTTTTGTTTTTGTTTTCTTTTGCAACATGGCTAAAATGGGGATATGTTTTACATGACCTCATACATATAATCAAAATCAAAGTGCCTGTCTTCTCAAGGAGGGGAGAGGCAGAAGGGAGGGAGAGAATTTGGAACTCAAAAGTTTAAAAAAGAAAGTTGAAAAAATTTACATGTAACTGGGAAATACCTAAGAAATAAATAAAAATATATTTTAAAATAATGAAAAAATAAAATAGATTTTTAAAAGGATTTACAACAAATGACAAAGAAGGCATTAACACAGGCTCATTCCTCCATTACTAAGGCCCATTGCTCATAACACATGTCAGGGATGTCACTGGCTGACTTAGGGTGTTACCATAGTTGACTACAGCTTTGTGAGATGATAATTCATATTTTGAAATCACTTTAATATCTACAAAGCACTTTTCTCACAACCACCATGGGAGATAGAACAAGTATCATTATCTGAAACAGATTCAGAAAACTTAAATGATTTGCGAGTGGTCATACAGACATTATATACTTAAATAAGATTCAACCCCAAGTCTCCTGACTTCAAGCCTAGCACTATTTAAACTGCATGAAATGCTGCCTCTGATAAACATGAAGTAGACAAGTGATTCTGTGTGTCCAAGGGCAGAAGCAGCTGCCCTGAATCAGTGCTGTGAATGAAGATATTGCTCCCAGTAGGGCCCTGGCCAGGACTGCATACTCAGAAGAAGCCATCTGGCCTCTCCCTTCCTTTTCTGGACCTACTGAAATAATGACTGCCAGGTTTGGTCACCTCCACAACTTCCCAAGGTCATATTCCCTTTTCTCCTGGCTCAGGCTCAAGCCAACTTCCCTATCAACCTCCTCAACCTCTCCTCTTCCAGTCTAATTTATTGTGAAGTACATTATCTTTCCTACATCTAGGAATGTCTGTTCTTCTGTTCTCACCTATCTTCACCACCCCAAAATTTTTATTAGCCCTTTCTACAGCTCAAAATCCAAAGTCTCCCTCAGTGTCCTTAGCCTCCATTTCTCAGTTGCCAAACACCCTATCAGGGGTGGGAAACCTGCAACCTCAAGGCCACGTGTGGCCCTCTAGGTCCTCAAGTGGCGTCGAGGCTGCAAGTTCCCCAACCCTCTGGGTCTAGATCAAGAGTTGTTCACTTTTCTGGGTCATGAATCCCTTTTGCAGTCTGATGAAACCTACAGACCTCTTTTCAGAACAATGTTTTCAAATCATTGAAATGCTAAACTTCAGTTCAAGATTAGTGAAAATAAAAATATAATTTTTTTTCCTATCCAAGTTCATGGACTCCTTGAAATCTACCCATGGACACCCCACCTTTCGGGACCCTGCCCTTGACAATCTATGTTCCTTAGTCCTAAAGCTCCATCATCTCAAACACCAGTAGACCAAAGTCTCCTAGACATGAGAAATGGCCAAAGTCCCTGGCTCCTTCTGCTGAGGTTCAGAGGTGCTGGGACCCCAAAATATCGAGACTAAGAAATGTGGGTCCTGTCCGAATGAATTTGACCCAAGCCTTCTTTCAGCCAAAGACAAGGTTTATTAAAGATCTGCCATATTGGCCAGATTCTTAAGAAACTGAAACATCTGTGATGCTCATATTGACAAGTGGGCTAGAGTAAGTCTCAGCCATTGGCTAGATTTTATGAATTTGAGCATTGGCTAGATTTTAAGAATCTGAGCACTTTACTGAAGACAAGATGAACCTTATATACGGAAAGACTGTGGGAGGGATCTAGGAGTGGCCAAGTAGTTTGGGGTGACTGGAGGAAGGGTCTGGGAAAAGGGGTCTAAGGAGGATCTTGATGGGAGTGGCCAGTAGGCTGGTGTGACTGGAGGAGGGGTCTAGGGAGGATCTTGATGGGAGTGACTGGGAGATAGAGAATGGGGTCTAGATAGGATCAAGGGTGGCCATTGGGAGGTAATAGACAATGAAGGGTTGGGCTAGGTTAAGGGTAACAGAGAATTGTGAGACTGGGCCTAGGAAATAAGGATAGGCCAGTTGACAGGATTACAGCCTCAGGCTACAAGGAAGGCTAGAGACTTCCTTGACCAAGTGGGAGAGTTCAAGGAGAATCCAAGGTGGGAGTTTCTAGGGCCCATAGACAAATGGGACCCAAATTCTTTTTGGGGTGAGGGGCAAAGGTCTCGACTTGGGCCCATACCCTATCACTTCCATTGCTGTCTTAATACAAGAAAGAGAGGTAGGGGTGGCCCAGTGAATAGATTGCTGCCCTTAGAATTGGAAACTTGGGTTTAAATCCCTTGTTCTCTAGCCATATGACAATGGGAAACTCAGGCACTTCAAGCCTCAATTTCTTTATCCCTAAAAGGGAGATAACAATGAGGATCATAAATGCCTTCTAGTAAATTTTAAAATGCCATATAAATATGAATTACTATTTACTTGAGAGACCCTAGCCCAGAGGTAGGGAACTTTTGGCCTTGAGGCCACATGTGGCCTTCTAGGTCTTTGGGTAAGGCCTTTCGATTGAGTCCAAGTTTTACTGAACAAATTGTTTTAAGAGGATTTGTTCAGTGAAGTTTGGATTCAGTTAAAGGGCTATGTGTAGCCTTGAGACCCAAAGGTTGCCCATCCCTGCCCTAGCCCAAGATCAAATGACACAAAGAAATAAAGGACCTGGGATAATTGAGGAAGCTGATGTCTAAGGACTGGAGAGATATGGGGGGGGGGAGGACAAGGGGTCAGGGACCAAGAGAGAGAGATGAGGGCAGCCAAAACCTATAGTTTAATTTTTTTTAATGGCAAAAAGGAAAGAGAAGGTCATGAAATAAGGATAGTGGGTAGATTTGTCTGCTAAAGTGGAGGCTGAAAAAATTTAATAAACTGGAGGCTGATGTCAGGGGGATAAGAAGATGCAAGTGTGTAGGAGGGAAAGCCCCACAGGGACAAAAATGAGGTTGCAATAGTGGAGCAGTGAGATAACCAGATTTTAGACATGAGCTTTGCTAAGAAAGAGGCAGGTATGAGAGATGACATAAGGGATCAGACACGGCACTGAGAGGATGTGTGAATAAGAAAGTGACAGGAACCAGCAGGAGGGAAGCACTGCTACCAACTGGGATGGCAGAGCCTCAGCACAGAGGATGAGGACTGACTTGCTATTAAACCACGATAATTCCAAATATTAAGAGGCCAAAGGAGAGAGAGGTACTTTGACCATCTACATATACACAGTAACAAATCATGATGGCAGAAGACCTCACAAATGGAACAGATGTAGAGAGAAAACAAGGCAAGACTTAACCCCTGGAAGAGACCCCAGCAATGAGCGCGGAGGGAGATGCAGAAAAAAGGGAAGGACAATAGAGAGAGGAGAACCAAGGACAGAAATACGTTATAAATCAGTGCCAAAGTGTGAGGGCTGTATGCAACAGCTAAGAGAAGGGGAGAGAAAAGGGGCCCTTGGATTAGTCTTGGAAACATTGCTAGAGGCTTGAAACAAGAGAACCTTTGGGCACCAAGATGGAAGCAAAAGTCACATTAGGAGGATGTAGGAGGAAAACAATGAGGAGACAGCTAGGTGGCTCACTGGATAGAGCACCGGCCCTGGAGTCAGGAGGACCTGAGTTCAAATCCTGTCTCAGACCAGACACTTGACACTTACTAGATGTGTGACCCTGGGCAAGTCACTTAACCCTGATTGCCTCACCAAAAAAGCAAAAAAAAAAAAAAAAAAGAATGAGAAGCCCTGGAAATAAATGGCTCACTCAGGAAGCTCTGAAATGAATGGGAGAAGTCATCATTGACAAGATGAGTAAGGCTGACCAGGGTATACTGTTAGATACTTGTCAGACCCAATTTCACTTCCAAAGGAGCCCCTTTTCACCCCACCAATAGGGAAGTAATATGGTATTTACTAGCCTTGGAATTTGCCCCAAGGTTAAACAAAGAACAGGAAACTACCTGGAAAATTTTTAGCTTTTCTATGAAAGAGATTGGCAGGGAGTGGCTCTATAAAGCATTGTGCTCAGGTACAGGGTACAAAGGGTTAGGCTGGCACTGCCTCTTCCCCTTCCCCCTCACCCCTAGGAACAAGCAAGGCTGGGAAGGAGTTGGTTCTAGTCAGAAAGATAGTCAGACACAAATCTGAGACTCTATACCTAGCCTTCAAGTTACTTAGCCTGGTTCTTATGGTATTTACCATCCGTAGGATTTAAGGTCTTTAAAAACCATCTGGTCCAAACCTCTCATCTTTCATGAGGAAAATGATGCCCACAGAGATGAAGAGAACTCATCCCAGGTCACACAGAAAGCCTGGATTTGAACACAAGGCCTCTGACTCTACCTAAATCCAGTGCCCTTTCCATTATACATCTCATAGCCTCTCCCTTTTTCTTACTCGGTTATGGTCAATAAATTCCTTTGAACTCCTTCAGGGGTCAAGACTTGTAGCAGTATATTGCTTCCTCCTAATACACTCAAGAGCTCAGTACAATCTACTCTCTCCCACTCATCTCATTAAATACAGAGAGGCCTAGGGGTGGGGTGGGTTATATGAGCTCATCGAAGGAGAGTAAAAAGCCAAGAGAATGGGACAGAGTCAGCAGGTGAGCAGGCACAAAGCCAGTCCAAGAAAGGAGACCAAGCCCAACCCTATAAGAACTGGCTCCACCACTAAGACCCAGCTAGCAATGAGTCAGTTCTCTCATTTTTGCAAATCACAGAGAGTAAAGGCAACCAAAAAGTCCTTTACAGAAGGTAAAGAGCGTAACCCCTCTTATAAGAATGCTCCTTGTGGATTTGGAAATAAGGTAGATCCATTCATAGTTCTGAGACTTCAACACCCAATACAGGGAAAGCCCAATGGGGCATGTAATTAATGAGGCCCAGTGATAGGCCCCATGACAACAGCATTAAATAGAAAGGAATTAACAAGCCTGTTAATTCCACGTGGCCACTCTGGTTTCTGAGGGCTCCAGAGAGCTAAGGCTTTGGGCCCAGGTAAATTTCAGTTTCTACTCACAAGGTTTGGAGGATTTATGGATTTACCAGCCAGAGCTGGCATCCCTTGCAGTAGGAACAAAAAAGACCTCCCACAGAAGGGAAACATTCTACAATATTTTTCTGTGAAAAAGCCAAAAGAGAAAATATACCTCCAACTTTAGAAATCAAAGTAGAGGTACCCAGTTTCCTAAGGAAAAAAAAAAAAGGCAGGTCTTAAAGGGACTCAAAGGTGAGGAAATGTATAAACCTCCGACCCAAAATGCTGTCCAGAGAATCAACCTGCCTTAATTTCTCCTTGGGGGTAGCAACAGGCTTCCTGAGGTTCTCCTAGGGCTTCTAATCTGAGCTTGGATTCAGCTGAAAACCAAGTACAGGGCCCAAAAGGACATCATGAATGTCATATGAGGTCAGTACACTTTGCCATCTGCAGATGACAATCCTTTAAGACAGAAGCATCCTGAATCAGATTAAAATATAACTGGGAAATATTTAACAAAATAAAAATGCAATAGAACACAGATAATGTTAATAGGTGGTTTTCTAAGTCATCATGCAGCCCAAAAAGGGGCCAGTGGCCTCCATTTCTATTTGAGTTTGACATCACATCACTGCTTTAAGGCAGAGAAACTGGATCTTTATTTGATTAGTTAGTATAGGGAACTTCCTCTCAAGAATGCAGACCAGCACCTTGCCTAGAGTACTGAGAGGTGAAGAGAATTGCCTAGGGTCATGAAGCCAGTAGGTTTCAGAATTGGGACTTGACTTTGGGTCTTTCTGATTGAAACCTACTGTCTATCCTCCTGTCCTATAGCCACTGAACCGTACACAGCCATGGCCAATTTGGGGCTGACCTAAACTTCCTTCCCACTTGTCTACTCTTCACCTGGCAAGCTATTTTTTTTTTTTTTTGCTTTTTGGTGAGGCAATAGGGGTTAAGTGACTTGCCCAGGGTCACGTAGCTAGTAAGTGTCAAGTGTCTGAGGCCGATTTGAACTCTGGTCCTCCTGACTCCAGGGCCGGAGCACTATCTACTGCACCATCTAGCTGCCCCCACCTGGCAAGCTATTTAAACAATAGCTCCAGGTGAGACCCTACAGGTTTTTCCTGCCTGTGCTATTTTTTTCTCTAAGGGGAGACCTGAAGAGCTTCCTTGGGATTAGGCTATGGATCACAGCATCAGAAGATTGGAGATTTAGAGCTGAAAAGAACTTCAGAGGTCATCTGGTCATCTAGTCCCATCTCCCTCCTTGTTTTACACATGAGGGCCAGAGTTGTGAATTTATGTACCTAAGGTCGCTCAGGCATCAAGTAGCAGAAATGGGATTCAAACCCTGGTCTTTTTATTCCAATGCCAGTGTTCTTTCTAAAGTTTTCACGTAAATGGGAGTTGCCATCAAGTAGACAAAACAGCACATCACTTAAGGTCTTTCTTAAAGCAGTTCTCTCATTTTTGCAAATCACAGAGAGTAAAGGCAACCAAAAAGTTCTTTACAGGACTTTTCCCATTTGAGTGGCAAAACGTGGGTAGGTACACCTGCATCTCCAATCTACGGAGCAGCTGCCACCACCCTGCTGTAAAGGGGGCAGGTTCCACTCTATTTAGGAGTGTTGTTGTAATGACAAAACAGTTAGTATGGGATATTCTGACTCTGTAAACTTACTAGGGAATTTTCTAATCTATATCCACAGGTGACAGCCAAGAAGGCAAAGACAATATAGGGAAAAGCTCAGATGCTTAATAATTTGAGAGAGGTCTGCTTCTCGTATCAAACAGTTGTTTTTAACAATCCAAATATCTCCATCAACTGGGTGCAACAGCTTGGACCAGAACAAGCTAATATTGTTTCTCTGGCCTCCTAACATTCAGAAGAGAGCACCTGAACAGCAGTTGCAACCAATCTCAACAATTTATGACCTGACTACAGATTTGGAACAAAGAAAAGTGGCACAAATCAGAAAAATACTCATGTTCTTTTCTCTTTTTTTTTCCATTTCATTGTCACTTTCCACTAACCATTCCAGCTCCAATAAAACCCCCTCTTGTGAGGAATATATTCAATCCAGAAGGAAGTTTCCCTTCACAGTTATCATTTTGGCAAAGGAGACAGAAAATGAGAAAGGAAAATGTTGGAAGGGCTATCACAGGAAGACAGGCACACTAATAATTTGCTGGTGGAGTTGTAAATTGGTCCAATTGTTCTAAAAACAAATTGGAATTACACCCAAAACATTACTAAGCCACAGGTATGTTCTGACCCAGGGATACTACATTAGGAAGTCAAAAACAGAGTGAAAGTTCTCAGATATATAAAAATATTTATAGCAGCTTTTTTTAAATAACAAAGAATTGGAAACAAAGTGGGTGCCCACTGATCAGAAAATAGCTGAATAAATTGTAGCATACAAACTTAATGGAATATTATTGGGATGAAAAAAGAATTCAACTTGGGAAGGCTTATTTTGAACTAATGCAGAGTGAAAAACAAAACCAGAAGAACAATTTACATGATGACCACAAAAATTAAAGGAAAACCACATCAAAAGCCTTCAGAACCCTGATCAACATGATCAATCACGACTTCAGAGAACTTTTTGTTGGAACATGCCTCCCAAGTCTTGACAGAAAGGTGATAGACTTGAATGAGGCTTACACTTTTCAAACATGGTTAATATACTGATTTGCTTTGTCTGACTATATTTATTGGTCACAATAGAGGGCTCTACTAGAGCAAGGATGGCCAGTGGAAAATGACTATGAAGGAGAAGAAAATAAAGAAAAGAATATCAATAAAGCTTTTCTTTCTTTTTAAGAGGCTGGGAATATTTACCAAGTGCTAGTCAGTCTAAGTGTCTATCACCTGATCACACATTTTTCTTCCTTACTAGGCAGACCTCTGGTATCTCTTATTCAGTGTTACCTTTTTCCTTGAGGACCCAGTCTTGGTTAAACAGGACTTCTTCAGAGACAAGTAGCCCCCAATCACTTCAATTTCATGGACAGTGGGATAACGTTTCTTGAGTAACATCCCCACATTCTCATTGGATGCTTCAGGATCTTCAAGAGCTTTCCCTTTCCATTGGTCTTCCTCCTCCTCTTCCTCAGTATACAGTTCCCCATTTGGTGGGCTGAAGCTTCCCTCAGGGGCAGCTGGTTTCCTATTAGGCACCACCGTGAATGTATTGTTGCTCAGGTAGTGAACTTCAGATTTGCTGTTAGGTAGAGAGGGATGAGGTCGATAATGAGGAGCATCAGGTAATCTGAAAGCTGGTTTGGCCTCTTGGTAGGATTCATCATCTGAATTTACCTCATCAATATAAGTAACAGGAAGCCCTGGTCTATCCATGTCTTCAGGAATCTGGGTAACTGAGGAACTGAGAGATGTGTCAGAAATCTCAAAGCCTCCACAAGGCTCTTGTTTGGAAGGTCTCTCTATAGAGGGGGTCGTCAATACCTTCCCTGGCCATTTGTGGTTCACCTCTGAGAGAGCTGTGGCTATTTGTTTCTGAGGATCTCCTTCCTCAGCTGCCTGCAGGGCCTCACCCCCCAAGTGATTCCTGTAGGCAGGTACAACTTCCTGTGGGTGCTGACCCCCATTTTCCAGAGGTATATGGGTCAAGTGGCCAGACTGAGAAGAAACACTGGCCTTTCCCTTTGGCTGCTCAAAGGCTTTGCTCCCCACTGGATGGCCAGCCCTGGAGCCCAGTACTTCTACCCTGGGCTTGGGGATGACAGCAAAGGAGTTTTTGGAGTTCATCCGGAGGTTGGCCAAGGCCTTAGCCTGGACGTTCTCATCAGGGATGGTCTCCATATCTGGCTTGGGGGCAGGCCTGATCTCAAAAGAGTCATTGGTGCTAGTGGCTGCAAAAACCCACCTTTGCTGACTGGGAGTGGCACTGGCCAGGCTGTGTTTGGGGAATTTGGAAGGGGCACCTGGAGTGGCACTGGGTTTCCCATTGGCACTACCCATCGGGCAAGGGCCAGGGGAAGGGTGGAGGATAGGTGCCTCCTCCTCAGCATTTGGCTTCCGATTGTCGGTGCCTTTGGAAGTACTGGAAGAGGCTGACACAGGCCCATCCACTGCAGGGAGGCCATTGGCAGGACCCAGATGGGGCTCCATGGCAGGCCCATTTGGTACTGTCCGGCCTCCTCTGGTCAGACCCCGGGGGTGGACAGTGAAAGAGTTGCTGCCAGTCTTCTGCAGGAAGTCACTGAGCCGGGATGGGGCAGCTGCTGATTCCTGCTCCCTCTGGAACCAGGCGGCTCTCTCTCCGACGCTGGGAGTACGGGGTCCGGGGCTAGGCAGAGAGGGGGAGGTCACCGAGCTCCGCTGCTCGACGGCAGAAGGCTTTGGCACCAGAGGCCGGCTCCGTTCAGGGCTCCCGCGACGCCGAGGCGGGGATGGGGCCCGAGACCGGTGCTCGCCGCTAGCTAGCGGGGGATCGAACTTCTCCAACAGACGGCTGACTCTGCCGGGCTGCGCGGCCGCCTCCGCGGCTGCCCGGGGCGTCTCGTAGATCACCACCTCTGCGGCCCGGATCTCCGCCACGGAGCAGCCACGCCGGGCCAGCAGCTGCTGCACTGGGTCCGGGCCCGGGCTCGGGCCGGCGGTGCTCACCTCGTAGGGCCGTTGGCCGGGCAAGAAGCCGGGCTCGGACTCGATGATGAGGATGTTGTCGGCTCGAATGGTGCGGATGCCCGGAACCCGGCTGTACAGCTCCAGCAGCTGCTGCACCGGCCGCCCCGTCGAGGACCGGGCCCCAGGCGCGGCGTCGCGCCCCCTCCGCTGCCGCTTGCGCTCCGTCTCCAGCCGTATGAAGGGGTTCTCTCGTAGCGGGCCCAAGCTATCGGCCAGCACCAGCCGCTCCGCCGCCGGAGGTGGCTCCCCTGGACACTCGCCCCCAGCGCCGGCCGCAGTCCCTGCAGCAGCCTCAACTCCAGCCCCAGCGTCGGGCGCCCCGGCCAAGCCCCGGGGCCCGGCCCCCAGGCCCGCCAGCTTGGCTCGCTTCCTCTCCAGGATCTCCCGCTTCCATGCCGGCAGCACGGAGCGTGAGCCGGACGCCGCCAGTCCATCGAGGCCCGGCGGCCGCCGAGGCTCAAAGCTCGTCATGGTGCGGTGCAGCGCGAGATGAGGCAAAGCCGGGCAAATCCGCGCCAGCGTTAGTGCCCTGCTACCTGCCTGGCGGGCCGGCCGGCTAGTGGACTGATGGCAGAGGTCCGGTTCGCCTGACCCCCACCGCTACCCGCTTTCCCGTTCGTGACCACGCCCCTATTCTCGGGGCCACCGCCCATTGGGGAAGGCCCCTCAGGACCCGCCTCGTGTGTGCCAGGGCCACCTATGGCAGACGAGGAAGGGCCGTCTCGCAGCTCATGGAGGGTAGGAGTTCTGTTTATTGGCCAGTGACCTTTCTTGCTCCGCCTCTTGAGATAAAGTACTGTTCATTGGGGAATAAGATCATCACCAAGGTCGGTGCTTATTGGGAAAAGACCCCACAGACTCGCCCAGTATGTGCCTGCACCACCTATTGGGAAAACTGGGGGCGGGGTGAGGCAAGGGGAACGCCCTCTCCCCGTACCCCCCCAGAAAGAGCTCTTCTATTGGCTAACGATTACCCTCGCTCGACCCCCAGGGGAAAAGCACCCTTAATTGGGTAAGACTCCATCACCCGGGCAGGCGCCCAATTGGGGAAAAGCACCTTAGACCCTCCTCTTGGGTAGTCATGGTGTATTGTAATTACTTTCCTCCTCCTGCTATTCCCTCTTAAGACACTAGTGTAGGCAACAATGTTCCTGCAAGGGTGGAAATGGGAGGGTCCTGGCCCGCAGCCCAGGCACTTCCATCAGGAAGAGAGCTTCCAGCTATGAGTGACTAAACTTGGGTTCCACCTCTCCGTGTGACCGTGAGTCTTGTTCTTGCTAGTCCAAGGATACAGCCCTGGGTAAACTGGGAGAAAAAGGAATGAGCTAAGTCCTCTGACATGTCTCAGGTAGACCTGAGTGTAACTCCAATGTGGACTCCTAGGAGGGCGGGAAGCAAAGGTTTTTGTTGTTCAGTCGTATCCTAGTCTACCGGGCCCATGAACTTTTGTCCATAGGATTTTCTGGCAAAGATGCTGGAGCGGGTTGCCATTTCCTTCTCCATTGTGTCCTTATTTTACAGAAGAGGAAGTGAGACAAATATGGGCTAAGAGTCTTGCCCAGGGTGACATAGCTAGTGTCTAAGGCCGAATTAGAACTGCAGGCCCAGTGCTCTATCCACTGAGCCACCTAGCTTCCCAGGCAGAGGTTAGGCCAAATTATTAACTCGGCTTAGTAAAAGTGGGCATTTCACTTTCTCAACAAACTTACTCTGTTCTCATGGTATTTTGCTTTTATAGTGAAATGTAAGCAGTGACTTTTTGCAAGAGTCATAGGATCATATATTTAGAGCTGGAACAGACATTGAAAGTCATCTAACCACCTCATTTTACAGATGAGGGGAAAAATAGACTGGGGCTTCCAAGATCCCAATACCTGAACAGTTCACAATACCCTCTGGGATCCCCTTTAATCCAGAGAAAGAATAACCTGACCAGAATATCTTCTTTAGGTTTGTTTAGGTAGGTTTGTTTCCTTCACAGTTACCCCAAGTGAAATCCAGTGGTGGGAAAAGCCTAGGATTGTGGACCAAGGGATTGATGTGAGAAGAATCTAAGCCAAAAGAAGCCAAAATAACTAACACCACTGTGTTCCTACAATTGCTAACTTTTCATCTCATTTTCTCCCATTTCCTTGGAAGCCTTACCACTACATTACAGTCAAGGGAAATTACTCATCTCCAACTCCAAAGTTCTAGTAGTAAAATATAATGGTCATACCATGACTTCATTAGTATCTGCCTCCAGCCAGGATCACTGGTTGGCCAGGAAACCATCCACACCCAGGGTTGCAATAGACTAGAGGCCCTTGACCTCACCAATTTTTTCCAGGTTGCATTAGTGTTTACCTAACTAAAAAGTGGGCTAACTGAGGAAAGTAATGATACATGGAAATATATGGGTAAAAGGAAGAGAGAGTGTAAAAATTTTGGTTTTTGGTGCACTGACATGGGATTTATATAAAGTTTTAAGATGTGCAAAGTACTTTGTATACATTATCTTATTTGAGACTAACAACCCTTAAAGAACTATACAGAAATATGCAAATATACAGATATATAGAAATGCATATTATGTAATCTAAGTCATCAAATACTTTTAGTAACAAAGCTGCAGTCCGGTTGATGTTATAAACCTTTAATATAAAGGGTAGCAAGGACTTAACTGTTACCTTCATCCAGGATTACTAAAGGTGGAACACTTGGGGCAACAGTAAAGGGTGAAGAATGAAAATGGAAATGTGGAAATTACTGGAGCTGGCAGGAAAATACAATTACAATTCTAGATACCAACCAACTAAAATAAAAACTGTTTCACTAATTCATGGGGCAAACTAGTCAGAGGACTATCTAGCACCTGGGGTCCTAATCTTTGCTCTATCCTCAGGAATTAGTTTTCTCTATTTTCTCTTTAGGAAGAGAGGAACAAAAAATATGCTTAGTAAGCTGCAACTATCAAATTCTTTGATCAGTTCAATTTGAGAAATGAGCTTTGCAGTTAACACATGGCCTGCTACCAGGGAAGCTTTCCTGATACAAACTCCCTGATAAAACACCACTGACCAAAATGAGATTCCCTAATTTAGCAGTACAATCGATGCCAACCTGCCCCACACCACTAAGTCCAAAGAAATACTCTTATTCCAACAGTACATTTTATTAAAAAGCAATTTCTAACAGCAAAACTCCTTTACAGTCCACGCAATTAAACACTGTGCAATCTGGAAATCATCTCAAACCAAGGAGAACGAAAAGAGAAACAAAGAGAACTCAAAGCAAAAAAAAAAAAGAAAAATGAAAAAAGAATACCTTTATTTAGTGATCAGTGATTTTTCCACCCATCTGCCCACCCGCCCGGAGTAAGGATGAAATGCATGAAGAAAAGCTGAGGACTTCATAAGCAAATGGGCCTGATTCCTCCTTGCTGGAGTTCCTTTCATCCAGTTCAAGGCTAGCGGGAAAGCTAGGTTTGGGATAGCGTCCTTTCCTTCTCCCTCCCCTCCGAGCAAGGTTAATTGACACGACAAGCCCGGATCATGAGCAGCTGCAAAAGAATGAAGACTGGGGACATGATAAGGCCAAACCAGAGCTCCCTGGTCTGCTCCACCAGCTTCTGGCACAGCAGCATCTCAAAAACAAACTTGAGGCTGAGAATAGTGAGGATCCAGAAGAGGCGCAGCACAGCCAGCCGCTTCTCCCCGTCCTGGAAGAGGCGCACGGACACGATAGTGGTGAAGTAGGTGCTGAGCCCGTCGGCGGCGAAGAAGGGCACGAACACATTCCACCACGACAGGCCCGGGGCCAGCTCGTCCACTCGCAGCGCCAGGAGCACGGAGAACACTAGCAGCGCCAGCACATGCACGAAGATCTCGAAGGTGGCGAAACCCAGCCACTGCACTAGTTCCCGCAGCGAGAACAACATCGCGCCGGTGCCGGCGCGGCCCAGGGCTCCGCTCCCGGCAGGGCCCGGGCCTGCCGCCCGGCGCTGCGCAGCTCGGCGGGGCCGCGCCTCAGCGGGGACCTGGCGGCGGCGGCTGCGGGGACAGGGACAAAGGGTCAGCAGTGAGGGGGGCCCGGCCGCCCTCCGCTCGCTTACGGCGCCCCCAGCCCCGCAGTCGGACCTGGTCCCAGCCCGCCTGCTGACCGAACCGTCACACCAGGTGTCGGTAAGCTCCCAGCCCAGCCGAGACCCCAGCACTTACCTCAGTGGTCCGAGCGGCACCTCCCGCTGCCGCCGCCGCCGCCATGATGTGCCCGTCGCTCACTGATGGCGTCACTTCCCCTGGCACCGGAAGTCAACCCCGGGAGTTGCAGATAGAGGTGGTGGTCCTTTCCCTGTCTCCCTTTCGGTCCTTGCCCTGCACCCCCTCCACCCCTGTACTCGTCTTTCCTTTATCCCGGCCTCACGCTCTGCCCACACACCTGAGGCCCCGCGCCCGTGTCCTCCCCTATCCCATAACCCCTTTTCCCCAGCTGTGGCCTAAACTCCAAATTCTATCTGCCTCGGCTGCCATCCCGTCAACTCTGACCCCATCCCCTTTGACGTATCCCGACTGACTCCAACACTCTAACCCACCCTCCTTCATATCCTGCCCTCCTTCCCAACTCTGACCCCAGCCTCAATTTTAACCCCATCCAATTATAGACTCCCCCAAAGAAACACCCCCTCCGCCAATTCTGACCCTCCTCACGTCTCTGACACTCCCCAACACCAGCCCCATTTCTCAGATGTTGACCCGCAGCCTCCTAATCCTGTTTGGGAGCCAGACAGGGACTTCCCAGGATGTGGCAGAGAGGATCAGTAGGGAGGGCCGGCGGAGGCGGCTGCAATGTAGGGTTCTGGCACTGGATTCCTATGATGTGGTGAGTAAGGTTGGGAGTGCGGTCTTCGCCTAGACTCCCCAGTTTTCTATTCAGGTGTGGGTCCCTGCTCAGGACTTGGGAAAATGTGTGCCCCTGCTTGGCAGAGATGGCACACAGTCCTGCACCTGGGTTTCCTATGTGGGATGATTTAAAGAACTCCAGGAAGGTCACCGTAACCAAAAGTCTTACTCCCACTTAGCTGACTTGGGTCCTCAAATAATACCATTAGAACTTCATATCCAGTGCCCCTGGAAGATGCCAAACATTAAGCCATTAGTTACTAACCTTTTATGATGAAAATAGCTTGTCAGACTTTTCCTCTCTGATGGGTAGCTGAGAACAAGCCAGTTAAACAATACAACAGTACAATTGAGTAAACACTTATTAAGGGTCTTCTGTGTGCAGAGGTCTGTACTAGGTACTGGAGGAGATAAGAGGCAACAAATCTTATGAATCAAGGAGTAAGATGTAGAGCTTATAATCTCATTGCGGGATACAACACAAATATAATAATAATGCACAATATTACACTAAACAAACATTTAAAGTTGCAAAACAAAGTGTTATGTGGTCTGCGGAGAAAGGTTTTGCGGAAGTGATTTAGTCTTGAAGGATGAATAGGTCATCAGATGAAAAATGAGGAAGGAATACATTCTTGGCATAGAAAATGTATAAGAAAAAGTAACAGAGGAGTGAAAGCACCAGGCAGGTTTCAAGGACAGAGTACTTCATAGTGACAGCAACATACCATATGTTGAGGAGAGTAATATAAGATAATGTTGGAAAAATAGAATGGCATTCAATCATGGAAGTCCTAGAATGATTGTCAGAGAGTGGGAAAGAGAAAACATTTGGGAATGTAGGGAACTGCCAGGAGAGCTCAGTCTTGGAGGTGTTTTAAAAGTAAGGCAGTAGAACAGGAATACGGGAGATACCAGGTGGGAAAAGGGGCCAAAAATAAGAACTAACAGAATGGCAAACACAAATTTATTTGTGTTCACATAATCTGATAAGTTCCCTTCTGCTCACATTAATCTCTTTTTCTCCACATTAACCAGAGTGAATTTAAACAGTGGGGACAGATTGAAGAGTAACATTAGGAGTTCTTATCAATTCTTATTCTTCATCTATCTGGGCAACCAGGCCTGATTATATGAGTCTTACCTGTTGAATAGTATGGACCTTGTAAGGAACCACCCCTTTGATGCCACAAGCCAAGTCTATAGTATTTTCTTTCCCATGAATCTGCCAGAGAGTAAAGGAAGGGAAGATTTCTCATGCTGACGTTATGAGAGATCCTTATACCTCTGTCTTTTATATTGAGGTGAATCTGATTAATGAACCACTGGTGATATTTGTTTGTGCAACTACAGGCCAAGGAGACCCCCCTGACAACATGAAGGTAAGGTTTTCTGAATACTTGTGAATGTCCCTGGGGCCCAAAGAATCCCCCCCCCGGTCAGTTCAATTCAACATACATATTATTAAAACAAGTCAGGTTACTGGGCTCATAGGTCTTAAAGACAAAAGAATTGCTATTCTAGATTCATTCAGCCCAGGCTCATATCTCTAATTGAGTCAATACAGTGATAGGTTTGGTAAGGCCATAATCATTTTTCCTGACATCACTACACAGATTGGGGATATCCCCAACTTCTCTTATTGATCTGCTGTAGGTCTGTTGTCTAGGGGTTCATCTAAACACCTCCAAGTCTTAATTGTATTTTTATCCCATATCATCTCTCAAGGTAATAATTCTCAGCTATTTAAATTAAGACAACTTTGATTTGGCTTATATTTACCTCTCTGCAGCCTTATGTTATGGTATACAGAATGATTTGATGAACAAATCTGTTCTTCCCCTCCGATTCCTCCATGATTTTGTTAATTTTTTCTCATTGTTATCAGAGAGAGCAGAACTAGTACTCACTAGTTCTATTAGAAGTAGTAACTAGTAGTTCTGTTACTAGAAGTAACAGAAAGGCAAACTTAGGTTAGATGTGTCTTACAAACTTCTTAATGATTAGAGCTGTCCCAAAGTGGAATGGCCCACCTTAAGAGGTGGGGTGTTCTCCCTCCTTAGAGGGCTTCAAGCAGAGGCTGAAGGACCACTGGCCAGCCATGTTATAAGTGGAGTTCTTTCATGTACAGGTTGGACTAGGTTCCTTCTAACTCTCAGATTCTGTGATTCTGTGATCATAGACTGATCCCATCTCTTTTCACTTTCCATCTCTAAAGACTAAAAAGGCCTTATCTCCAATGATCTGTCACATGAATTACCCTTCTCTGGATTTTGCCTGTTGTTTTATGCCTGTCCTGAGATCCAGCATCAAAGCTGGCCCCAGAATTCCAGATCCAGACACACTTTTGCTGGAAATACTTACCCCACCCAAGATCTGAACTACATGAGTAGTGCCGTATTTATCAGACCCTGACATGAAGTTTTTCTCAGGAAAAGCAAATTAACCTAAAATTACCCTACATGAAAGTAGCAGTCTGTTACTTGGGAAACACTTCTAAAGTTGAAGTCCTCACCCAGACTGCCCTTACAAGCTACACCATTGACTTAGACCACCTGGAGTCCAGATCAGGGAGGTCTGCTTACCCTTAGGGGTATGCCATGTTATGAGCTTCTCAGTTATCTGGATCTGTGGTATCTAAAGAGTGGTTCTAATTTTAGAACTTCTGGAAGTTTATATTCCGAAAAAATCTGCCTCCTACCTCCCTCTGTCAGATGGATTATGCTGTGCTGGGTCTCGGCGATTCCTCCTATGCCAAGTGAGTAGAAAGGTTTAGAAGTGGGAAAAGATAGAAGGCAGCCTGTCTTCTGAGGTTGACCCCACCCTGTGACCCAGTTGTGCCCCTCAGAAAAAGATGGACTCTGTGCTAGATATCTTTGTCAAGATGAACAGGTGCCTTCCCCTTACCCCAGTCCTACTAATTCTTTGAGGTTTCCTAGCCTTCTGCAAGCCTAGAGACCGACCAGGAAATCAGGCGCCTCCCTACCAGTGCTACCTTACCCTCTGGAATCCACACGCCTTCTTTCTGTAGTCTCCTGAGTACTAGTCACGGGATTGTCTTAGCCTGAGAGTTTGCCCATTTCTGGGACTATTACCTAGAACAATTTTGGTGACCTGGGCCTAAGATGACTCCATTGAAATCAAACATCATTAAAACCTCTGTCACAGGGACTCCCTGATCATGCCCCAGCCAAGAGTGCCCAAAGCATGGTACTGTGAAGAAACACTGGGCTGGGACTCAGAGGTCTGAGACTCTAGTCCTGTCCTTGCCCATTCACAGGCAAGTCCTGACCCTCTTTGAACCACTTCTGTAAAAATGGCAGTAATAGCCCCTATGCACACACACTCCCAGACTGATTTCCTGCTGAAGGAAAACGCTTTTTCTGAACAATGATAGGATCACCTGAGAAGAGGGGGTCCCATGGACTAGGAGTAAGAAGTTTTACATTTGTTCGTGTATGGGTTTCTTAGTATATTTTTTCTCTCAATAGGTTTAATTTTGTGGCCAAGAAACTACACCGGCGCCTGCTACAGCTTGGGGGTAATGCGCTCTTGCCCATTGGTCTGGGTGATGACCAGCATGACCTGGGGTGAGTGGGGATTCCAGTGCTGCACAGGCTGAGGCTGATATTCCAGTCAACAAGTATTTATGCAGTACCTACTGTGTGCCAGTCACTGTGGATACAAAGACAAACATGAAACAGTCCCATTTTTATGGAGTTTACATTCTTTTGGGGGAGACAGTATAAATATATGCAAAAAGTAGAAATCTTCAAGGAGCCATAGGTCGGACAAGTAGTGAGTTGCCTGCCAACAGACCTCTGTGCTCCAGTGAAAGGTGTGTGGGTCAAAGTTCAACATAGACACCCCCCCCCCCCCCAAGACATGCCTGCTTGGGCCTCTTCCCCTCCCACAGTTTCTCTCCTGGTACTATGGAGCACATAATATAGAGATGCTTGAGTCTTGATTTGGGAGTAGGATCAAAGGGCAAAGAAGAATGATATTGAACCAAGCCTCTAGCATATGTCAATTATACCTACCTCCTGCCTAGGGTCCTGGTTTGAACGACCCCTAGGAAATGGTGATAGTTGTAAGGCTATCCTTAGTTCAGCTGCTCTCTAGTTTAAGAATGAGCTAAGACACTCTTTCCTCCCGACAGTGAGTATTCAAGGCCTGTCCCAGAGCCAGACTAGCTGCAGGGGGAAGGAAGAGACCATAGGTGGAAATGGGTGAAGAGCTGTTAGAAGGCAGCATGCTAGCTTACCCGGGATTTTCTCTGTGTTCTGGCAGGCCTGATGCAGTTATTGATCCCTGGCTTCTGGACCTGTGGAGAAAGGTTCTGGGGCTGTATCCTGTGCCTTCTGACCTTAGTGTGATACCTGCTGATACACCGTAAGGATCAGATGTTGGGAGAGCTGCCAGCTCTCTTCTAGAAGGTTTCTGTGTGACTCCCACTCCACTCCTCAATCCCTCCTGCAGGAAGCTAGCATTTCTAGATCTCCTCCCTTTCAGTGGCCAAGTGTAGGATCTCCCTGGATTTGACATCTCTGATCCAGGTTGCTTCTAGGCTTTTCCTGGGACAAGCTCTGGCCAGGAGTAAATCTGTAACTGAGATAGATCCAAACACATTTCCCTCTGGTTCAATTTAGGTACTCCCTCTACTGGTCACTGGGAAAAGATTCGTCATGACAACTACACCACTTCCTCTTGTGGGCTCTCTTTGCTCCCCAGCTTAGGCTGTAGGGAGAGGAGGCATGGCATATCCTTAAAGATTCTTGGGGGAAGAGAGGGTCCTTTAGTGGCTTACCTCATTAATGTGAAGCTCCTTCCCTTTCTCTCCCTCTGCTGCTCCAGCCTCATGATGCACTGACTTCCTTTGTCACCTTTTCATTCCCTTTTCTAGTTTGCCTTCAAGGTTCATTTTGAACTTTTGTGATGAAGCCCCAGGGATTTCTTATGAGGAAGAACATTCAGAGAATCAAAGACCTGAGGAGCTCCCCTCTGACCATAAACCCTTCCTGGCTCCCATCGTCTCCAATCAAAGAGTGACTGCTGAATCACACTTCCAGGATGTTCGGCTAATTGAGTTTGATATCACAGGCTCAGGAATCAGGTGAGATACATCTGTCCCACAGATCCACCCCAACTTCTCACTGGAATTCTTCCTTTGTCATCCAGAGGAGATCTTGCCAAGTTGGGTGTTCTATCAATAAGCATTTATTAAGTATGAGATATATTAGAGATGGAAAGAGATATTCCTTCTACAAATATATGCACTAATAGGTGAAACATGTAAGCAAACAACTACAGTACATCACAGAATATAAGTGCCATATGAGATAATAAATGCTAAAGGAATTCAGTAAAAGGAAAAGTCTCTATGAGCTTCTGTGGTTGCAGAAGGTTTTGTGGGAGGAATTTGAGCATGTACCTTGAAAGTAAGGTTTGAAAAAAGGAGGGTGTTCCAAGAGAAGGAACAACAAACAAAAACACAAAGTCAGGAATATATGGGGCACGTTTGGGAGATAATGAGATCAGTTTGGCAAGAGTACAAGGTTGAAGTAGGGAAAGGAATGTGAAATAAGGCTAAAAAAGTAGGCAGGGGCCTACCAGGCTAAGGAACTTGAACTTTTATTTCATAGTTTGGAACCACTAAGCAGAGGAATAATAGGATTAGACCTCTGTTTTTAAGAAGATTATTCTGGCAATGATATATAGACTGGATTAAAGTGGAAAGGCCAGGAGATCCTTTAGGACGATTATGCAGTACTCCAGATGAGAGGGAATAAGGGCCTGGGTAAGGTGGTAGAGATGGGAAGAGAGGAAGAACGTGAGGATACAAGTACATTTGGAATGTAGAATCAACCTACTTAGTTTCTAGTTAGATGTGGGAGGCAAGGGAAAAGGAGGAGTCAAATATGGCTTCTGCCTTGGCTTTAGCCCCCAGTGTTCAGCAGCTCATTTTAGGGGTGTTAATTTTGAGACCCAGAATCCTAAAGAGCTACTTCAACCCTTGTCCCCTTAACTTAGCACTTTCTTGCTCTTCCTAGTTATCTCCTCATAATTTACACCTCCTGCTCCCAATTTCCCTAGGCTCACTCCTTCTGCCTCTCTACTGCCATACCCAGATGTCCTTATATCCAGGCCAAAGGGAAGCTTCTCTGAAGCTTTCATAGGCAGGTGTCCAGGGGTAACTGAAGTAGCATCCTTTCCCTGCAGCTTTACTGCTGGTGATGTTGTGATGATCCAGCCTCAGAACTCAGCCAGTGACACCGAGCAGTTCTGTCACCTGCTCCGTCTGGACCCAAACCGGTGTTTTGTGCTGCAGCCTCGGGAGCCAGGTGGGTTTCTCTGTTTCTCTGTCCATTTCTTCATTTTGCTTTTCTCTTTTCCCTGTTTATCTTTTACTGTCCCTCTCCTCTGTCCATCTCTCTTTTCCCTCTAGATGGCTCTCTTTTCTTCTATCTTCTCTCCTTTCTCCCTTCAAAAGCCAAAGAACTTTAAGTATCCTCTCAGGGGCTTTGAGATATAATTGGTCTTCAGAGCCTCAGCTTAGTTCCTGCTGTATGACCTAGAGAGAGCCAGCCTGCCCTCACCAGGTCCTCCCAGATTTGCCTTGAGGCAGAGGTCACCCCCCAGGGAAGGTGGGCCTCTACCCCACCTCCTTTTACTCACCATAACCCAAATTGGATTCCCTGCTTGCTGTTTCAGATGTCACCTGCCCAGTTCAGCTGCCTCACCCCTGCACCATCCATCACCTTGTGTCCCACTACCTGGACATCACCCGTGTCCCCCATCGCTCCTTTTTTGAGATCCTGGCCTGTCTCTCTCAACACCAGATGGAACGTGAGAAGCTGCTTGAGTTCAGTTCTGCACAGGGCCAGGAAGAACTATACAACTACTGCAATAGACCTCGACGGACCATCTTGGAGGTGCGGGATCAGGACTGGAGCCTGACTCTGGACCCCCGGGTCAGGGAGGCTCCATAGACAACAAAAGATTGGCCCCAAGATACTGTCGTGCTCTCATGCCCCCAGCCTTTAGCATCCGGGAAAAGTCAAAGTTGAGTTCCAAGATAAAAGTCAGGTTGCTCTGCTTCCACTTCCAGGTCCTGGGTGACTTCCCTCACTCAGCAGCTTCCATCCCACCAGACTACCTGCTGGACCTCATCCCCCCAATCCGGCCCAGGGCCTACTCCATTGCTTCTTCATTGCTGGTGAGAGATAGTTCCCACCCCAAGGGTTCTGAAAGAGAAGGTCAGTGCCAGTGACTTCTGGGGAGGGAGGACCAGGAACAGAAGGCAGGCCTCCACTCTGAGAAAATCCACAGACAGCTTATAAACGTCATTTAGAAGCATCTTTAGTCCTTAATTCCTCTTTTGATACTTTGTCTATTTACAGTTAAAGAACAAACATAATAGCATCAATAAGAAAAAAGATTTTCATATTGTAAGTAATTCGCACATACCTTTTCAGGAATACAGCTGTTGCCTAGAGTGGTTAGTCTAGCCATAGTCGAAACCTCCCAACCAGAGAGGTATGAACAGTGCCTAAACACAGGGTACAGTAAGAGCCCTGAAGGAAATGAAAAGACAGAAATTCCCCCAAAAAAATCTCTTTCACTGCCTCTTGCCTCTTGTTTTCTCCCTGATTTTAGAGGCATATGTCGCCTTTCCAATTTGACCTACAAAGGAGAGGCATAAAGGGAGAAGCTTTGTAAATTCTGTGAAGCAAATTGATATTCATAAGCTACCCATCGGCTTTCTGAAAATGAAGCCCTATGCCATATCCCTTCCCTCTTACTCCCCAAAGCATGATATGATCCAGCTTGTTCCCTCCCCAAGGCTCATCCTCTCAGGGTGCAGATCCTCGTGGCCGTGGTGAGGTACCAGACTCGCCTCTGCAAGCCCCGGCAGGGCCTCTGCACTTCCTGGTTGGCCTCCCTGGATCCACAGAGAGGTAAGCCCAGCAGCACTCCAGGAGCACTGGAGCACTGCGCTCAGGCATAGTGTCACGGACTCTCTCTTCTCCACCACCCCAGTCCTACCCTCTCCACTCAGCTGAGCTAAAATGTCACAAAGCATGGGAAGTACCGAGGGACTCCAGGAAAGGCAGGGGAAATTTAACATAGGCATCAAACATACTGCATGCAAAACACTTTGTCCCCTCTGTTCCTCCCAGGGCTAGAAGTATATCCTGGATTTGCCCTGGCCTGGGGCCACCCCCTCCTGGTGCCTTTTCCCTTCCAGGCCCCCTCAGACAAGATTAAAAACTTAGAAATTCTCAGGGACTGTTCTGTCTTTGGATGTCACCCCAGCTGCTTCTTCCCTATCCAGGACCAGTAAGAGTTCCCCTTTGGGTTCGAAAAAGTGGGCTGAGTTTCCCTTCAGAGCCTAACACCCCTGTGATCATGGTGGGTCCTGGCACTGGGGTGGCACCCTTCCGTGCAGCCATCCAGGAGCGTGTGGCACAGGGCCAGACAGGTGAGCACAAGGGGCAGCATGGATTGGGATGGGACTGGACAGCAACTGCATACAAAAAGCTTCTTTGGAATATAGTACTTTTGTGTATTCCTGCCCTACTGTGTCTCTTGTCCCAAAAGAATGTAAGGTCTTTGAAGGTGGGATCAGGTCATCTTTATCTTTGTACCCCCAGGTACCTAGTAAGTCAAAGTTAGAAAAGTCAAAATCAAAAACAAAAGCAAACATGTCTCCCTGAGCAGCCTAATGGAGAGGGATCCAGAATAATTAGACTCCTCATCCAGGAGGATGATCAGTGTGATGAAGGTCAGCCTTAAAGTAATTTGCCAAAAGATGGCCTCCATCCCCACCCCTTCTGAATCCCAATGAGAAACTCAAAATTAGAAAGATTGGGAGGGGGAATTGAAATGGCTTTTCCAGATTCCCCAAAGCCCTTAGTAGGGCACCAGGCACTAAGATGCTTCTGGTGTCGAGTCCAGTGTTCTGGAATTGCCTTCTCTTTTTTTTTTTCCTTTTGGAGGTGCAGTTGGGGTTAAGTGACTTGCCCAGGGTCACACAGCTAATAAGTGTCTGAGGCCAGATTTGAACTCAGGTCCTCCTGACTCCAGGGCCAGTGCTCTATCCACTTCACTACCTAGCTTGCCCCTGTCTTTGTCTTCCTTATCCCACTCTGACCCCATTTGCCAACAGGAAACTATCTGTTCTTTGGTTGTCGACAGAAGGACAAAGACTTTTACTGTGAGGCAGAGTGGCAAGAACTCATTCAGAAAGGCTTCTTGACCCTCATCACTGCTTTCTCCAGGGACCAAGTGAGTGGGAATTGGGAGGGAGAGTCATGGGAATGATAGCATGAAAGACAATGGAAATCAAAGGAGTCAGGGTGAGGAAGGGGGGCGGGGCGGGTGCTGGACCCAGCAAAGGGGAGGTTTTGAGTCAGTGACTACTCTGGCCCAGAGGGTTGAGAAAATAACGCAGCATCTCTGCAGGAGGAAAAGATTTACGTACAGCACCGTCTGCAGGAGCACGGGGCATTGGTGTGGGAGCTGCTGAGCCAGCATGGAGCCTACTTTTACCTAGCTGGGTAAGTCTTCCCTCCCTTCTCTCCCTCTCTCTTCTCTAACTCCTCATTCCCTTTGCCCTCAGGGTTTGGAGAGGTCTATGGGGGGTTGATAGGCCAGATTCATACTTTGGAACCCAAAAAGGGCCCGGGGCCTAGGGGATCCACTGGAATCTTATAGTAACTCCCTCCCTCTCCTTTCCCTTTTCTTTCCATCAGCAATGCCAAGTCTATGCCCGCCTCTGTCTCAGAAGCATTGACCTCACTGTTCCAATCCAAGGGTGGACTGTCCAGCCCTGATGCTGCCACCTACCTCACCACACTGGAGCGGGCCATGCGCTTCCAGGCTGAGACCTGGGCCTGATGATCTTCACAACCCCCCTTCCCTTACAAGGGCTCGGGCCTAGGACTGACAATCCACCTTTCACATCTTGATCCTGAACACATTTTCCAGGCCCTCTCCACCCACTGTGTGACTCGATCTCAAGGATTTCACCCTGTCCTAACATCTAGATGTTTTCCTTTACAACTGGGGAAGCTGATGATCTTCAGTTCCTCTGAGAAGAGAATGACTGAGGGGATGGAGCAGGGCCAGGGTATTTGATTTTTTGATTGTTTGGGGAAGAAGGATTGAGATGTGATTGGCAAATAATAATATGGCAAAGTGATCACCTGCAGTGTCGTTAAAAGGGATAGGGAAGGGCACAACACACACACACACACACACAGAGAGGACAGAATTCCCCACTTCTCC
Organism: Vombatus ursinus; assembly: GCF_900497805.2. Classification (NCBI taxonomy): domain Eukaryota; kingdom Metazoa; phylum Chordata; class Mammalia; order Diprotodontia; family Vombatidae; genus Vombatus; species Vombatus ursinus. The sequence continues at coordinate 1,844,850 of NW_020940358.1, read as the reverse complement.
CTTCTATTGCAAAAAGAGATGAAGCTGGGGAAATGGCCTAGGCTAGATATATAATAAACAAAAGACTTCCGTGGGAAAATTAGGGACATCTTCCTGGAGGAAGTTTGATGGAAAGGGCAGTTTTGATTTGGCGAGGGAGAGTGGAGAGAGAGTGTGGGTGAAGAAACTGGAAGAACCAGAGCTCTTAAAACAATTGCTTGTGTCTACAGGATTCCTAGTCCCCCAAGGCTCACCCTGAGAGAACCTGGGCTAGGGACGGAGTTAGCTCATTCTCATCTGATCCCAAATGCCTTAACCCCTGTACAGGTGTGTACCAATGAGGTCCAGTCATCTTAAGTAGAGGGCACCTCTGCCCTCAGGAAAGAACAAGGTCCCCTGACCTGTGAAGGACCTCCCCTGCATTCTGGTCTGACCAGCAAGTAGGGATTCCTTACCCTGACTCAGCAGGGAGGGGTGACTCCAGGAGGCCTGCCTTACACCTATATTCCTTCTGGGACATGGCTTAGGACATTCCAGGGGTCTAGAATACCTACCCTCTCCATCAAGCCAAAGTGGAGCCATGGCTTGCCACCTCTAGGAAATTTTCCCAAATTAACTGTACGCTAGATGAATCCCTGCTTTTTATTACCAACATCCCCTCTGTTTTACATAAGATACTGACACTATTCATTGGCATCTGCCTTCCTGTCACTTCTTCAAAACTTCATTTCCTGGAGTCACTACCCTCTCCCCAGGCTAGAAAGAAGTCCTTAGATTTGGGGGATTCCCAGGCGAAGTTGGGGCTATTTTGTGTGGGCAGTTATTCATTGGGTGGGTATAAAAATGAGGCCACTTCAGTTTGGAGAGTCAGAGACTGAAAATGGAATTGAAATCTGTAACATCATGACAATGGAAAAAGAAGCACAGTGTACTTAATCAGTGCTGGTATTAAGAACTTGGAGCTTGAAGGATTTTTGTAAACAAGTCCCAGGAAGTCTTAGAGGTGCTATAGGCTGAAAAGAAAGCCTCAGGAACTAAATTGGAAAGGCTATTTCCCCATCATGGCCATGCCCAGGAAGTAACTGGGACATGGAGTTGGGAACAAAATTACCACCCCTTCCCCTGGGGTTCTTTGGAGCCGTGTCCAGTCATCTCAAAAACACTCATTGGGTAAACTTAAGGAGTAGTAATGTTGATGAATATCAACAAGACACCTACCTTCCCATCCTTCCAGGCCTGTCTCACAAACCCTGTAAAAACTGCCATTTTTTAATGACATCAGGTGATAGACAGTCTACAATCTTAGACTATAAGGATCAGAAGGCAAGATGCTACCTAACAGATAAGGCTGCCCTGTCCCTCCTGACCAGGCCAGACTCAGCTAGGGGGAAATGTCTGTTCTTACAGTTCCTTTTCTGAGATAGGAAATAGTCATAGCTTTATCCAAAGGGCTCTGAAGGATAAAGTGGAAAGTCAAACATCCCAGGGGACCTGCAAAGTTGACATTAACCATTAATGACTACTCTTTGAGTCCTACCATTCAATCAGTTCCAAATCCATCTAACTGAATTATCCTTTAGTCTGTATCATAATTCCATCTTTTCCACAAGAAAATTTACCTTCATTTTCTCACCTCATACTCAGTTCTCAACCCCTTGCAATTTGGCTTCTATCACAATAAATATTAATAAATATTCAGTGCCTACTAAGTGCTAAGCACTGCTGGTCGGGGGGAGTCCTTGCTCTCAAGGAGTTTACAATCTAATGGGAAGATAAAACACAAAAGGAAGCTGAAAAGTATGGGCAGGGGGAGAAGGTACCCAATGAGGGGGCATGGTGGAAAAGGCAGTCAGAGAAATCCCAAAGTAGTGCACAACCAGGTGAGAAATGAAGAAAGAGGTGTGTTCTTTGTCCTGAGAACATACACCGAGGTAAACAGAAGTGTGACACATAAATCTAATTGTGCCTTTAACATCCTGTCTTCCTGAAAAGTTGTATTAATAAACTATGTAGTAATCATTTCTGACAGATAGTTGGAGTAGGTATCTGAACACTTTAGAATGTTAAATCTTCAGCCCTGCTTGACAGCCTATAAATTTAAATGTACTATAGTTTGTGGTTTAAGAGAACCATTGGGTGCTAACCTAAGGAATTCTTGGTAATTGAATTGAAACATTTATTGAGAATCTATTAGGTTAGGGATGAACATGTTAACATGGGAAAAGTAAAATCATAACATGGTTAATTTGGAAATTCGTTTTGTATGTCTATACATATTTGTAATTTTTTTTTCTTACCTTCTTAATGGGTGGAGGAGAGCAATTAACCTTGAACCTTAAATAATTGATCTTGACATCAAGTGCCACAGATATTTAAATGAAAGATTACCATACTATATAGTGATAGCTTTCTGGGAACATAAACTCCTTACTTGTAGAATTATTTCATTTTTTTACCTTTATCTACAGGCATATAGTAGGTACTTAATAAATGTTGATTGATGGAGAGGCAGGAAGTTTTGTAAAAAATAATAATGGGGGAGAGAAATTGAAGAGAACTCTAAATGCCATGCTGAGGCATTTTTTAAAATATTATAAATTTAATAATCAACAAAAACAATATATATTACAAAATAAGTACCAAAATCTCAGCCTCTGATAAGGTGCAAAAAAGACAAGCAAACCAAATGTTCTGTGTCCTTTTCAGGGCCTACCTAGAATAGTCAAAAGTATCTCTAGTTTATCTTTTAGAAAATGGGAAGAGACATGTATTGGCTGGACTTAAGGGGGAAAACATGGTAGAGAGGTCAATGAGGAAACTGCTTGTAACTCAGATAAAAGCACCTCATAACTTTGTAAAATTTTGATGTAATCAGTCTGTATTCAGTTTGGGTTACCTTCAGCTAGTGCACTTGATTGATTAAGAGGGAAGAGAAAATAAGGACCAGAATCTGAACTAGCCAGTGAACAGCCTAGCATTGAATTTGGAGTGCTGATTTAGGTGTTTACCTATCATGTGTCAGTCTTTCAGTGAATCACTCAATTGACTGAATAACAAAGTTATTCAAACATTTATCAAATACCTATTCTGTGCAAAGCAAGTGCTAGAGATAAAGATTACAATCTAATCTTCCTTTCTGAGTTTATAGTGATGTCCCCACCAAAAAAAAAAAAAGGCAGAAACATTCTTCTGAGTAACAACTAATCAGCTCAGGGTCATCTTTCCCTTCCTGACAACTCACATTGCTTAACCTCTAGAGCTATGTCTTCATATTCTTAGGACTAGAGATTTGGCACTGGAGAGGATTCAGAAGTTAACCATTTTTAGGTGAGGAAGCTGAAACCCAGATGAGTGACTTCTTGAAGTCACACAGATGGTTAAGTGGAAGATCTAGAATTTTAAACCAGATCCTCCAACTCTAAACCTAGTGCCTATATTCAGACCCATCCTAGAACCTATAATCTTATTCATCCTTCCAGGTCTCTTCCCAACTAGACTGTGAGGCTCCAAACAGCAGAAGCTGTAGGTATTCTTCCTGCCTTCCCCACAGAATAAGGTTGTTATAATAAGGAACAGTAACTAGGCAAGGTGTAACTGCCCGATAAAGATTTGGTTAATTAAGTGCCTTCTCTATGAAGATCTTCTCTTCTCTCCTCTTCTCAGAACCTGAGAAATCCTGATAATGGATTTTCCAGGATTTGTCCCTTGAATAGATTCAAGATGGAGTTGGAAGAAGTCTGAAGTGTCCAGATTTTTAGCTTCAGGTTTTCTGGGCCTCCTCCCAGACCAATACTCACCTGGGTAGGGAGGAGCCTGCCCACCTGAGGCTGTCCTTCACCTGCCCCACCCCCAGCCCTGGGAGGAACCTGAGTTCACAGTCAGCTGAGCCACTCAAAAGAGAAATACTACTAGAATCTGGGCTCTGGCTGACTTCTTCCTGGCCTCCCTCTTCATTTGGTCTGTCTGGATTTGGCAGGAGCCAGAAGTGGAGTTGGATGTGACCCAAGAACTAGAAGCCCAAAGCCAGAAATTAGGAACCCAAGCTCACAAGGAATCGGGACTACCAGGAACCAGGAGCCAGCGCCAACCAGGTGTTTCGGACTACAAACTCTTAGAGGTTTACTCTAATTGCTGGGGAGGATTGTGCTGGGACTCTGGGGAGGGAGAAATCAGAGGCCCTAGCATTATCAAGTGCTGGGAGTGTGTGATCCCCATAGGAGCCTCAGGCCCCTGCCAGGCTGAGCAGCCAAGTCCACTACCAAAGTCTCACAGGAACTGAAGCAGTCAGCCAGGAAATAGTATTTTTCCTTCTGAATTTTGAACTCCTGAAACTAACCCCTAACATCTAACCTCTAACCCTGGTCCTGCCTTCCTAGAAAGATATGGCTGTGGGCAGCCAGGAATCAGAGCCAACTGAGCCTGTGTCTAGGTCCCCAGATGATGAGGAGGAAATGGAGAGCTTGACCCCTTCAGCCCCCCGCCCACCTGAGGCTGCCCCCATGGAAAGCAAGCCCCTGCTGGGAGCTGGAGCCCAGTGGACTCTGCAACTAGTGGAGGATGTGGAAGATGAGTGCCCTATCTGTACAGAACCCTACGGCGTAGACGAGCACCTCTTGGTGTTGCTGAACTGCGGACATGGGCTGTGCCAGCACTGCCTGAACAGGCTCTTGGGCACAGCTCCTAGCACTGACCTGGGCCGTGTGCGTTGCCCATTGTGCCGACAGAAGACTCCTATGTTGGAGTGGGAGATCTACCAGCTTCAGGAAGAGTTGCTCCAGGCTGATGGGCCCCAACCCCCACCACCTCCCAGTCCCCCAGCCCTTCCTCCCCAAGGGACAGGGCTTTGGGCTTCCCTGGAGCACCGTTATCAACTTCGAGGGAACCGAGGTTGCCTCCCCTTCTTGCCTTGCCCACCATGTCTGATTTCGAGGCTCTGGGCCCTCCGGGACAGGCGGCCCTGCACCCGTTGCCTTGTCTTGCTGACAATGCTGGCCCTGGAGATGTTTGGACTGGTACTCATCTTTCTGCCCCTCCTACTGCTTGCCTTGCTCTTGATCCTACTTAACCATCTAGGCCACTGACCCTCCAGTCAGGACTCAAAAGACCTTTTGAGGGGGTGGGCCTGCTTACCATTCACCAATGATTTGCTCATCAAAGAAGTACCGCACCAGAGACTTGAGCACTGATGCATCCAATCACTGGAAGGATCCTGAATTGACTGAACTGACATTATCTCCAAGAAGATCTGGGGGACAATTCTTCCTGGAGCTAATGGTCACTGATTAGAGAGCTTAGACTTTGATCACAACTCCCTCAGCTGCCCACCTTGATAGTCAAGACTGAATAGGGGAAGAAAGATCTGGATTACTGAAAGAAGTAAGTTCACAACCTGGATAATTTCTAGAAATGATCCTTTACATTAGTGAAAAGAAGTGGGGGGGGGGAGAGAAGGCAATGAATACATTGAGATGGTGGGTGTGGAAGGTAGGGGCAGCCTGAGTGGAGGGACAATTTGGGGTGGGAAGAATAGAGTTACAGAGCAGCCAGGTTGCTTGCGGGGGAGGAGCAGAAATGTCCTTCTCTGCCCCTCTCCTTGTCTGGAGGCCTCAGATAAGGGCTGTACAGCTGGTGTTCCCTGAAGGTCAGCCAGACTTGGGCTTGAAGGTAGGGAAATAGAAACTGCTCCCACCCAATTAGGGTGGAATGTCAGGCCTCAGACTGGTAGATGAGAGACCTCTGGGGGAGAGCTGTACTCTGACCATATAGGCACATGCCTCCTCTAACAGGGATATGGCCAGCTGTGGTGAACACAGAACTTATCCAGGCATGAAAATGCCAGAGGGCACAAATGGACCTGGACCGAATTTCAAGGTGACCCCTTCTGTGGCCATCTAATTCTCCTGGAACTTGTCTCCCCCATACATACACATACCCTGAACCATAAAGGGGAGCCCATAAAAAGAAGAACCCACAAGCTTCGGGGGCAGAAACAGGGCAATGCTGGACAGGAGGGAGCAGCAGTCCAGTGTACAGAATGAAGGAGCCGAGAGTCCAATTGTACCCTGCTCTCATCAAACTACATCTTAAGAACTATATTCAAAAGGATGGTGAAAAGCTGGAGTGTGTCCAGAAGAGGGCGACCAGACGTATAAGAGGCCTGGAGACCATGTCATGAGATCACTGGTGGAAAGATTCAGGTATCATCCATTGGGAAATGGTTAAACAAATGATGATACGTGAATATAATGTAACATATCACTGTGGTGTAAGAAATGATGAATTACAGAGAAACATGGAAAGATTTGCCCAATCTGATGCAGACTTAAGTAAGAAGAGGCAAGATAACAATATAGACCATCAATTCTCAAACTTTTTGGTCTGAAGACCCTCTACACTCTTAAAAATTATTAGGGGCCCCAAAGAGCTTTTGTTTGTGAGTAGTATCCATTGGTATTTATTATATTATAAAGAAAAACTGATAAATTTAAAAATATTTATTCATTTAAATAACAATAAACCTGTTACATGTTAACACAAGCCGTATGTTTTCTATGGAAAAAAACTATTTTACAAAACAAAAAATTTAGTAAGAAGAGTGGCATTGTTTCACATATTTTTGCAGATCTCTTTAATTGGCTGGCCTAATAGACAACTGGATTTTCATATTTGCTTTTGCTTTCAATCTGCTGTGATATTGTTTTAATTGAAATATTTGAAGAAAATCCAGTCTCACACATAGATGTAGTTGGAATAGGGAGGAATATTTTAATAGGCAAATAATATCTTAATATTATTATGAAAATAGTTTTGACCTTGCAGATCCCCTGAAAGACCCTTTCAGGGACCCACAGAGGTCTGTGGACCAGGCTTTGAGAACTGCTGATACACACAATGACTACAATGTAAATGGAAAGAGCAACTACAAAACAATCAAGTGTTACAAAATTACAAAGAATGCCCCCAAAAAAGAAAAATGAGGACATCCCCACTCTATTCCTTTGCAGAAGTGAGCTGTCCACAGGCGTGTGGCACTGCATATATTTCAGACTTTTTAGATGTATTCATCAGTTTTGATTATTTTTTTCACTTCCACATTTTAAAAATAGTATTTATTGCAAGGGATGGCCCTCTGGGAGGGGGGAAGGGAAGGGGATACTAGTAGAAATTCTGTTGATGTAAAAAACAAAAGACACCAATAAGATTGTTTAAAAAATAAAAATGTTAGAACTAGAAGGGTCTTCATTAATATCATCTAGACCAACCCCTTCATTTTTCAAAGGAGAAAACTGAAGCCCAGAGAGAAAAATCCACCATTTCTGGGGTCATGATTGTTGTCTTGGAATGTTATTAGGAAGGGTTTAGATTTATTCTGTCCAGAAAACAGAACTAGGGCTAATGACTAAATGTTTTAAGGAAGCAGTTTTCAAATTAATTTAATTCTCTAAAAATCAGAGCTGTTCAAAACAGGCAACCTTTGAAGCAGGTGTGCTCTCTATCACTGAAAGCATTCAAGCAGATACTGGACAATGCCTCCCCAAATGTACCCCCCAGAAGATGTAGAAGGGAAGGTGATTAGACTCAATGGTCTCTAAAGTTACTTCCTACAGTGAAATTCTATGGCTTCTGGCTGCATCTAAACTCCTTCTGCCCTAACAGATGCTCTGGTTTTCACTTAAAAGGGTGCAAGATTCAACCAACTGGTTAACATACTGGCATTAGCATCAGGGGAAAATGTATTAGGTGGGTATGGTGCCTGGTGTGTGAAAACCAGGCCTGGGTGCACAGGATTTCCACACTCCAAAGCAGTCAGGGTCCAGCTCCATGTAGATTATATTGCTGCCTTGTTCCCATATGGTTCTACCCCATCCCCCACCCTTACCAGCCCCAAAACTTCTGATTCCCTCTCCCTATCTGGACTCAGTTCCTGCCCCCAAAAGTAGCCCTAGGGCAAAAAAAGCCTGATCCTAGGGTGCCTAGGGATTAGAGGTGAGGTCCAGTCAGAAAGCATTTGGGATTAATCAGCTAATCAGCTGGTTGATAGCCCCCCTGGGCTTCCCTTTCTCCCTCTGTGCTATGGGTTCTCACTAGCCTTAGAACTGATTCAGTCCACTTCCCTTATCCCCAGTCATTAAAGCTGTGCTGACACCTCCACCCCACCCTCCCACCCTCTTCTCCCAAGTTCAGGCACTGACAAGGTTGGCATTTTTCAAAAGGAGTCTTTACTAGGAAACTCTGGGGCAGAAGAAGGAAAGAAACACAATAGCAGAGAAGCAGATGAGTTTGCAGAGCACGCATTCCTGATCAGAGCAAGTATTGGGCCCCAGAGCAGCTTATATAGAATAAGTTACAGATCACCTGCTCCCGGGGAACAGTAAAGGGTGGTAGAAGGAGCGCTAGACTTAGAATTCGACAATTGGGGTTCGAGTCCCTTGGGCAAAAGTCATGTTACCTCTGAGCCTGTTTCCTCATCTGTAAAATGGGGATAATACTTGCATTGCCTACCTCACAAGCTTGTTGTGAGGAAAACGCTTTGTAAACGGTAAAGTGCTATAGAAATATGAACTGTCCTTAGTAGTAGTTATTGTCCTTATTTTTGCCCCTGACACTGTCTGGGTTGAACCAAGATAAAAAGGTTTACTACACATGACCCAGGGGAAAGAAGAGATCAGTAGGTCCCTGGGTTCAAGCACAGCATCGGTAGAGGACCAGAATTCCACGAAGGGTCACCCAAGTAGGAGAGGGATGGGTTGCTGTAGGCCCTTCCTGCTGGGGAATCCTTGGCTGATGGAACCACCCTAGACATGTAAATGAACTGAGCGGCCTCTGGACCCAGCTGTCCATGTTTCCCAGGCTCACACACATGGCCCAACTTGGCATAGCACACAAACGGAGCCTAGCTGCATGCTGACCTGAGACTCCAGGGGCCATGTCTTCATTGCTGGAAGGGAGAACCTGGGACCCAGCTCTGGGCAGAAGGGTTCCTGGGGAGGATGCAGACCTGTTAGGTTGAAGGGGCTCTGGAGTGGGCCTCATGGGCCTCTCTCCCATGACTACTCTGCTGTAAGGGAGGAGGGAGACGGGGGACTGGTGCTGAGGTTTAAGTCTGCCTGGGGAGGAGGGTTGTGCTGTCAGACATGGTTCCAATTAGCAATTGAAATGGCAACTTTGGCAAAGAGTTTTAATGGCAAAACTGGCTGCAAAGACCCCTCCTTGGAGGGGTGAGGAATGGGAAGCAGCAGGGCAGGGGCAAAAAAGCCTTCTTCCTAGGGGCTAGCATGGCCCCACTTCCAGGAGAAGCAGCTTCAGAGAGTAAGCAAACACCCAGGGAGATCGGAGGAAGTGAGGATCCCAGGACATGGAGACGAACATCTAGGTTGCAGTCCTTTTCTGTTGAATCCTCTGGGGTGTTCCAGAAGGCTGGCATCAGTCTGTGCCTGGCATTTGGGGGGACCAAAGGAAGCAGAAGTCCTAGAATGGAGGATGAGGAGATAGCAGGGATAGGGACGGGAGAGAGCACTACATGATAGCACAGGAGGACAGTGGGTTCCGGACGTGGCAGGTACAGGCAGCCCCACAGTACTGGCGGAAGGTCTGGTAGCAGCTGCCCTCAGACTCACCACCCCACTGGCCAGGTGGGGCGGTCAGTGCCTCCGGTGGCAGGCGACTCAAGATGGATGTATTGACAGCCAGGGCAGCCAGCCCATAGTCAGTGAAGAGCACAGTCTCCCTGCGGCAAGTAGGGCAAGAGATGAATTTGTACTTGGGGCAGGACTCATAAAGGATTTGCAGACACTGCTCGCACACAGAATGCAGACAGGAGAGCACACGTGGACGCCGCTGGGTCAGGTTATATGTGTGCCCACAGGTTGGGCACTCCAGCGGCTCCCCAGCTGGGCCAGGCCGTAGCACATATTGGTTCACAATGACCTCATCACCAGGAGCTACACGGGGGAAGCCCAGCTCAGCACTGCTCTTTCGGGGCCTCCTGGGCGGAGGTGGTGTGCGAGGTACCCCTTCCAGGGCAGGCACATCCCCACTGCAGGCCTGATTAACAATGATCTCGGTGTCAGATGGCCAGGCCCTCTTGGGGGCCAGGGCAGGAGGAGGCCTGGGGGTGGGTGTATAGCGGGGGGTACCCGCCTGGAGCTCTGGAAACTTCTCAGGGTGGACAATCTTCATGGTCTCCATCTTGAGGATGACCTGTGGGCCCTTCAGGCAGGACATGAGGAGGCCGGGCCAGCCGCTCGCCTCGGGCCCAGGGGGCGCCGGCATCCGGCTAGTGGCACTTAGGCCGGTTGGGCCCTGGGTTGGGGGTGCTGGTGAGGACCCAGCATCGGGGACAACATCCTGGCACTGCCAGGTTTGGGGTGGTCCCCGGCCGCCCCCCTGACTCCCAGGGGCGGCCGGTGAGAATGTATGGGGACAGATCTGGGGGGGAGACCCCCCCAGGAGCCCCAGCTTCCTCCCAGGGCAAGTCTCAGGAGAAGGGGAAGTGACAGGCGGGGTGGATATAGGGGATCCCCAAGGTATAGGTGCCTCCCCCAGGGCCCCTGCCCTCTATCTGAGGAGGTATGCAGGAGGCTTCCTTTCTGGCCTGAGTCAGTGGTCCCAGCAGCCAGGCAGCTGGACACCCGGGTACTCTGTGGCTGCCATGGCTCCAGGGCGGGGCTTCCCAGGGGGGCTGGTTACCTTACCCTCCCACCAGTCATGGGGCACCAAGGAGAAGAGGAAAGAAACTGAAAACAGAGACCAAAGGGTAAAGGAGGTCACCAGACTGAAGGAGACTTGACCCTAGAACCAACTGCCTGACCCCTGAATCACCCCCATCCCAAAACCTGGGAACCTGACCTCTGACTCCCAACCCCGGTCCAGAAACCTAAGGACCCCTTCCCCCTCCCGCCCAGGTGTGTGCTCCGCCCCCAAAGCCCTTGGAGAAAGGAGGGGATGGAGAAGGGACAGGGAGGGGTTAGCAGCGTACCCCTGGGCAGACGGAGCTCAGGCCAGGGGAGGCGAGAGCCCGTAGGGTCTGGTCGCGACTACTGCCCCAGCCCCAGGCCGCCCTCCGCCCTGCCTCCAGTCCCGTCCGTCACCTGGCTCGGTCCCCCGCGGCTCCGATGCGGCCCCAGGCCCGGCCAGCCCGGGCGCGCCTCCGCCGAGGTTATCTGAAAGGCAGAGACGGGATGCGCCGCCCGCTCCCTGGCTCGGCCCGAGGCGGCTCTGTCGGCACGGCGCGCTCCAGCAGCTGCTCGGAAGGAGGGCGAGAGAAGAGGAGGAGCAGGGCCCGGCTTCTGGGGATGCGGCGGGAGGATGCAGGGGCCCGAGCCGCGGCGGGGGCGCGGGCGGGGGGCGCGGCGCGGCCGGCTCCGCTGGGCTCGGCGCGGCGGCGGCGGCGGCGGCAGGTGCGTGCGGAGCGGAGCGCGCTCTGCGGCGGAGACGCGGGGACCGCAGTGAGTGCGCGCTGCGCCTCGCGTCCCCCTCGCTCGCTCCGCGCGGCTGCAGCGCCTCCCCGGGCCCCCGACCTGACCCCGCCCCCAGCTCGCCCGACCAGACCCTCCTCACCGCCCCCACTGCTTCTGGTTTCCTCCCTACTCCAGCCCCCCACTTCTCATAACAGGAGGGAAGGTGACTCAGGCCCCTCTAGAGGCCAGAGGGTTGAGGTTCCGAGGCTGAGCCCCCACCCAATACACAAACACTCCCCCTGCACAAACATTTCTTGTCACCCAATTCTAACAAGGGGCCATCCAGTGTCCCGAGGGTCCCCCCTCCCCCTCTCTCCGAGTCCAACCTGGAGGTGGGAGGTGGGAATACTTCACGCTCATAGCAGGAGCTGATGCCCAGCAGAGCCCTAACTGTCACAGCCCTGGCTGTGTGTGTGCACACACACACACACACACACGCACGCTATTGGGTGTAACGAATGACATAGGAACTCCAGCTCCAGGGACTCGAGCTCCCACTCCCAGGCAAGGCCTCAATCCTGGGGGGGCCAGCTCCAGGCTCTGGGAGCCAGGCTCTGCCACAGGAAATCCGGGCTTTCTCCTCCCAGGCCATAGTCCCTGCACACACAATGCTGTCTGGGGGAGGGACAGGGATGACTGGGGGAAAGGGGAGACCTGGTCAGAATGGGTTGGAAGGAATTTTTTTGTGTGGTCTAGTGCGAGGGCACTTGTATCTCTTGGGATGCAAAGCCACAAGTGATACCAGGCCATCAGGAAAACATGACTGTCCCTCTCACCTGCACTTAGTCCATCATACTTAAATGCTGCATTGGCTGAATTCAAACCAGACCCCTTCTCTGCTCCCCTGGTTGTCTCACAAACATACGGCATGACTCACCATAACCCTCTACTCTCTCTGCTGATTTGGTCCTTTGCAGCCTTTCAGTACAAGCCTACATTTTTTTAAACCTGTGAACTGGGGGCTGAGAGACTGGCCAGAGGGAGGAGCCCACAGCTCCTATGGGTTGGTCAAGGAAAATAGCTTCTTAACTCTCTCAGGCCAGCCTGAGGAGAAAGATTTGCCTTAGGAGACTTGGACCCAGGGAGTCAGTGAGTTGCCTGCAGATCCCAGAATCTGTGTTCAGCTCACACATAGCCCATCTATGGAAAATAAAATTTGAACTGAGGGGAAAAAAAGCTATCATAGGAATTAGAGTAACATTTAGGGCTGGAATCATCATCTCCTCCTTTTACACATAAATCTACCCCTCTCAGACACGCTGCTACAAACAGAAGCCCAGAGAAGTTAAGGTCCCCCCTCTATGGTCAACCAACTGTTCTACATCCTCAAACTTTTCAGCCAATATGCCTACCCCCTCCCCAATTTAACTGAAATCAAGTTTTCTTCCAAGGACTCCATATCTCTTGTAACCTTTTTCACTGGAGGCATTCCTCCTACTGCCAAAAATTAGAGACTAAGAAGAATGGTCAGCACATCTCTCACTCCCCATTGCATTTCCAGAGCATGTCTCTACCATTAGCCCTGAATAACCTTTCTTCTTTCAAAGTCCTTTCAACTCCCATATACTTTCCTCTTCCCATCTTGGTTACTGGCACCTTCTGACTTCCAGATCATTCTCTCAACTTTTTCAATTTTTAAAAGTCCTACCAGCCTTAGCCTATATACAGGTGCTTGTACCTTCACCATCCTGTTAGTGCCTCAAACATAAGGCTCCACTTCATGTCTACCCCAGGATGCCTTACTCCTTAAAGGAATATTATCACTTGAGTGTGTAACCCAGAGTCCATTGGCATGGGATTCTTACCTGGCTTACGGTTTTTCTCTCCAAACTATCTTCTGCCATCATCCTCAGTGACTTTATTTTTTGTCTTTGCTTTTTTTCTTTTTTGGGTGAGGCAATCAGGGTTAAGTGGCTTGCCCAGAGTCACACAGCTAGTGTCAAGTGTCTGAGGCCGAATTTGAACTCAGGCCCTCCTCACTCCCAAGGCCAGAGCTCTATCCACTGCGCCACCTAGTTGTCCCTCTCAGTGATTTTAATATTACTGGTGACAGTGCCACTAGAAACCTGCTTTCTTAATTTGTCTACAACCTCAACTCCAATGACTTTCTCCGCCCAACAAGAACATACTTTAGACTTTACAATCATTCAGAATTATACCATTTTGAAGATTCTAACCTTGGAATTCCACTTTTTTTTAACCCAACTTTTTTTTATTGTTTTTATTTTACAGCCATTTATGCCATGAATTTGTAAGGGATTGGTTCCAACAGCTCAGATTCCTTACTATTGGTTCTCACAAAGTGTGCTTCTCTGGGTGGAGTATGCTGGTGTTTCAGTTGAACCCAAGTGCCTTTTTCTCTAGTTTCCTTCTTCTTCTGATCATTTTCCTTTACCAGCTTCAGGAAACTATCTCTGCTCTTAGAATAGGCTCAGTATGCCCATTAATTGTCTTGGCTAGAATCTTGCCCTTAACCTGTTTGTTTACAACAATGCCTACAGGATGTTGAGTAACATTATAGACCCGTCCAGTCTTGCCACAGTAACATTTGTAGGGCATTCCTTGCTGAACTGTGCCCATTCCCTTGATATCTACAATATCACCTGTCTTGTATATTTGCATATACATAGCCAAAGGGACAACACCATGTTTTCCAAAGGGCCTAGAAAACATGTATAGTGTCCCTCTCCTTTTTCCTTTTGTGTTCATCATTTTGGCATCTCACTCAAACACTCTTTCCCAAGCCTCCCTGGTAGGAGCCGCATGAGCCCCACGTACCTGGAATATGGTGGAACCAGCGGAAAGGAAGAATAGAATTCCACTTTTCAAGAACAACCTCCTATCCCTCTACCTCTCTCACTCTCTTATTCATATTATTCATCCTTGTAAACTTCAGTTCCTTGAACCTTTCCAATTCTCCCATTCCATATCCCCTACCCTGGTTTTATTTGCCTCCATACCCAAGCCTTGATGCCATGGTTTGCCATTTGAATGTATTACTAACTACTATCCTAGGATGTTTTGCCTCCCTGATATTCCTTGTTTCTGAGTAACCCTCAACATCTGTTTTTTTTTTTTAATTTTGTTTTGTTTTGCTTTTTTGCTCCTGTTCCAGGGCTGCTGAAAGTGCTTGGAGAAATAAATGCAATTTATTAGACCATAGATTTAGTCTTGGAAGGAATCTTAGAGGTGCTCTAATTCAACCCCTCATTTTACAGATAGGAGACCTTGGCACCAAGAAGGTAAGAGACTTGCTCAAGGTCACACAGGTAGTAATTGAGCAAGGATTTGAATCTTCTTATTCCAAATCCAGATATTTTTACTCCAAGGCAAGAGCTCTTTTCACTGGATGATTTCATTAATTTCACCCACTATAAATTGAAGGTATGTGTACTATCAAAGCCAAAGAACACATTCCTATTGTCTGTTAAAAAATTACAAACTTATTGTTTTCAAGGAGTGTACTTTGTAGGAAACTTTCAATATTTCTTCAAAAATGTTTCAAAGTGTATCAATAAATTTTAAAAATAATTCATGGTATATAATTTCAGCTGACAGCTTGACAATCCTGTTCTACACTTAGCAACTCTTTATTAATTTCCAACAGCAACAGTTTCTTCTATCATCTCACCACCAACCATACTGTCACTGTCCACAATTATAGCAGATGACTTAGCCTCTTTCTCCCTGGAGAAGGTTGAGGCCATCCAGTTGCATTTCTTCAGCTCTCTTTCATTCCTCAAACCTTCTTAGCATCGTTGCCCTTTTTTCTTTCTCTCTGGTTATAGAAGATGAGATGTTTCTAGTTTTCACTATGGTTAACCCTTCTTCCTGAACCCTTGACCTCATTCTCTCCAGCCTCCTTCAGTACCTTGACCCAGCAGTCATCCCTCCTCTTTCATGCATCTTTAATCTCACATTCACCAGTGACACTGACAAATATCCACTTTAGGAATATCAACTTGGTTACTGTGTGGAGGATAAACTGTAGAGAGAGAAACTAGATGCAAGGAGACTAGTTGGGATGATAATCCAATAGCCCAGGGAAGAGGTGATGGGGTACTGAAATAGGCAGTTGTGGTGTAAATGGTGAGAAATGGATGGATAGGAGAGATGTTAAGAAGGTAGAATTAGCAAGATTTAGCAACTGATTAGATAGAAGGTGTGATAGTACAGTGTTGACAATTCTCAAGTTTTGAATCTGGGTGACTGGAAGAATGTTAGTAGTCTTAACAGAAATATAGAAATAAAAAGGAAGTGTGGGTTTAAGGGGTTTTTTTGGACATAATGAGTTTGAGTTGTCTATGGTCATGCAGTTGGAGATGTCCAGCCAAAGAGGTGGTGGGAAGCAATCTCAGGAGAAAGATAATGGCCAGATATGTAGATCTGAGAATTATCTGCATAGAGATGATAATTAAATTCTTGGGAGCTGATGAAATCATCAAGGGGGTGGTAAAAAAGAATGAAAAAGAGACAGCCCAGGGCAGAGCCTTGGGGTACACCCATGCATGGCAGAGGAGAGGGAATGTATGACAGTTTTGCAAAGGAGACTGGGGATTGGTCTGACAACAAGGAAGAGAACCACAAGAGAGAAGTGTCATAAAAACCCAGGGGAGAGAAGTACCCCCAAAGTAAGGGATGGTAAACAGTATTAAACACTGCAGAGAAATCAAGGATGAGAATGAGGACTGAAAAGTACTATTGGAAAAACAACGTAGAGGAGGAGGAGGAGGAGGAGGAGGAGGAGGAGGAGGAAGAAATCATTTGGGACCTTAGAATAGTGTTAGGTGAGTTCATCATCTTATAAGATCTCATCAGTCTTAATATTCCACTTCATCACTACCCTCTGGAGGGTAGGGCCATGAACTCCAAACCTTCACTTAAGGAAAGAGAGAGAACAGCTCAGACATCTGATTTCTCACCAGACTGAACTACTTTGGGACTTCTCTGACTGGCTTTTCCACCAAAGCCCCTCATTTACCTTTTCTTCCTCCCCTTTCGCCATATTTTCAGCTTCCTTTTGTGTTTCTTCTTTCCTGTTAGACTGTGAGTTCCTTGAGGGCAGTCAATATCTTTTTTCTTTTTTTTTGCATTTAGCACAGTGTTTAGCACATAGTAGGCACTTATTTTGTGCAGTTCTGCCTCACTTAAATCCAATTCACTTGCAAGTCAAGACATCACCCTCCTGATGTCATTGGTCCTCTTCCAGAACGAAGGACCAACAACAATAACAACAATCTGATTGATTAAATGACTGAGTGATTGAGGTAGAATCCAAATCACAAAGGTCTGAGAACTGAGTGTGAAGTGAGAAAGTGAAGGCATATTTTCTGGTGGAAAAGATGGAATAATATAGACTAAAGGATAATTCAATTAGATAGATTTGGAACTGCTTGAATGGCAAGACTCAAAGAATAATCATTAATAGTCAATGTCAACTTGGCAGGTTCCCAGGAATCTGTGCTTGGCCCTGTGATGTTTAACATTTTTACCAGTGACTTGGGTGAAGGATAGATGAATGAATGAAAAAACATTTATTAATCACTTACTATGTGCCAAGCATAAGTTATTATCTCTTAGAGATACAAATAAAAAAGAAGGGATCTCTCTTACCTCAAAGAGCTTATAATCTAAAGCAGAAAATTATACATATAGAGAGGTGGTGGCAAGGGAGGAAATGTTTTGGTCCAGAAATCCATAGGGATCAGGGATAGTGAATAGAGGGGGCTATAAGGGAGTAGATTGACTTTATTTAATCATGGTTCATGTTTCCAGAATTGAAGAGCCAGTGAATGCACACATGGCTGTGAGGCTATTGGTGAGGAGGCTATGAAAGAAGGAGCCAAAGAGGAAGGAGAATTTTGGCTGAGTGATGTGTTCAGAAACCAGATTGTAAGGGGTTGAGAAGCGAGTGTGACATGAAAAAATGGAAGCATATCTACTTGTGAAAAAGAGAAAGAGGTGGACTATCTGATGGTAAGTTTATTAAGTTGGCAGATGACACAAAGAGGTTAGCTGTCATGATGGATGACAGCCAGGAAACAAAAAGACCTTGACAGGCTAAAACATGAATCTAATAAGATGAAATTCAAGGTACTCATTTTCCTTGCCATTTTTTCCTCCCCATCTATTCCATTTTGTATCTATAGCTTCATTTCTTCCGGGTACTCCTTTAGTCCTTATAGGGAGGGCATTGTTTTTTTCTGAGGCTCTACTTGGATTTGTTAAGGTATTACCATCTTCTTCTGGATTTACCCCTTGGATTTCTTTCAGTTTTATGCTTGAGTGTAGACACTTTTTTCTAGGAGTTAGGGTGTGAAAGAAAGGAGAAATACAGAATGATAGCTTGAGGGGATGTTAGGATCAAGTGAAGGTTTTTGAAGGATGGGGGCAATCTGGACAGCTTTGTAAACAACCAGGAAAAAGTCAGTGAATAAGGAATGGTTGAAAATTAGGGATAGAAAGGGAATAATTTTGGGGGTAAGCTGCTGGAAGAGACAGAAGGGAGGGGATCAAGGAAGAGTACAAGCAGTGGGGCTGGTACTGACAAGGAGAAAGGCCACCTTATCCTCTGAAACTGAAGCAAAGGAGAAAATAGCAAATGATGTTGAGGTTATTTAAAGTATAGAACTGGGAAGAAGAGGGAGCTCCCAATAGAGGACCTCAGTTTTTCCCCCTACAAAAGTCTACGTTTATGTTCCCTACAGAGAGAGGGAGACAAACACAAAAACAGAGATGTAGGCAATGGTGTGCTGAAGCAAATTTAACTGTTTAGGCTAATTGCTAAATTTGAACATTTACATTTCAGAAATAAGCCAACACTACAAATCAGGGTTTGATTTATTGTTTTATTGATTATCTAGTCTTAAGAAAGTGATGGAGAAAATGTTAATAAGGTAATATACACTTAAGTATGTTGTGTACATTACTTTTTTTTCCCTAAATATTCACTAGCACACTTCTGGTTGAAGATCATTTGAGAAGAGAAAAGAAGGTAAGAAACAGCCTCTATAGGAAGTGAGAGACAGTCAATTAGTAAAGAGTATAAGACTCGGTATACAACAGTGAGGGCTGAAATTCTAAACTTGACACACACCAAATAATTTGTCTATTTTCCTCTAAACTGCCTTCTTTTTCCTTCTGCGTATTTTTAATATTTCATTGACACTCCTTTCTTTGTTTTCTTTCTTTCCTTCCTCATTTCCTTTTTTCTTTCTCTTCCTTAATTTCTGCAGTGCTATCACTATCATGTCCCCTCCCACCACCACTCCCCAAAATAAAAATTAAAACTCTTCTCATACTAAATTAGGATAGCCATGCAAAACAGATCCACATATTGGCCATGCTTGAAAATGTATATCTCATTTTTCTCCTCTGGTCCATTATGTTTCTGTCAAGAAGGAAGAAGCATTTTTCATCCTCAGTCTTCTGCAGCCATGGTTGGTCATTGAATTATTAGATTTCTTAAGTATTTCAAAGTTGATTTTTTTATAAATGTTGTAGTCATTGTATAAACTATTCCCCTGGATCTGCTCACTTCACTGTGCATTGGTTCATACAAGCCTTCCCAAGTCTCTCTGAATCCATCACTTTCATTATGTCCTAAAGTGCAATAGTATTCCATTACATTCATAAGCCATAATTTGTTTAGCCATTCCCCAGTTGATGGACATCCTGTCAGCTTCTATTTCTTTTGCTATAATAAAAAATGCTTGAATATGGCAATAAATATATTTGTATATATGGGTTGTTTCCTTCTTTCTTTGATCACTTTGAGATATATGCCAAGTACTGCTACTGCTAGGTCAAAGAGTATGCACAGTTAAGTGACTTTTTGAGTTTAGTTCCAACTGCTTTCCAGAATGTATTTGTACCAATTTACAACAACAAAATATGGGTATAATAATAGTACCTTACCTCCCAGGATTGTTGGGAGGATCAAATGGGATAATATTTGTTAAGTGCTTAGCACAGTGCCTACATAGTAAGTGCTTCATAAATGCTTAAAAATATATCAACATGTAAATTAAAGTTCCTAAGTGTAAGGGCAAGTGGGGTTTAGAGGAAATCTGTGAGGCAGACAATGAACTCCTCCAGAAAGCTGAGGAGCTGTCATAGGCAACATATCTGGATGAAGTGAATTTCAAAGAAAGAGAGGTTACTATGTGATGATGGTGAGGGGAGGGCCTGGAATTGATTGTGAGGATCAAAAAGCATGCCTTCTCCTTTCTCTTGACCTAGTGTATCATGACTCACATGAAAGAAGTAAAACAATGAGAGAAGGTACAACCAAGAAGGTGGTCAGAAATACAGTGCTTTCCAGGGAGATAGGGGAAAGGAAGGGAATAAACATTTAGATAGCACCTACTATGCGCCAGGCACTGTGCTAAATCCGAGAGAGCCAGATTTCTGTGATTTTGAAGAGATAGTGTGAAAGGAAGGAATGGGAACACGTGAGCAATAGGGCTAACCTAGATAGATATGAGGGAGAAGCAAGTGGTGGTCAGGGAAGGGAGCTTCCCTAAGCTTCCTTTGATTTTGAGTCACAGGGATTCTGAATAGAGTATTAGTAGTAATGTTGTCATTATTTCTTAGCCTTCTTTTCTTATTATAATTTCTTCCTTGGAATGCTCATTCACTCCCCCCTTCCCTCCAGCTACAACCACCCCATATTACAGATGACTCAATTTGCAGATTTTGTCATCCATCTTTAACTCTCATCTGAGCTCCCGAATTTCCACATGCCTACAGGAAATGAGATCATATTTGTAAAGTGTTCAGCAGTGTACTGGGCACATAGTAGGTGCTTAATAAATGCTTGCTTGTTTCCTCTCCTCTCCTCTCTCCATCTCAAATTCAATATGTTCAAAACTGAATTCATTATCTTTTCCTCTAAACTTTCTCTATCTTATTTTATTTTTTCTCTCTGTGACACCACCATTCATATGACCTTGGAATTATCTTTGTCTCATTTTGCCATATCCAATTTGGTACCAGTTTCTATCAACTCCATTTCTACAATATCTCTCGTATACAAGTGTATGCTGGTAAATGTTTAACATCTGCCTTTCTGAAAAAAAAAAGAGAGAAAAGAAAAGTGGAATACACTTTCAGGTTAATCTTAATTATTAACATTTTCTCCATCATTTTCTTAAGTTTAAATAATCAACAAAACAATAAATCAAGCCCCAATTTGTAGTATTTGCTGAGTTCTGAGGTGTAAATGCTCAAATTTAACAACTGGATCTCCCAATCCTGTACAAACTGGCTCTAACACACCCCTGTGTCACATCTCTCCCCTTCTCCCTATTCTGCCATCTCTCCAGTTTCAGCCCTTGTTACAACTATCCCAGAATACCTTCACTCTCTCCCCACTCCAAAGCATTCTTTATACAGAAAAATCTTTCTTACCCATAGATCTTGTGATGTTACCTCTATGCTCAAAAATCTTCAGTGAGTCCCTATTGTTTTCTTTCATACACTTCTGACTAACAATTAGGGTCCTAATGCCACCTTGCCTTTCTAGTCTGAGTTCTTCCCCCTTAGATCTCATGCAACACATAATTTTGTAAATATTCCATGCACCATGTAACATTGTTTATTAATTATAGCTGTACTGGTATTTCACTCCCATATTATACTATAAACTTGTCTGAGCTCCTTAAGGGCAGGTCTTGTGTCATCTAAACTTTGTTTTCTCCCCCAGCACCCTGGCATAGTGTTCAGTACTTAGTAGATGCTTAGGAAATGTTTGTTGTTTTTTGTTAATCCTAGAGCCTAGAGACAAGAGATGGCCATCAGGACCAAGATTCTGTTTTATTGGGGTTAGATATGCCGAGTGTCTAGCAGACAGAAGTGTGTATATGGGATTGGGGACTGGGAGTCAGGATCCCTAAGCTCTGGTCCTGCCTCTGATACTCATTAGCTATCATCGAGTCTTAATCTCATACTGAGTCTGTTTTTCCCTCTTTCAATGAGAGCTAATGCCTGCCCTATATATCCTGTCCTCTTTTTAGGCTGGCAGAAGATGCTGTAATGGGAAGGGGCAGAGACGGTACTGAAGGATCCTCCCTTGGAAAGGCCCAAACTCCTCAAGTTCTTGATCAGCTAAGGATTTTTTTTTCCTTACTGATATCAATAACATTTTGTGACAGTCAGTCAACAAAATCTGGAGCCTTTCTAAGTGCCTGGCTATGCACTGAAGAAGACAGGATGAGACTAAGTTCTGTCCCTTGGAGAGCTCACATCCTTTGTGATACAGGCAACAATTCTTGCAGGAGCTCAGACAAGGAAAAGATCACTGTGCTAAGGAAACATAATGGAGGAGAAGGAGCACTGGAAGACATTGGACCCCTGACACTGACAGCTTCCTAGTCATATGTCTGTGGACTTATCATTTGGAGACATCAGGACACCTTTGTTTTGACTCTTACCACTCAGTTTCTGACACTCTATGCCTCAGTTTCTTTATCTTTAAAATAACGATAATAATACACTACCTATTTCACAGGGTTGTTGTGAAGAAAGGTATTTTTTTAACCTTACAGAGATACAGAAATGTATTTTTTA
The DNA here is from genome assembly GCF_900497805.2 of Vombatus ursinus. NCBI lineage: Eukaryota > Metazoa > Chordata > Mammalia > Diprotodontia > Vombatidae > Vombatus > Vombatus ursinus. Next base: position 1,822,843 of record NW_020940358.1, on the reverse strand, counting down.
AACCTTAGAGAGATACAGAAATGTGAGCTATCATTATTCACAAAGGGGCAGTAAGGCAAAAACCTTGCAGGACAGGCAGAGGAAAAGAAAAGAAATTCTAGGTTAGAAGGGGGGTACAAATGAGAATAGATGAAGAAAATGAGACCCAGAAAGGTTAAGTGATTTACCAGAAGTCATAGAAGTGAGCCTCAGTCTGGGCTGAGATTTAAACCCAGGTTCTCAGACCCCAAATCTAAAGCTGTTTTCACTTTGCTGTATTATTTCTGCCCTACCTCTATTATAGGGCTGCTATGAGGACCAGTCAGTCAATAAGCATTAAGTACCTACTGTGTGCCAGACACTGTGCTAAACTCTGGGGATACAAAAAGAGGCAAAAGACAGTCCCTGCCCTCAACAGTCTCACAATCTAACAGGGGAGACAACCAGCAAGTATGTACAAACAAGCTATATGCAGGAAAAATAAGAAATAACTAAAAGAAGGAAGTCACTAGAATTTGAAGGGGGTTGGAAAAGTTTTTCTGCAGAAAATGGGATTTTAGACAGCCTTGAAGGTATCCAGGGAAGCCAGTAATCAGAAAGGAAGAAGAGCATTCCAGGCATGTGTGACATCCAGAGAAAATGTCCTGAGTCAACTGATGGAATGTCTTGTTTGTGGAATTGTAAAGAGACAAGTGTCACTAGATCCAAGAGTATCTTTCAGGGAGTAAAGTGTAAGAAGAATAGGAGGGGGGGTAAATTACGAAGGGCTTTGAACACCAAACAAAATTTTTGTATTTGATCTCTGAGACAAGTGGGACAAGTGAGCCAGTGGAGTTTACTGAATAGGGAGGTGACATTTTCAGACCTATGCTTTAAAAAAAATTTGAGAGACTGGAGGATGGATTAGAAGCAGACAGGCCAGCAGGCTATTACAATAGCCCAATGATGAAGTGATTAGAATGCACACCATGCAGTATCAGAGAAGGGGCTTGTTGCTGTTCAGTCCTGGCTGACTTTTCGTGACCCCATTTGGGGTTTTCTTGGCAAAGATAAGGAAATGGTTGGCCACTTCCTTTTCCAGACCATTTTACAGATGAGGAAACTGAGGCAAACAGTGACTTGCCCAGGGTAAGCGTCTGAGGGTGGATTTGAATTAGTCTTCCTAACTCCAGGTCTGTCTACTGCGCCACCTAGCGGCAGAAGGGGGCTTATCGGGCATTGCAAAGGTGAAATTGACAAGCCTTGGCAACAGATTAGCTACAGGGTGTGGGTGAGTTAAGGAAGACAAAATGAGGTAATAGCTGCCAAGACCCGAGTAAATTGTACTATGGAAATGTCCTCTATCCCTATGATTGACTGGCTGGCTGTCCGGGTCAGGGGCTAGGCCTCCGCAAGCTTCTTCCACGCTACTGTTCTCTGTCTGAGGGATTCCCCCCCCCCCACGCCTCCAGGGCACAATACAGCACCTGGCTCATAAAAGGAGCTTAAAATAAATGCTTTTTTCATTCATTCATTCCAATGCCTCCAGTAAGGCTTCCACGGTAGGTAAGGTTTTTAGAGAGTCCAAAGGGCCTGGCGAAAGAAAGGGCCTCTGTGGGCACTGGTTTCCCCAACTGTGTAATTAAAAAGTCAAACTCGGATAACCTCTGGGAGCGGTCTGCTAATGCTAACCGCGGCTTCCTGCCCCTCCCACGCACCCCACTGGATAAAGGCCTCCCAGAAATCCAAACCCCACCCACAGTAACCCCGCCAAGGCCCAACGTAGGCCGAAGAACCCGCCCCAGCCTGGCTTGGGGCCTTAGATAGGCGCGGGCCCTCCCGCTCAGAGACCAGGGATTCGCTCCATTTTCCTGCCCCCCCACCTTCCCGTAGGCCCCGCCCCTTTCGTTCAGAAGTCTCCCATAGGCCTCCGTAGGCCCCGACCCTTCCAGACTTCCAACTGTTTTCCCTCAAGTCTTGGAAGGGCTGGGAGCATCTACGGCGAAAACCTGGGAGCACTGGAGAGAGAGCGGGGCGGGGCTCGGCAGAGGGAAAGTGTGTCCTTGACAGAGAGGCTCCTGGGAAAGCGAGTCTGCATGCACGGAGGCTTCTGGGGAATGAAGTCTCAGTGCCTGCGACTTTCCTCATGGTTCGCGCCCCTCTAGTCCTGCGCAAGCGCACAGAGGTTGGGGGGGGACGAAGGGTTCAGAGAGGATGCAGGACTGGTGTTTACCTCTTGGGGGCGGGTTGAGGCTGGGCTGGGAAATTGTGCGGTGTGTGATTCCCACCTGCAGGGGGACATTCTTTCTCCTGGCTGATTTCTGAAGGGTAAACACTCACTGAAATTTAGTTATCGGGTCTCCCAATCCTGTACAAATGGGCTCCAACACACCCCTGCGCCCCAGGACAAACCAGCCTAGGGCTGTCCTTTCTTCCCCATCCACATATCACCCCCAAGCTTTGGGCTGATTCCCTCCTTATCCTGAAACAGTGACCCTCTGATTCTGGGGCTGCCCCTCTGACCCTGACCCTCAATCTTGGGAGTGATTTTCCCCTATTTCCCTCTCCCTCACATCCTGAGGCAGACCCCTGAATTTTGGGTTTATTAGTCACTAATCCTAACAGTTGACCCTGTTAACTGTTGACCTTGGGGCTGACCCCCTTGACCCTGACAGACCTTGGAGATGACTCCTCTCACAGTGGGGCTTCACTTCCTCATTCCCCCCATCTCTTGACCCTAAAGCTAACTCTGGGGCTGACCCCCCGCCCCTCCCCACCGACCCTGACTGACCCTGGAGATGATTCCTTTCACAGTGGGGCTGCACTTCCTGCTTCACCTATACATTTGGGCCTGATCTCTTGACCCTAAGGCTAACCCTGGGGCTGATCCCCCTGACCCTGCCAGATCCTGGAGATGACTCCTCTTACTAGGAAACTGGTCTGCTTGGAATATCTTGTCTGTGGGGATCCTCCCTATTTGAGCTGGGAGGATTTCCTAGTGGTTTCTCCTCCTCTTCCAAAACAAGGGTGGAGACCTCCTGGGGAGAAAGACTAGGTGGTCCTGAGGGTTCCAGCAGTCTATGCCTACCCTCCATCAATCTTCCAGGGTTATGGAGCCTTTGATAAGTCCTAATGGAGGTCCCTTCTTCCTTGCATTTGACTCCTTCCCTTCCTTCTGTTCTCCCCCTCCATTCTTTTCCCTCCCTGTTCTCCTCCCTAGTCAGCCTCTCCCATCCTTGTCTAGCTGGCTAAGCCTCATTCAATTGTCTCCACCTAGAGGAGTTAGCTGGGTGGGCTTAAGGGCTACGGATTGACAGAGAATGGTATGCCAGGGAGGGGCTGGGGATGCCTTAGAAGTGAGCCAGCTCTGTGGATCACCAGAGACCAAGGACCTGAAGGGCAAGAAACCCCTTCTGTGCTGAACCCCTTATCAGGCACTGATGTAGGAGAAGACACTCCTGATTCTTTAAAGGACAGCTGGGAGCAAGGGCTGGTAGAAGCGAAGCAGAAAAGAATCTCTCTGGAGCTAGTATTCTGAATTCACCTCTAAGCCCCCCAACTCTCTATTCCTAAGATTCCTGTACCCACCTTCCTGAGCCCCACTGGGCTTCCTCTGCTCCACCCTGGCCCAACCCCTCCTAGGACCTCCCCCCGCCCTCCCCCAAAGGGAAAAGGAGGAGGCCCCACAGAGTTCAACTCAGCTGACACCTACCCTGATCCCAGAGTGTCACACAAGACAGGATCCACACACAACACTTGCCTGTTTCAGCGGAAGGTAGGTTCATGAGCTTGTCTGTGTTTGCCCTCTCTGGGACGCAGGCCAGGTGTTTGGGACATCCCTGGGGTTGCTAAGCTCTGAGAAGAGGGTGGCTGTGTTCTCCTTCTCTAGGACATTTCTGCCTTGGTGAGTGGCTGAGGACATGGGAACACAGGGACAAGGGGACTGGGGGAAGTCACAGATCAGGAAAGAACCTAACCCTGGAAGCTGGAAACTCCTCTCTATGTAAACCCCACATGCTGGGGGAATGGGGAGGGGAGCACAGAGGGACGAAAGGGGGAAGCAATGTTCTTTATTGAGGAACCAGATGCTCAGTTCACCCACTGTCCAGTGCAGGACTTCATCCTCTTAGTTGACCCATTCCCCAGATTCCTAGTTTTCATCTCTGACTTCCTTGTAGAGCTTTGTCCCACGAAGGTAGAGTGAAGCTCGGAGTTTTGGGGAGCATTCTTCATATATTGCCTAATTCATACATTGTCACACCTGCATCTATATACTATCATACTCATATATCCTTTTCTGCCACACAAGCTGTCACACACCGTTGTGTTGTCCAAAATTCACACACATATGCTCACATATACAATCACACATACACATGGTCACACGCATACACTTTTATGCTCAGATACTTACGTGAGCTGTCTTACAAAGCTGAGTGGTTCTACTGGGAGATTTAAGGCTCTGGTCAGGGCTGGGAGCCCTTGGTGAGCAACTTGGGTCTTGACTGGGAGTTAGGTCTGTCTCCAGGTCTGGGAAGCTCAGGTCTAGCTGCCCTTCCCCCCTCTGTACTGGGTAAATATTTGTGTCCTTCCTCAGCAGGGCCAGATCAAACTGCTCCTCCCTTCCTCCCTCCCTCCTTCCCTGCCACTTCCTAGCAGCTCCATGGACCCCCTTGAATCTGTGGTGAAGAACCCATACGCCAGCATTAACATCCCCCGAGCCCACCTTCGCCCAGACCTAGAACAGCAACTGGAACAAAGCCAGGACACTCCATACCCTGGGGCCAGGCCTAGCCCTGCACCAGCTTACTCCCTGCCAACAGTGGGTGGGTGGACCCAGGAGGAAGCCAAAGGAGGGTCTCAAATCCAGACCCAGGCGTCTTGGCAACAGCCAGGGAATCCTTACACCGGCCTGCAGCAGACATCAGGGACCGCAGAGCCACCTTATACAACCGTCCCACCTGCACGACCCGGAGACAACATCGCCCATCACTGCTGCTGCTGCCCCTGTTGCCGGTGCTGCCACTGCCCTCGATGCTGCCGCTGCCACCGCTGTTGCTGCGTGGTCTCTTAGATCCTCTGACCACCTAGCCCAGAGGAACCCAGACTGAAGGAGACCTATGCCACGATGCAGCTGGGTTTGTTGTCATTCAGGGGTAAGTAGGCACATATCTCACTGGGTGACTCCCCCTTGGATTGCATTTGCCACCTCCGGCCAAAGGAACTGGAGCTCAGGACAGAGGCCGAAGTCATTAGGATTTGATGCATTTGAAATCATCTTCCTATCTCCTTCCCCAAGTCACCCATCATGACAAGACAGAGTCCTGGGCAGAATCAGGAGCCTAGGAATCACAGAATTTCCAAGCTCAAATGGATCAAAGAAATCATAGAGTCTAACCTGTACCTGTACAGGATTCTACGATCTCCTTGATAAATGGGTATCTAACTGCTACTCCAAAATCACCAGCGGCCAGGAGCTCACTACTTACCAGAAGAGCCCATTCTGTCTTTGGCCAACTCTGTTAGAAAGTTTTCCCTTACATTGAATGGAAATATGTCTCAGTATAGTTCCATCCATTGATTTTAATTTTACCCTTTGGGGCCAAGTAAAACAAGTCTGATCTCTCTTCCCCATCACAACTCTTCAGATATTTGAAGACAGCTGTCATGTCCCTCCAAGATTATTCTTCTCTTCTCCAGGGTAAACATGCCTGTTTCTTCAACTGATCATAGTACATCATGGTTTCCAGGCCAGTCTCCCTCCTCCAACTTGTTAATGTCCTGTCTAAAATGTGATACCCAGACCTGAATACACTATTATAAGATATGGGGATGTCTAAGGTGGGGGCATCTATCGTGAGGAGAGTGTTGAGGGGGGTGTCAGGGAAATCGGAAACCAAGGTTGGGAGAGGGAAGATCTCTATTTAAGATGGAAGAAGGTATTTAGCAGCCTAACCCTGTGCCTATTGAAAGCCTCACAGGACTAGGACAAGCCATCAGCACTGGTGATACCTATTACTGCCCACTCTCTACCCACTAGAATCCTGAGCCAGTGATGAGGCTCAGTGAGAATGATTCCTGTCCTCACACAGCTCAACTCAGGTGTCCTATCAACCCATACCCCACCTCACCTGGACTGAGGCAGTCCCCAGCCCCAGGGGACTCCTCACTTCTTCAGTTACCCCTGTTGTTCCCTTGACAATAAACCTAAATAATTTGTTCAGCTCTATCTTCACCGCTGCTTTGCTGTGATTATCCAGAGACGGCATAAAGCTTGGAAGGGCTGGGCTTGGGGTCTCGGGTCTGGGAAGGTTCACTTGGAGCTTAGAAATTTGTAAGAATTGGGTGTATGGCCAGAGAAGAAGGGATTCTTGGGTTTGAGAAATACAGCTCACATTTGTATAGCACTTTAAAGCTTGCAATGGGCTTTCCGCATAACAGCCCTGTGAGGTAGAGTAGACCAAGTATTACTATTCCCATTTTAAAGATAAGAAAACTGAGACTCTGAGGCATTGTGATTTGCCTCACGTTTTGGGTCACATTGTTAGTATCTGAGTTGAGAATCAAACCCCTCTCTCCTGATTCTAATTCCTACATTCTCTATCACACAATCACATTCTCCTATCCCTGCTCTTCAACCTTGCTTCCATTTTGGTTAGGGCTGGACCAGCCTGAATCTAGAGGTGGATTGAGGAGATAGCCAAAACTCTTCATGTCATTAAGCAGCAGTTCAGACCCCACAGCTCTCAGCCACTGATTATTTTCCACTAGCTGGCTAGGCAATAGAAGCTCTGAGGAGGGACCCTATCCACCTCTGCCTTCCCTTCCTTATCCCCAGTCTCATGCTTGGTTCTGCCCTGACCCTGTAACTACACTGCCTTTGGCCTAACCTTATGACCTGTCTCTTAGCCATGGTCCTAGCAGTGAGGAGGGAATTGAAGGTTATCACCCATCCACTATGAGGAAGTCATGGGGCCAGTGTTCAGTCAGGGCCAATATCTAAAACCTGGCATATGAATGTGGATGAAGAACACGTGTATAGAGTGTCAGACTCACAAGGGACAGCTAAGGTAGTACAGACCAGAGGCCCAGGGGTCCCAGAATCCAGAAGTGAATAGAGCTGGGTGAGGTCAGTCTTGGAAGGCTTTCTGAGGGAGGTGAGTTTTGTGCTGCAGTTTGGGAAAAAAGTTTTCACATTGCTGTCATTAAGGTCGTGAGGGAAAGAGATTTCTTAATGGTGAGGAAGAATAGGAATTAGCAAGTGGGAGTTGCAGGACTGAAGGTGCAGAAGCCAGAGTAGAACTTGGCTAGGCCAATGACTCATCTTCTAAATCCTAAGCCTGGGTGGAGAATGATTTCCTAGTTTCCATTGAAACCTTGGTTTCCTCTGACCCTACAGTCAAGTGGTCCCACCCACTGCCCAACATATCCTTGCCCCACCCACTACCAGCCTCTGCTCCATGCACTCTCCTGGTCCCATCTTTATTCCTTCCATTCTTACCAAAATGAGCCTAGGACCCACTTTGAAAGGTTGAAAGAAACCTTAGAGATTATCTACTGAACCCTCATTTTACAAACAGAGAACCTGGGGGCTGAGAAAAGTGAAGTGATTTGTCCAAGGTAACACAAATAATATTGGTGGCAGAATCCAGATTTTTTTAAATTTCGAATTCAATATCCTATTCTTAGAGAAGACCATCCTAGGGCATCCATGCCTCCTGGTAGGTGAGTTCCAAACCACCACTGTGGGGTTTTTACAGACATTGTGTGAGTACCCCTGCATGCCTATCTTCATCCTAGTCAAGAAACTCGAGAAACATGGAGAAGCACTGAAGGAAACTATAGTTTTTCTGAGAAGAGAAGTCACTCATGTGAAACATCAATTAGGACAGTATGAGACTGAATTTTGAACTGAGCAGATCAGACACTGAGTGCAGTGAGAGCCAGGATCGTAGAAATCTTCTCTGACTCCTGCATGATGGTTGGTCTTGAACTGCATCTTAAAGGGAAAGAGATGAGGCAAAGAAGGAGGAGAAGAGACAGACAGATAGACAGAGGGAAAGAAGAAAGGAAGGGCATTACAGAGGGAATAATAAAAGCCATTATCATAATAATATTAGTAATAATTAACATTTATATAGCATTTACTATGTGCCAGGAGGCAAATAGAGTGCTGGGCCTGGAGTCAGGAAAACCTGAGTTCAGATCTGGCTTCAGACACTTACTAGCTGTTTGACCGTGGGCAAGTCACTTAATCTCTGTTTGCCTTAATCCATTGCAGAAGGAAATGACAAACCACTCCAGTATCTTTGCCAAGAAAACCCCAGGGTCATTATTGGTGTGCTATGGTCTGAGGAGTTGTGCCAGACACTTAGCTATGTACTAAGTGCTTTATAATTATTATCTCATTTGATCCTTTTTTATAGATGAGCAAACTGAGGCAAACAGGTTAAGTGACTTGCCCAGGGTCACACAGTTAGTCCATGCCTGAGATTGGAGTTGAACTCAGGTCTTGTTGACTCCAGGCCCAGCATTCTATCCACTGTTTTAGGAATGCAGGGTACATTAGGAGAAAACTGAGTGATAAAGCTGAGTTTGGAGTCAGATCATAGAAGGCCTTGAATGCCAGACTTGGGAGTTTGGACTTTATCCTGTGAGCAATAAGGAACTGCTTACATTTCTTGAGTAGCAAAGGAACACCATAGATTTGAGAACAATTAGTCTGACAGGACATGCAGGATGGACTGGTCTCTCCACATCTAACAGTCAGCAGGAAGCAATCACTGCCCAGAGGTGCCTGGTATGTGTGAGGTATTCACTGTGTATGACCCAGCTGTCAGGAATTTTCATGGATCAGGGCCCAGAAGACAGACTCATACCAGCTCTGCCAACATTATTGAGAAGCACTATCCTTTTTTCACACACACCCACACACACACACACACACACACCATCTTCTCTCACCATGATCTTGGATGCCCCCTTTCTGCCTGCCTTGCCCTGGTCCCCATGGCCCACTCAACCACCTTCCTAAGCAGGTACTCTCTTCTCACCCTACACCCCCCAAGCCCAACCTAGGAGAGAAGCAGCCCCACCCAGACTGAACCACTAGAACTAGTCAGACCAGTTTGGGGAGAGTTTTGGGGGCGGGCTGAGGGAGGGGAAATGGCGAGGGGATAAGGAAGAAGAGGCTGCCCTCCACCTTTACTTTCTGCCAGATTCAGAGCAAAGTTGGCTCAAAGCAACTCTTCAGTTCCCACTACAGAAACTGCTTGAGTTAAATTGAAATGCTGACTTAGAACCTGACCCTGACCCTACACCAGCTGCTCTTGGAACAAGAGTATTCGTTGTATTTGTTCCAAGGAAGGGATGGCCAATGATCAGGGTCAGGGGGCTACCCAGAGCTGACCCACGTTCACAAGCCAAGAAGTAGTGTGTCGTATTGCTTAGAATCAGAAGTGGATTCAAGTTCTATCTCTAACATTAGTTACGTGATCATAAGCAAGTGACTTTAACCTTTCTGAGCTTCAGTTTCCTCATCTATAAAATGGGTATGATAATGTTTATCCTAGTCACCTCATGCAGCTATTGTCAAGAAAGCACTATATATAACAGTATCATTGTGTGATGATTAACTTGATAGACTTAGCTCCTCTCAGCAATACAGTAATCTAAGACAACTCCAAAAGACTCATGATGGAAAATGCTATCCACATCCAGAGAAAGAAATATGGAGTCTGAATGCAGATTGAAACATACTATTTTCTCTCTTTTTTTTTCTTTCTCATGGTTCTTTCCTTTGGTTCTAATTCTTCTTTACAAAGTGACTAGTGTGGAAATATGTTTAATATGGTTGTACGTATATAGCCTATGTCAGATTGCTTGCCGTTTTGGGGAGTGGAGAGGGGAGAAAAATTTTGGAACTCAAGATCTTATACAAGTGAATGTGAAAACTATTTTTACATGTAATTGGAAAAAATAAAATACTATTAAGTGGGGAAAAAAGAAAGCACTGTATAAATTTATCTCTTATTATTATTATTCACTACCTGACCACGTCCACATGTTAAGGGGATATGCCCTGGTCAGATTTAGCCTTTAACGTAGTCATTCATGACCCCTCCTCATGCTCCTCATCTAACTAATGCCTGCTCCAGTGCCTTCCCCATTACAACCTTGCCATTCACAAGCTTTCTCCATCAATGCTGCATGGAGTGATAAATGGAAGGTTCTGCTGATTGTGTTTTTCCCTCATTCAGGAGACCAAGTAGGGGTAGGCAAGCAGAGGGCCCTAAGACTCCTTATCTCTCGCAGGGCCATGTGTCTGGAAGCAGTGGTGGGAGATCTATTGCATGGCTTTTGTGACTGAAAGCGGAGCTGGCTCATCCTGAGCTCCTGGGTGGTAATGTGAGCCCCCACTGGGGGAGGGGGAGCTCTGGGCACCTTGAGTACCCATCAGACTCCCTGGGATCTGGCCCTGAGGCCGGACACGTGTGGAAGCACAAGATCCAGACCAGTGGTCAGGGAGCAGGTAAGAACTGGAGCTGGGGCTGGGGCTGAGGGCAGGGAAAGCAAGGGAGGGAGGGAAGGAAAGGACACCTGGGAGCTGGTGTCTAAGAGAGACAGAAATGGGAGAGATGGAGGCATAGAGAGACTCAGAGGTTGGGCCTACAGTCAGGAATTGTCTGGTACTACAGCAGTGCTATAAGGGGGGATGGGGAAAGATTGATGTGAATTGAGTTATAGATCCATTCCCTGGTGTCTGATCAGCTTGTAAATACCCTGGGCTAGAGAACTGGGCTGCTCGGGAATCCAGTGAATAGGCCAAATAGTGGATGATCCAGAAAGTTTGTCTCAATTGGCCTGGGTTGGGCTGATGGGTTGCCTGGATAGGTAAATCTCCTCTGCTCCCAGCTCCTTTCTAGGCAAATCCCAATTCAGGGAAATGAGTTCAGGGACCAGAGACTCAAAGCATCTGCTGGAGGTGAAGCTACTAGAGACTGGGAGATAAATGTCCCCCACAGACACCTGTCTTGGACAACATTCAATGACCTGAGGTTCTAACCTGAACAGCTGAGAGGAGACTAAGGAGAGACATGCTGAGCTGGAAAGTTGAGGCCTTGAGACACTAGGTGAAGAAGAGAGACAAAGTCTGGGCACCCTGAAAGGAACCAAGTAGTCTAAGAGCTGCTAAAAGTGGCCAAAAGGCCAACAGGTGAGGAGTGAGTCAGGAGGGAGACAATCCTTTAGTATGTGTAAAGTCCTCCAGGACGCTAAGATTCAGGAAGCATAAGACAGAGATATATTCTTCAGTTTGGGCCTTTGGAAGAGCTTTTTAGGGGAGAAGCTGGTTGGCTTAGGCTGTAACTAGCCATTCTGACACCTGGGGCAAAGCTGGTAGGAAAACTTCAGGGAGTAGTTACAGGGTACGAGGGCCCAGGCACCAGCCGCTGGGAGAGGAGTGCAGTGGGACCGCTGGGGGTCCCAACGTCTATTGAGAGAGTGGAGGGGGCTACCCTGCCTCTACTGAGGCCCATGACAAAGGCCTGGCAAAGAACCGGAAGGTACAGGAGCACTCTAGGAGGAGTGAAAGGAGAGAGGGAGCAGGCTCTCCTCTGGATGGCAAGTGCCACAAAGTAAAAACCCAGTCATTCTGCCCTAGTTAGTTTCTCTTGTTGGATTTCCCATAGGGTTCTGGGGGTAGAGGAAAGACCCAGAGGGGGAAGACAGATTCCTGAGATTTAATGTTAGTTCAGCATTTGGGAGAATCACATTCAGGGTCTAAGGGTTCTCAGAGTGAATGTCAGGGTAAAGGGTGGGGGTCTCCATAGGGACCCTTTGATAGGTCAAAGATCATCAGTGAATGATACGTATCTATCAAGGTTGTTGTCTCCCTAACAAGATTGAATGCCAAAAGGCAGGAACCATATTTATAGTCTCTCCCATTGGCCCTAGCATGGGAGTCTACAGAAATCAGGGTTTTTTTAAAGATGTGTTGACTTTTATCAGTGTGACCTGGGAGGCAGATAGAGGAGTCTGGGTTGTTGGGAAAGGAGGAAGTATGTTCAAAAAATACATGGCAGATCAGTTATCCCCCAAAGTCCCCAGTGGAGGCCCCAACTCAGCAAAGATTTTGTGAACCTAGCTCCAATTCTCAACATGGGGTAAATTCTCCTGAGTCCAGGAAGTAAAGCAATCACTAGGGCTGTAGTTTCCTCTTCAAGGATAAACCAGAAGGAGGAAGTCTCTGTTCATATTCTCCTTCATTCTACCTTCCCTACCCTTCCTGTACCCCAACAAACTACCTTTAGAACATCTCTTTCAGGGGCTCCATTAATATTCCTCCAAAAAAACTTTTCCCCAGGTCCTTGACCCCCATTTTGGCTCTCCCTGAACTCTTCACTCCTCAGCCTTCCAGGACCGAAAAGGGAGCAGCTGGTGGCTTTCCTTGTCTCTGTCCAGTTTGGAAATAAGATATCTGTGATCTCTCATCCAAGCTATGTGTCTTTTAGTGTGTGTGTGTATGTGTATGTGCTCTGTGTGTGTTCATAGCATCAAAGGATTTAGAGCAGTCAAGGACCTTAGTGATCATCATGGCCAGGGTCACATAAGGGGTAAGTGTCAGAGCTGGTGTTCAAACCCAGGTCCTCTGATAGTAGGTCTAGTGTTCTTTCCATATGACTTTCCCCATGTTAGTGTGTCCTAAACATAAGAAGTGTTGCATAGTTCTAAGCCCTGTCAAATGGATCAACAACAGAAATGGATATAGTTGTTTTTTTTAATCAACAGAAATAACATTAATGAAGGCACATTACCATCTGTTTTGCCATTGCACCCCAAGGACCATCTGACTTGCTGCTGAATCCTGCTGTGTGTGTTGTCTCCCGCTATTAGAATGTGAGCTCTGTGAGAACAGGGACTGTCTTGCTTCTCACTTTGTATTCCCAGTAAGTGTTTAATAGATGCTTTTCCATCCATCCATCCATTCATTCACTCACAGTAGTTAGAGCACCAGACCTGGGAGTCAGGAATGTCTGGCTTCATATTCTGCCTCAGACTCGCTAGATGTTTGATCTTAGGCAAATAAATAATTTATTGGAGATCTCAGCCTCAGTTTTCTCATCTGTAAAATGGGGGTGATACTTGTAGTGCTTCCTGTGTAGGGTTGATACAAGGATCAATTATTTGTAAAATGCTTTGCAAACCAGGGAATGCTATATAAATGACCAGCAGTGGTGTTTCTTTTATATGAGTGTCTCTGAGACCCTTGTCTGTACTTGTGTGTGTCCCCTGAGAACAGAGCCAGGACAAAGAGATGTAGTTAGGGCTTTTGAAGGTAAAGTTTGGGATAGCAATGTGTTCCAGAACAGGAGGGGTCTGATGAAGTCAAGACCTTGTGCCACATCTTAACACTAGCCCTTTATTGGCCCTGGGATCCAAGGTAACAGGCTGAATGAGTCCCAGGTCCCCAGCCTTGGTCCGTCTTTCTCTCCACAGAATGTTGCATGTAGAGGGAGTCACTGAAAGTGAGGCCATTCCTGCTAAGGAGAAACCTTCAGAAGTGGGGGTCCACCGAAATGACTGCATCATCTGCTATTCCTCCTATGACCTGGCTGGCCGCCTTCCACGCCGTCTGTACTGTGGCCACACCTTCTGCCAGTCTTGTGTCCGGCGACTGGACACACCAGCTCATGAACAGCGATGGATCCCCTGCCCTCAGTGCCGCCAGAGCACACCCACACCGAGAGGTGGTGTGGCCATGCTGGACCTTGATCTGGCTGCCTTCCTGGCTGTGAAGGCTGAGCGGGAACCCCTCCGAGGAGAGCCCTGGTCCCCAACTCCTCACAAAGGCAGCCCTCCCAAACCTAGCTCCGTGATCACCCAGCAACCAGACAGCCATTGTCCAACCCTAGGCCCTCAGCCCCGCTTCCCCCGACAGGGTGGCTGTTGGGGCTGCTGCCTATGCTGTGAGCCTGAGGGCACCCCTGAAGTCTGAGTCCTGCCATAAATGTGCCCAGCTACCAAACATCCTGCCATGGAACAGTCCCTAGCCACAACATCCAGGCAGTCTTCATGGGAAGCCGAGGCTGGACCCTTGACCTAGCCCATGCATGGGATTGAAAGTGAGGGCTGGAGCTCTGTCCTGAGATATGTCTCATCACAGCTCCTTTGCTTTCCTCACTAAGTCCCAACTCCTTTGCTAGTTGCCACCAACCTCTTCTCAATGCTGATTCACCATCATACTCTCCCTACCAGGACCCTGAGTTGGGGTTATTTGGAGAGTTCTAATTCCTCAAGGTGGCAAAGGGCCTCTGGCTGCTAGAACCCATAATGGTTCCCTTGGCTGCCTGGTCCCCTAGAAAACTCAGCCTCTGAAAGAGATAGGACTCTGCACCTAGAACCCTGAACTCAAACCCCATAATTAGCACATAAATTAAAAGCTATGTTGACTTGCATCCCAGGAGAGGCCACCACCCAGATTGTGAGGGTAGGGATACCTAGGACCGTGGCTGAGATCCCTGCAGTTTGGAATAGGGCACAACGGCTGTGTTTACAACCATTTGTTCTGTTCATTTTTTGTTTTTGGTTTTTTTACTAAAGTGTGACTATCTACTCTGGTTTCTGTCCCCCAACTGCATGTTTGTCTGAAGTCACAGAGTTTGTTTCTAATTGCCTGAAAATCCTTTTGGCCCCAATGTGTCACCATGGCTTTTTCTCCCCACATGAGGAACAAGATAGGCAAAAACAGTAAAGCTATGAATGACCCCTTCTGGACAGAAGGTGCTCTCCCATCCCAGCTTCCTATAGGAACGTTTTACTGATAGATAGGACTGGTATATAACTTTGAACTCTAAACATTGACCTCTTGGACCCTGACCCCTAAATGACCCCTAGACACTGACCCCCAGACACAGTGACTCCTCAGAAAGTGATCCAGGATGCTGATCCCAAGAAAGACATTTAATCAATTCCTGTGTTGTTCAGAAGGAGATTTCTTTGGTAGGGCTCTCTTTGAACCTAGGTCCCAGTATGATGCCCTAGGCTGCCTGGTTGTGGAGGGGAGGGAAGGCATCCAAGGGAATGTGCTGACCCAGGAGGGACACAGATCTGCCTCACCCACCAAGTCCAAAGTCTCATATGCCCACAGGGAACATGCAGAGAGTGGGGACTCCCCACAGGCTGGCCCCCTGGAGAGTATGTCTAAATCTGACCCTGGCATGGTTGGAGGGGGGTGCCTGGCCGTTGATCTTGTTGCCCCAGAGAGAGAACTGATCAGGGAGGGGCTGACCCCAAGAAAAGGGAACACCCATCAGAGATGGTGCCCCAAGGGCGCAGGTGAGATCTACAACAAGGCCACAGCTGGTCTCAGTCAGAATTCAGTCTGTAACCAGGGTAAGGGCTCAGTCTATGGTCAGGGTTCCAAAGCAGTCAGTAGTTGAGGTCAGGCCTCAGTCTGGGACCAGGGTTAAGCATAGAACCATAAAATATCAGCACTGCGAGGGACCTTAGAGACCATTCTATTCTAACCTTCCTTTTCCAAGGATAGAGAGAGAGAGATTTCATTCTAACCGTGGCCCTAGCAAGAACCACCTCTAAATCTGATACGGATTCCACAATGACTCTAAACCTTGTCCTGACCCCACTCCAGGCACAGATATTCTCCTGGATTTTCCTTGAGTCTACCATTCCCTCCTCCAAACCCTGACCCATTCTTGCCTCAGAATGATGCCGCTCTCACTCTCTGATATCCTTAGCCCTCTCTTGCCCCAACCTGGACTCTGGGAGTAGAAGCTGCCTCGGCTTTGCCCACCCTGCTCCCATCCTCCTTAATGAAAAGTGGATGATGCCCTTGGGAAGGTGAACAACGGACAGGGAGATAGTAAGAAGGAAGGGCACATAAGCTCCTCAAGGTTAGGCTTCTGTCATTGGCAGAGTGCTCTGCAGCAGATAAGATGTGTGGCCAGCCCAGGACACAGGCACCTCAAAGCTGGATTGCCTAAATCCACATTTTCCTCTTCATCCGAATGTTCTGGGGTTGTGCAGAGAAAGCCAGAATCAGAGAAAGACCTGAGACAGGGACCTGGGAGTCCAGAATATCCACCCCAGGTTCCTTCCACCTTGCCATTGGGGTAGGGATAGGGAGAAGCCAGACTTAGTGTGGTCACTGTTCATGTGCAGTTATGGTCATGGTTATACATATGTGTACATTGGCTTCTCCAGTTTGAGGAAAGGGATAAGTGTCATCAGACAGAGATTACCTGTCAGGGATGGTCCAGAAGATTCTAGTTTCCAGGTGAGGGGGGAGCACCCAAGCCAAGGGAAAGTAATCCTCTTTCTGGGAAGGGCTTGGGGGGTAGGAAGCTTCTACCCTTATGGGTGTCTGTAGCTGGAGGACCATGTCAGAAGTGTGGTGTCCTCACCCAGGGAGTGGGGGACAGATTAGCTCCCTGGTAAACATTAATGGGGAGGTGCTTATAGTAGGTCATGTGTAAGCGAAGCTGGATCTTTGACCTGAATCACTACCAGCCTCTTCTACAGCCTCCTAATCACTTCTCAGAGGGTACCTTGGGGCCAAGAGGCAGCTCAGGTAGGTGTCTTAGGGCCTAGGGCCCGGGTCTTGACAGGCCAGGAGACTATGTGTATTGAGAGAGAGTGGGTTGACTTTCTCTCCCAGGATACTGGGGTATCCTCTCATCCCCAGCTACCCAGTAGTTGATGGCAGAAAGAGCTACAAGGGAAGGAAGAGGTAGCCAAGAAGGAGAGGGGTGACAGAAGAGAACAGGATTTGTGTACCTCCATCTCCCATCTTCTTATAGCGTGTGAGAATGAGGGTAATGGTGACAGAGAAAGGGCACCTCCCTCCTGCCTTGTAAAATCCCAGAATCAGGCAGGAGGGAGCTGCTGACTGTGACATGATATGACATAATATATGTGTTTGTGTGTGAGTCGGTGGGGAGGACCTGGGCCATGGGCAGAGTTGGGTACCCAAGGGACCTGGAAACATTTGGAGGCAACATGGTCCCCTGGAAAAGAACATTGACTGTGAGGTCAGAAGACCTGGGATTGAATCCCATTTCTGATGCTTACTACCCGTGTGAACTTGGACAAGTCACTTAACCTCCTTGAACCTCCGTTTCTTTATCTGTAAAATGAGGGAGTTTGATGGGGATGTCTCTGAGGCCCCTTCCAACTCCAGATCTCTGATTTTATGAATCTGGTGGAGGTATGGAGGGAAATCAGTTGCCTCAGGGACCAAATATAAGATAGAAGTCAGGCTACACAGAAACCAGTCTTAAGATTAAAGATAAACAGTACAGCTTTTTTTTTTTTTTTTTTTTTTTTTTTGGTTAGAGAGGAGTAAGGAGTGAGTGTTGGGGGATTAGGATCTTGGATTTCTGGTAAATGAGTAGGAGTACCCAAGAACTGTAATGATAAACTATCACCATCATCATCGCAAATGCCAAAGTCTAATCTGAAACCATCTATGGTGTCTGTAATGACACAAGATAGGATGGGTCACTGAGTTCCTCCGCTCAGGCCAAGTCCTAATGTCACCCACTTTGCACTCCATGCCCTCTTTTCCACCCTAACCCTTGTCCCAACCTAAAGATAGCTTGATCTGACTATGTACAGCCTGGAAGAATTGGCAGGAGCAATTGAAATAAAGGGACGTCTGGATGGGCCCAGACCCTAGGAAGGCAGAGGGATCGATGGATGGATGGGTGGGTGGATGAAACCATGGGTTACCTGAAGCCTCTGAATTTGCCTTTTGTAATATAGCATCATTACTTCTACTGTGGGTGTGGGTTCTGGCTTAGAAGGGTATAATTTTAGTGGACAGGAGGGAGAAAAACACAGACCTAAAGCCAATGTAGTTATCCTTCTATGGAGGAAATGAGCAGACAACTCAGGATTTCTGATTCCTATACCTTCCCTGCCAAGGAAAGGAGGAATCTTTCCAACCTTTTCCCATTCTTTTCATTTCCTACAGCCAGACTGGGACCCCATGTCTCACTTTCAGCCTGGCCACAGGGCCCCTACCACAGTCAGTATCAGCCTTGAGAGCCAGAGAGCTGGAGATGCAGGTACAAAAATCTTCTTCCACAGCCTCCCCTCTCCCTTTCCGTTCTTCTCCATTCCTGTCCTTTGATTCTCTGCTTCTTATCTCCAAACTGCTGTGTCCTGTATCACATCCTTGTACCCTGATTCCATCTCAGCTTCTATCCTATTTGATCCTTTCCCCGGACCATACTGGAAGGTTTGAAATTTGGGATAATTCTTGTCCTGGGGTCCAGCTCAGCCACCCATCCTGGCTCTGACTCAGACCCTCCACAGGGATGGAACAGTTCAAAACTCAGGTCCCCAGCTGGGCCCCAGACCTGGAGGAAGAGGGAGAAACAGATCCTTGGGCCCTCCCACAGCTGAAAGCTTCTGGCCGGTCATGGAAAGGTGAATTCTGTTCTTGTTTATTCTCTGCAGCAGAAAAGGGCAAAGCCAGCCATAGACAAGGAATTAAAAGGGGACAGGGAAGCATCTGACATTAGGAGGATACATCTTGTAGTCAAGGAAGGGAATTGCAAATGAATTCTTTGAGTTTTGGTTCTGGAAGAGCCTTCGTGATCCCATCCCCATTTCACAAATGGGGAAACTAAGGGCATGGGGATAGAATAATTAAAGTTGTGGAACTGGGATATGGAATAGGTATGTAAGGATTCAGGTTAGTAGTTGAGAACATGAGACAGGGTTTAGGGTTATGAGGTCAAAACAGGGAATAGGAATAGAAACAAAGGGACTAAAGTTGGTATAGTGGGGTATGGCACAGGGATGTAGGGATTGGTATATGGAATGGGAATGTCAGAATGAGGGGGGTGGTATTGGGATGTAGGAATTAAGATGATCAAATAGGGGTAAGCATGGGAGCTCTGGGCAAAGGGAAAGTGTCTACTTTGTTCCCTCAGAGCTAAGCTGGGCAGGTCGGCTACGCCATGTGGTCATTGGTGTCCTGAAGGGCTTTGCACTCCTTGGCCTCCTCTACCTCTTCATTTGTTCCCTGGATATTCTCAGCTCTGCCTTCCAGCTGCTGAGCAGTGAGTGGCCATGGGCATGACCAGGGGAGGTTTAGGAATCACTAATTTTTTAATTACATTTTTTTCATTTACAAATCAATTTCCTCCCTTCTTCCCCGAACCTCACCTCACCATTGAAAAACAAAGAAAAAAGAAACCCTTGCAATTTAAAGATGGATAGTCAAACAATACAAATTGCTATATTAGCCACATCTAAAACAATATGTCTCATTCTGCACCCTGAGTCCATTCCCTGTCTGTAAGGTGGTGGGTAGCATGCTTCATTATGGGTCTTCTGCAATCACGGTTGGCCATTGGGTGGATCAGTGTTCTTTCAGAAATCTTTCAGAGTTGTTTGTTTTCCAGAGTTGTAGCTGTGGTGTAAATTGTGCTTGTTCACACTTCACTCTGACAGCTCATGCAAGTCTTCCCGGGTTCCACTGGGATCATCTCAGGGATTAGTTTTTTTTAACACTCTCAGACCCTTCTCTCCCTACCTCTCTCCCTCCTGCCCTTTATCTCAGGCAAAGTGGCTGGGGACATCTTTAGGGACAATGTAGTGCTGTCCAACCCCGTGGCTGGGCTGGTCATTGGCGTCCTGGTCACTGTACTGGTGCAGAGTTCCAGTACCTCCTCCTCCATTGTGGTCAGCATGGTAGCCTCAAAGTGTGAGTGACTCTGATCTTCTACCGTGCTCTCAGGTGACCGGGCCTCTCATTTCACAGAAAAATGGACGGATGGGGAGAGGGTTTTGTGGGAGGATTAGGAGGATGGGGGTGGAGGAACAAAGGACCCATATCTGCCCCAATCTCAGGGCTGAGGGTCCAAGAAGTTGAGCTGGGTTTTCTCTTCAGTGTTGACCGTTCAAGCCTCGGTACCGATCATCATGGGAGTCAATGTGGGCACTTCTATCACCAGCACCTTAGTTTCCATGGCCCAGTCGGGTGCCAGGGATGAATTCCGGAGGTGACTGGGGAGAAAGGCTGGAGAGGGGGAAGGTGGGAGGTCCAGAGGCTAGGGAGGGAAAGGCTGGG
The DNA here is from genome assembly GCF_900497805.2 of Vombatus ursinus. Taxonomy (NCBI): domain Eukaryota; kingdom Metazoa; phylum Chordata; class Mammalia; order Diprotodontia; family Vombatidae; genus Vombatus; species Vombatus ursinus. The sequence continues at coordinate 1,802,784 of NW_020940358.1, read as the reverse complement.
GAAGATCTTATGGTTGGGGCTTCCCAGGGCTTGGGAGGGAAGTCTATGGTGGAGACTATTACACAGGGTCATGTGACCTTGGTATTGCAGAGCCTTTGGGGGCTCTGCTGTCCATGGCATTTTTAACTGGATGACAGTGCTGGTGCTGCTGCCCCTGGAAATTGCAGCCAGAGCTCTGGAGAAACTCAGTGGTCTGGTGGTGGGATCCTTTACTCTCAGCCCTGGGGAACAGGCACCTGACATCCTGAAGGTGCTAACACAGCCCCTCACCCATCTCATTGTGCAGGTACCTTCCAGGAAAATTGGGGGAGAGGGATCAGAATCTCAGGGTTACTGGGTTCCCCTTTGAGGTTTAATACACTTGTTAATTAGATAGCTTCCATTTCATTTTTCCTTGTCCTCTTAAGAAAGCTTTAACTAAAGCAACTTAGTTCAATGTTCCTAAAATCAACCTTGGTAAAGTGGTATCTTGATTTTCAAAGAGAGAGAAATATTTAGAATTAGGGTCTATTAAGTCATTGTCCAAATCACAGAGGAACCAGGGAGTTTCTTTTCTTTTCTTTTCTTTTCTTTTTTGGTTTTTTGGTGAGACGATCGGGGTTAAGTGACTTGCCCAGGGTCACACAGCTAGAATCAAGTGTCTGGGCTGAGGTCAAATTGAACTCAGGTCCTCCTGACTCCAAGGCCAGAGCTCTATCTACTGCACCACCTAGCTGCCCCCACCAGGGAGCTTCTTGCATTAACCTTGGCTTCCATGACACTGCTCTGCATTGATTATCTTCCTATCCATCTGAATTCAACTCCTGAGCATTCATTGGTTCATCTTTGTTCTCCTGACTACTAACTGCAAGGAACCCCCAAAGTTCTGTTCTTGACCCTTCTCTCTTCTTTCTACACTTTATTCCTCGATGATTTCATCTCTTCCCATGGCTTCAGTTTTCAACTCTATGCACATGACTCTCAAATCTATACAATCTGTATTATAACATTCGTGAGGGTGAGAGCTATGTCATACTTTGTGCCTATATCTCTAACATCCAACGAAATGCCTTGGACATAGTATGCCTTTAATAAGTGTTTCTTGAGTTGAATTCTTTATCTAGCTCTGATTTCTTCCTTTGAGCTCCAGCCCCACGGCTCCAGCTCTTTCCAGTTTACCTCTGCTTTGAAGTACTACCAGCAACTCAAAGGAAATGTGTCCCAAACTGACCTCCTCATCTTCCTCTCAAGCCCATCCTTTCCTCTAGTGTCTGCTTCTGTTGATGGTACTACCATGCTCCCAGTTAGCCAGTTGACTTTAACTCTTTCCTCTCTTCTATCTCTCACATCCAATCTATTCCCAAGTCCCATTGACTGGGGCATAACCTCTTTTCCATCCATTTCCTTCACTCTCTCTCCCCTACTACTGCCACTCTTTTTTACCACTCCATTACCCCTATCTTGGGTTACTGTCATAGCCTCTGATTGGCCACTCCCTGCTTCCAGGTTCTCTTCACTCCTTTCTTCACACAGCTGACTATGGCATCTTCTTCTTCTTCTTTTTTTTTTTTACTGAGGCAATTGGGGTTAAGTGACTTGCCCAGGGTCACACAGCTAGTACGTGTCAAGTATCTGGTCTGAGGCCGGATTTGAACTCAGGTCCACCTGACTTCAGGGCCGGTGCTGTATCCACTGTGTCACCTAGCTGCCCCAACGGCATCTTCTTAATGTGCTGCAAATGACCTTATTTCTCCTCTGTCATTTTTCCTGTTGCCCAGAAGATCCAACACAATAGCCTTTACCTTGGCATTTAAATACCTCCACAAAATGATTCCACCCTACCTTTCTAGCCTTATTTCTGTAACCAGTAGCCTAGAAGCCCTCAAGATCTAAGCTTACACAGACCAGATTCAAGCTTAGAAGAATCCCTAAAAAGGTCATGTTCTCTTTTGGCTGATGCCACCACCCAGAATTTAGTCTGAGAAACTCTCCAAATATAGCTCCTTTCTAGGTTTATTTGGGGCAGCTAGGTGGCACAGGGGATAGAGCACTGGGCTTGGAATCAGGAAGACTCATCTTCCTGAGTTCAAATCCAGCCTCAGACACTTATTAGCTGTGTGATCCTGGGCAAGTTACTTGATACTGTTTGCCTCAGTTTCCTCATCTGTAAAATGAGCTGGAGAAGGAAATGGAAAATCACTCCAGTATCTTTGCCAAGAAAACCCTAAAACAGGGTCATAAAGAGTCAGACATGACAAAAACGACTTAACAACAATAAAAAGGTTTGTTTGATTCTTATTTGGAAGTATCTCTCTGGAACTACCTATTTGGAAGTAAATATCTATCTGGAAGTATCTATTTGGGACTACTATCCCTAGCATGATGCGAGTTAAGGCAGCTTGTCCAAGATTGAGCTACATAAGTACATCTCAGCTTCATGCTAATTAGTAGGCCTTCTTCAACCATCTCAACTGAGAGATGCACTGGTTGTGGCTTACTATATAGCCTCTCTATCTTCTGAAACTCCAGTATAAGTCAATAGGTAAACATGGCTCTCATCTAAATGCTGACAGGTCAGTGAGTTCACTTTTATAGGCCAGCACAAAGGTTATTTCCACTCAAGAGAACGCATATTCTGGAGCGTAAGCCAACCAAATCATGAGAGACAGTGTGGTGTGGTAGATAGGGTGCTGAATTTGGAGTCAAGAAGACTTGGGTTCATTTCTAGTCTCTGACATGTACTAGCTATGTGACCATGGAGAACTTATTTAACCTCTCTAAGCCTCAGTTTCCTCATCTGTAAAATGAAGTCGGTGGGCTTATTGATTTCTAAGCTCCCTTCTAGCTCTAAGTTTATTACAGTATGCTCTTGAGGGTCACCCTAGACATTGAAGCCCATTCCTTAGAAGGCATGTAGAGGTGGCTCCAAACCAACCAATTCATTTTGGAGGCCGTCCCAAAATCACTTAGGAGTTGTCTTGTTTTTCCTTTTAAGGTGCCATCCCTCTATGGAGAGGCGGTGGTAGTGATTGATCTTGTTTTTGTGGCTGTTGTTACTACTGCTGCCGTTCAGTCATTTCAGTCACATCTGACTCTTCATGACCCCATTGTGGGGTTTTCTTGGAAAAGATACTGGAGTGGTTTTCCATTTCCTTCTCCAGCTCATTTTACTGATGAGGAAACTAAGGCACAGACAAACGTTTGAAACAAAGCTCCTCTAGTTGATTAGTGAGCCCTCCTGATCAATCTCTTACATTTCATAATTCACATATTCTAGATTCCAACAAATGAGAACACTAAATATTCCCTAATCTCTTCCTATATTCTTCTGCCTCTGTGAATTTACTAAGGTCCCCTCCACCCCTTCTAGCTCTCCCTGGAATGAACTGTTTTCTCTACTTCATCTGTCAAAATCCCTTATTTCTTTGAAGGTAGGTCTTAAATGTTACCTTCCTCATGAAGCCTTCACTCATTCCCCAGATGAAAGTGGTCTTTTCTAATTCAAATTTTCTTAGAGTACTTCACCTGAATCTCTTTTCTGAACTTACCACATTCTCCCTTGTCTCATTCCCCAATTGTCTCTATACTTGTCTCTTCCCCAATTGGACTGTAAGGTCCTTGAGGGCAGGAGCTATCATTTTTCATCTTTGCATTCCTACTGCAGAACACAAGGCCTTGCACATAATAGGAACTTAGTTGAATGAATAACTGAAGGAATGGGCATTGAAGTCTCATTATATTTACCCATTGATTTATGGTTACAACTGTGAAATCTTTCCCCCTTTTTATCTCCTATGAACTCTTTAAATCAAGTGGGCATACTTCGCCAACTATGCTGGTTATTTTTCACAAGGTTTCTGATGGCTAGCGGGGGCAGTTCTAGGGAATCATGAGGGACCTATGTGTGTGTGTGTGTGTGTGTGTGTGTGTGTGTGTGTGTGAGTGTGTGTGTGTGTGTATGGGGGGGAGAGAGACAGAGAGACAGAGAGAGAAAGGGAGGAAGAGAGGGAGGGATAGGGAGGGAGGTGAGGGAAGAGGAGGGGAGGTTACCCAGCAGGTGGCTGATGCCAGTGATAGGACAAGGGCTGAGGCTAGCCTCCCTCACTCACTGTTCTGGCCTGGCCCTCCACAGCTGGATCCTAATGCTATCTCAGACAGTGCCACAGGCAACGTGACCAATAGCATCATCAAGCAATGGTGTGACACCGAGAAGATGGTGAGGACACATCCTAGGTCACAACCAGACCCCTATCTCCCAGGCATTGTCTGTCAAAGAGAATCCACTTCCTCAGGGTTCCTCTAATCCAAGGTTCTTAACCTGAAGTTCATGAATCCCTAGATTTCAGGGGGTCCATAAACTTGAATGGGAAAAAAATACTTTATTTTCATTAATCTCTAACCGAAAATTTAGCATTTCCTTCAATTTAAAAAATACCATTCTGAAAAGAAATTTTAACCAGATTGCCAGTGTTCATCCTGGCCCTCTGACCCTGGGCCTCTTCCCAATTTAGCTCTGATCCCTGCCCCTTTCTAACCTGGCCCTCTGACCCCAGAACACTCCCCAAACCCAGCCTTATGTACCCCGACTCTCCCAGTATTGCCCTCTGACTCATTCCTAATCCAAACCTCTGACCTCTAACCCTTCCTGTGACCACCTGACTCTAACCTAGACTATGGAGCCTATTCATGTGAAGAACATTAGTGAATGCAGTACACAGTTCTGCTTCCCCTGCGGGGACCAGCTTTGCCAAGGGAGGAATGTCACAGTCAACATGAAGCCTTGTGAGAAACATCCTCTTTGAACATCTCCTTGACTCCCTTTCTCATCCCCACAGGCCCCCTTTTCAGCCTTAGCCCAGTCCTCGCTGATCTATACATTGTGGGGGGTGGGGTATGCCTCTCTTAGGTCACCACCTTTTTGTGGGATCATCCCTTAATGACCTGGCCATTGGCTTCATCCTGCTGGCTGGCTCTTTACTCACCCTCTGCTCTGGCCTAGTCCTCATTGTCCGCCTACTCAACTCCATCCTTCATGGCCAGATTGCCCAGGTCATTCGAAAAGTCATCAATGCTGGTGAGGGGGAACTGGGATTGGAGGGGAGGGGGCAGTTGAAAAGGGTGAAATGGAAGGCAGGGGCAGAGAGAGGGGAGTCACCATCAGAGGGAGGAACATGGGAGGGAGAGATGGGGATTGGAGGGAATTAGTTTGGAGACTGGGAAAAGAAGCAGAAAAATCAAGGCGACATGGTGCATTGGTAAGAATATAGGACTTTTTGAGCTAGGAAACATGGGCTTAAGCTTTCTGCCACTAAACTCACTCTGTGAGGTTGGGAAAGTTACTTGACCTCTCTGAGGCTCATCTAGAAAACGGGGATGATAGTAATTGAACTATCTGTCTTGAAAGATTTTAGTGAGAACCGAAAACAATAATGTAAAAAAAACACAAACCCTAAAATGCACTATCAGAAATTATTACAATCATTATTATACTAATAGTGGTAATATACTGTTACTACTTTTGTGAATGTGGTCATTCTCTGAGCCTCAGTTTCCTCATTTACAAAATGGGGAAAATAATACACTACTTTATGGGTCTGCTCTCAGGAAAGTGCTTTATAAACTGTAAAGTGTTATATACATTGCAAATTCTGTTGTTAATATTCTTACAATAACTTTAATGTTTCCTTCTTTTTGATTCCTGCAGAGTTCCCTTTCCCTTTTGGATGGCTTAGCGGTTACCTGGCCATTGTGGTTGGTGCTGTTATGACCTTTGTGGTCCAGAGCAGCAGTGTATTCACTGCAGCTATTGTTCCCCTGATGGGTAAGTAGAGAAGCCTCACTGTGCCAGTGATGGTGCTTGGAATGGGCTGGGAGAGGTATGTGAGGTCCTGGTTCAGTTCAATTTAGTTCATCTCAATAAACACTTACTAAGTGCCTGTTATGTATAAGACACTGTACTAGGTGCAGAGGACAGGAAGACAAAAAAGCCAGTTTCTGCCCTCAAGGAGCTAATATTCTACTAGCTACATGTCTACAGATAAGTAAATCCAAGAAACTTGGAGGCGCACTGACAATGGAAATTGGTTGGTGGGAAGGCAGGGAAGTCAAGTACCAGAACAGGTTGTATCTGGGAGCTGAGTTGAGCTTTGAAGGGAGTTAGGAATTCTAGGAGGCAGAGTCCAGTAGAGAGTGCATAAAGATGGGAGACCGATATTTCTGTGGCAAGACACAAAGACAGGAAGTGGAAAGTTGAATTCAGCAAACAACAGTAGACCAATTTGGCTGAAATAAATCAGGGAGAGAAAAAGACTGGAAATGAGGAGGTCTATTAGGAAGCTTTTCAATAGTTCATTTGGTTGGTGATGAGAGTCGAAACTAGGGTGTCCATGGGAGTGGTGTGAAAAGGGCAGCCTGAAGAGATGTTGTGGGGCGTAGAATTGATAAGACTTAACAACTGCTTAGATAAAAAGGAAGCAGAAATGGTGAACTTAGGTAACAGGAAGAGTGGTGGTACCTCAATGGGAACAAGGAAGTTTGGAAAAGAGATGGGCTTAGTGGGGAAGACAATGAATTCCCTTTAGGACATGCTAATTTGGAGATACTGATTGGAGATGTAGGTAGAAGTTTCTAGCAGGTAGTTGATGATCAGCAAATAGAGTTCAGGCAAGAGATTAGTGGCAAATGTATATTCATCCATTCATCAAGCACTTATTAAGCACTTAGGAGATAAAAAGACAAAGATTAAACAGTTCCAGTCCTTTAGAAAAGATATAAATTTTGAAGAGATATTGATTTGGGAGTCATGTTTGTTGTAAAGGTGTTCTAAATGAGTATGTAGGAGCTGATGCAATCACCAAAAACAGGTGCAGAGAGAGAAGGGAAGAGGACCCAGGGCCAGCCTTGAAGAGACATCCATACAGTGTGTCGGGAGATGGATGAAGGTCTAACAAAGGGAACTGAGAAGGAGTGGTCAGATAGATAGGAGGAGAACCAGTAAACAGAATTGAAGTCAACAAAGTACAGTAAAAGGATGCAGAGAGGTCAAGCAGGATAAAGCTTGGTGGGGGTGGAGATGGGGGTGGGAGTGGGCAAGGAGGAAACAGTTGGATGCAGCAGTTATTGCTGGTAATATTGGAGAGAGCAATGAGGATCGATAGGGTTGCGATTCAGATTGCAAAGAATTAGAATGCAAGTGTCAGTCCAGGAAATGGAGATACTGAATACAGATGACTTTTTTTCCTAGGAGTTTGGCTGTAAAAAAAGAGAAGATACTATCTTGAGGGGATGAAAGGCTTTTTTTTTTCCAGTGAGGCAATTGGGGTTAGAATTAGGAATTCAAAGGTAGAGAATAGTACATAGTTGGACTGATGAGACAGTGGGTCCAAGACAATGAAGGGAAGAAAGAGAAACCAGTTCAGGGGTTTTGATTCACAGACAATGAGAAATAAAGAGACTGAAGGTTGTAGTGGGAATAAAGAATGGATTCAGAAGGAGGCAAAGGTAGGGATAGAAAGATAGAAGGTCATGGTCAGAAAGGAATTTCATGATTCAGAATCATGGAAGTAGCACAATCATGGGTGTTGAATAAATGATTGTTGAATTGAGTCGAATGTCTTTTGGTGAGATCTAAGATTTGTCCTTCCTTCTGGGTGACTGAGGTAGAGTGAAGGTACAGGTTATAGAAGTTGAGAGAATTAAGGATCTGGGGTACCAAGGTATTTAAGGGGGCATTAAGATGTATATTGAATGCAAGGATCTAGGCCATCTCCAAAAATCTCATGATGGAAAATGCTATCCACATCCAGAGAAAGAATTATGGAGTTTGAATACAGACAGAAGCATACTATTTGCTCTTTTTTTAAAATTTTGTTTTGTTTTGTTTCTTCTTTCTTGTGGCTACTCCTATTGGTTCTAATTCTTCTTTACAACATGACTAATGTGAAAATACGTTTAATAGGAATGTATATGTAGAGCTTATATCAGATTGCATGTCATCTTGGGGAGGGAGGGGGAGAAAATTTAAAACTCAAAAGCTTATAGAGGTGAATGTTGGAAACTAAAAATAAATTAATAAAAAAGAAGCTCAAAAAAGATGTATATTGCAGTCTCTGGGTAAGAAGGCAGAGATTGGAGTAGAAAGAAAGACTGAACAGGTACTGAACTCCTTGAGGAAGAAGGGAGAATGACCCAGAAGCTGATAGGTAACTGTGGCCAGGTTCTAGCCAGGATGATATAGATAGGCCAGGTGAATATCAAAAGGAGAAGAGGTTGCTGAGTGATGATGTGAAAGGGATGATGATGTCTAGAAGAGACAGTGAGATGTAATAATTTTTCTTTTGAGACTGTGACTCCCTGTCTTGCTAGTCTGAGAGTACAGTGGCCACTTGTGGATCTGATTCCCACTACTGATCAACACAGAAGTTTTAACTTGCTCAGTTTTTCTCCTTGAGCCCCCTTCCCCACCCTCAGCCTAGTGCCCTTTGCTCCTGAGAGCTCACTATATTGGTACTAGACTTAGTTAATCCCCTTAGCATGGACTTTAGTCCTACTGCTGCTCAGAACTCCCAAACTCAAGCAATCAAGGGAATCACATTCCTTAGTAACAGGGACTGCAGGAATGCACCACCACACTCAGGTGCAAAGATTATTCTCACTCCTATTGGCTCAGGATGTGGGGGCAGGACAAAAGAAGTACCTAATACTGGAGATGATAACCAGGGAAAGAACTATTTAGAGGGAACCAGTTTTCCCAGAAGGCAAGAAGTTGGAAGGAATGTGAGAGGAAGATGTAGGGGATAAAGTGATAGAAGAGGGGTTCTAGATGGCACAACATAAGGAGAGGGCTGCAAAAACATGATATTGTCTTGTAAGACTACTTCATGAATTCTGAAGCTCAGCTTTAGTAAGGAAAGTCATGAAAAGGTTTGGGGTGTGTGTGTGTGTGTGTGTGTGTATGTGTGTGTACAGGGGTGTTTTGCTATAGTGGGAAAAAGAAGATCAAATAAGGGATAGATCTGTTGCTTGGGTGAATGGGATTATAATCAATGATAGAGAAAACAGAGGTTCTCAGTTCTTGCTCTATTTCTGTATTCTCTACCAAGAAAAATTGTCTTTGGACAGAAAAAATGATGAGTAGGTGACGCTCCTGATAAGTAGGGAGATAGCAAATTGGCCTAGCATAAGCAGTATTCTGTGAGGACCAATGTGAGCCACTGTGAAAGATATGGAGAGAGTGAAAGCCATCATTGAAGTAGAGAAAGCCAAAGGTTATCCTGGTTTTCAAAGAAAGAGAATAGAATGGTTTTTACAAGCTATTAGCAACTGGCTTGACTTCAATTCCAGACAAAATTATAGAATGCGTTTTTAAAGGGAACACCTAGAAAGGAAGCAACAATCACAGAAAGTATGGTTTCATCATGAGCAGGTTTTGCCAGGCTGAATTAATTTCCTTTTTGACAGAGTTATGAAAGTAGTAACTCAGGGAATTACTAAAATTTTATCAAAGCATTTGAAAAAGTATCTCATGATATTTTTTGTGGACAAGATTAAGATTCATGGACTAGATTGGGGTTCTTAGCTTTTTTGTGTCATAGACCCTTCTGGCAATCTAGTAAAACCTGTGGACCCCTTCCCAGAATAATGTTTTTAAATGCATGAAATAAAATACATAGGATTATAAAAGAAAGTAATTATTCTGATCTACAGTTATTAAAAAAATTTTTTTTGGAGGGGCTAGGCAATGGGGTTAAGTGACTTGCCCAGGGTCACATAGCTAGTAAGTATCAAGTGTCTGAAGTCGGATTTGAACTCAGGTCCTACTGATTCCAGGGCCAGTGCTCTATCTACTGCACCACCTAACTGCCCCTAAAAAAAAATTTTTTTTTTAAACAAGTTCACAGATTCCAGGTTAAGAATCTCAGGAGATGAGAGTACAGCAATTGGACCCAGCATTGGTTGAATGCCTAGACCCAAAGAAGCAAGTAGTTTGATATCAACATGGAAGGAGGTGTCTAGTGGAGGGCCTTCAGTGCCTGGATTTTTGCTGTGGAATGTCTCCCTTTGTTCTCGGTGGTTAGCTTTGAATTTGCAGGGTATGTCATTTGGGGTTGCAGTGTTAATTCCTTTGCTTCTTGAATGTGCCCAATGATGTCAAACTCAAGTAGAAACTGATACCTTTGGGCTACATAATGACTTAGAAAACCACAAATGAATATTATTATGTTGGATAGTATTTTTACTTATATTGTTAAATGTTTTCCAATTACATTTTAATTTGATTGGGCTGCACTCAGGAGTTTTGCTGACTGAAAGTTTGACACCTCTGTGTTGAACTATTCCTTTCTGATACTTCTAGTGGATATACAATAATTTTGTATTATTCTAATTTCCTGTCCTTTCTATCTGAAGGTCTTTATCTTGGCCATTTGTAGAATTTATTTGTCATTAGAATTGTTCCATTTGATCACTATGTGTCTCAGCATTTGAAGGGTAGGGTTTTGTTTTGTTCTGTTTTCTGGAGACAATTTGTGAACTCTTTTAATTGGTGCTTTGTTTTCTGTATTCAAAGATTTGGAGCAGTTTTCTTGTATTATTTCCTTCATTATAGTGTTCAGCCTTTTTTATTTGTCACATTCTTCTGGGAGACCTGTGATCCTTAAGTTGCTTCTGCATAGCCTATCTTCAAGGTCAATGACTTTGTCTTGTGGAGAGATCATGTGCTCTTTTAATGTGGTTGTCTTTTGCTTCTCCTTGCCAGATTTCTCTCTATTTCAGTATTCCTTCTTTCCAAATATGTTAAATCTCTTTTGCTTCCTTGGGGAAACTTTCCACTGTGGATTTGACCTTTTCTAATCTGCTAATTGGGTATTTTATTACTTACATTGAGAGCTATAACTTCTGGAATACATTAATTCCTAATTTCTTCTCTAATGGATTTAATTTCTCTTTTGAATCATTCTGGAATTTCTTGTTTTGGTTCTGTGTTTCCTCAGGTTTCCTGAGGCAGCTAGGTTGTACAATGGTTACGGCACTGAAACTGCACTCAGGAAGACCTGAGTTCAAATTTGGCCTTAGACCCTTACTATCTGTATGACTCTGGGCAGGCCACAACCTCTATCTGCCTCAGTTTTCTCATCTCTAAAATTGGGATAATATTAGCCCTTGCCTCCTAGAATTGTTGTAAGGATAAAATGAGAAAATAATTTTAAGGGGCTTTGCAAACCTTAAAGTACTATATAAATGCTAGCTGTTATTGGTTAACTGTCATTTGTCTTGCAATATTTGTTAAGAGAGCTCTATGATCTCTTTGAGGGTTTAGTATTCATATTTCCTTCTAGTTTTAAGTTCCCCTCTATTAAATTTTCTTCTTGAAATATTTGGTGTTTTAGCCTTTCTCCTTATATTTCTCTGTCATCCCCACTATGATTCCCCTCCCTTTTCTGGAGGGTACATTGCTGGGGCTGGACTATAAAGCTGCCTTGGTCCCCTTCCACATGGAGGGACTTAGATTTCACTGGCCTTGGTTACTGCCTTCAATAGCCTTTTAGGGAACAGGACTGGCCCCAGCTAAGTTTCAGTCCCCTTTCCTTCAGATCTAGTACAGCCATTCATACTGGCCCTATACCCTAGGTTCTTCCTTGGCTGTTCTCTTTTCTGGCTGAGCTGAATCAACATCTTCCACTTTTTTCAGGGTAGAGACAGGGTGTAGAGGCTGTTCCTAATAGTTTCTGTAGCAGGCAGAAAGTACTACTCATTTCTCCCTTTCCTTTCCCTCCTCCTCACATAGTGGGAGAGAATGGGTACTTGAGGTGGGAGGAGATGGGCATGGGGATGAGGCATGCCAGAAAAGTCTCTGCAGTGAGAAGGCATACTAATATGGGCTCCAGATCCAAGCCTGTGGGTCAGGTCAATTTGTGTGTCCTTTCTAGGAGGGTGGAGGTTTGTGGTGGGCATTTTAAAGATTAATACTATCCAGTGCTAATTCATAGGGATTTTTATCATGTCAAGGTTCTCTCTTTTTTGTCATGTTGGTCCAGCTGTAACTGTTGTATATCTGGCACATAATTCCTCTTTTTTTGGAGAATTAGTGGGGACTAGGGAAGATGTTCAGTTTGCTACCTGTTGGTCTCATGACCAGAAAGTTGTACCTTTGCACTTTAACATTTTTCCAATTATTTGGATAAAGGAACAGATGGCCTAATTATCAGATTTGTAGAGGGGTTTTTTAAACTGGGAAGAATGGCTAACACATTGGATGACAACTTCAGGGTTCAAAAGAATACAGACAAGGGGGCAGCTAGGTGGAGCTGTGGATAGAGCACCAGCCCTGGATTCGGAAGGACCTGAGTTCAAATTCGGCCTCAGACACTTACTAGCTGTGTGACCCTGGGCAAGTCACTTAACCCCATTGCCTAGCCATAAAAAAAAAAAAAAAAGAATACAGACAGGTCAGAACACTGGGTGAAATCTAAAAAGGTAAAGTTCAAGAGGGGTAAATGTAAAATATTTGTGCAGTGAGGTGGCCCAGTGGATAGAGCACTGGGCTTTGAGTCAGAAAGACTCTCATTTTCTAGAGTTGAAATCCATCCTCAGACACTTACTAGCTGTGTGACCCTGGGCAAGTCACTTAACCCTGTTTGCCTCAGTTTCCTCATCTGTAAAGTGAGCTAGAGAAGGAAATGGCAAACCACTCCAGTATCTTTGCCAAGAAAACCCCAAATGGGGTCACATAGAGTCAGATGTGACTGAAATGACTGAACAACAACGACAAATGTAAAATATTATATTGGAGTTCACAAATCAACATCAAAAGTGTAAGACTGAGAAAATGTGGCTACGCCGCAGTTCATCTGAAAAATCTTTGGGGAGTTTTAATGAGCTATAAATTCAGTATGATTCTATAGTGTGATCTGGCAGCCTCCCCAAAAGTTAAAGCAATTTTAGCCTGCAATAAGAGGAGCATCATGTCCAGGACCAGGGGAGTGTTAATTTCTCTGTATTCTACCCTCATCAGAGCACATCTGTAGTACCGTGTTTCATTCTGAGCACATTTTAGGTAGGACATTCATAAACTGGAAAGGGTCCAAAGAAAGGCAACTAGGATAATGAGGGGCCTTGAGTTCATGCCGTGTGAGGATTAGTTGAAAGAACTAAGGGTGCTTACCCTGGGGGAGGAGGTGGGTATGATAGTTATCTTCAGGTATTTGGGCTGTCACGTGGAAAAGGGATTATTAGACTTGTTCTGCTTGAGTGCAGGCCCCAGAGTTCAGAACTAGGAGCAATGGGTGGACTCTGCCTGATATAGGGGAAAACTTCCCAACAGTTACAGCTAGTCAAAAATGGAATAGGCTTGGAACAGTCAGGTGGTGCAGTGGATAGAGCACTAATCCTGGAGTCAGGACAACCTGAGTTCAAATTAGACCTCAGACACTTACTAGCTGTGTGACCCTGGGCAAGTCACTTAACCCTAATTGCCTCCAAATTAAAAAAAAAATGGAATGGGCTACTGTGGGAAGTAGTGGCTTCCCCCTTCATGAAGGCCTTCAAGTGAAGATTGGATGACCTCTTGTTAGGTATGTTGTAGAAGATATTTTTGTTTACACATGAGTTGAATGAGATGGCTTCTGAGGTCTTTTCCAACTCTAAGATCCTGGGACAATGACTCTCAACCATATGAACTAGGGGAAGATGGAGTGGGAGTTTGATAGCCATAAGCCAGGGAAAATATTAGATGACTTATACTCCCACTATCCAGGGTCTTATAATGAAAGAAGGTGGCAGCAGAGAGATTTGGTCCAGAATTGATGGGGTCCCCAGGGCCCTTCTGGACTCACACTTCATTTGCCTCATCCCAAGGCGACAAGTGGTGATGCACACCCAGAAAATTCAGAATCATGTGACTGCAGAATTTGACAGTCAGAAGGGACCTCCATGGGGGTCCAGTCAAGCACAAACAAAGAGGGGGGCCATCTACCTCTCAAAACAATCCGTTTTATTTTCGAACAGCTCTGAGTGTTTAGGACTTTTTCTTAACTTTTCAGGCCTAAATTTGCTTCTTTGTAACTTCCACCTGTTACTTCTGGTTCTGCCCTCTGGGGCCAAACAGGGCAAATCTAATAATCCTCTTTCCACATGATAGCCCTTCAAATATTTGAAGACAGCTAGCATGTCCTCCCCCTACATCTTCTTTCCTCCAGGCTAAACATTTCCAGTTCCTTCCAACAATGCCCATGTGACATGAACTAAATCCTGCTTTACCATAGCTCTTTGCCATACTAGCTTCTTTCCTCTGGACATTCTTATTACCAATATACTTAAACTATGGCAGGTAGAACTTAACACAGTGCTGCTCCACATGAAACCTGACAGGGTAGAGAACAGTGGGACTACCAACTTCTCTTCCTTCTCCCTCTTCTTCTCCTTCTCCTTCTTCTTCTATGGGTTAAGTGACTTGCCCAGGGTCACACTATCTAGTAAGTGTCTGAGGTCACATTTGAACTCAGGTCCTCCTGACTCCTAGGTTGGTGCTCTACCCACTGTGCCTCCTAGCTGCCCCACCAACTTCTCAGTGCAGCACAAAATTGTATTAACTTTCTTGTCTGAAATATCTTATCACTGACCTACATTTTGAGCTTCAGATACATTAAAACTCCCAAATATGTTTTAGACAAATTGCCATCTAACACTTTCTTCACTTTTTACCTGTAGTATGTAGGCTCTGAGCTACTTTGCCAAACCACATTTGTTCTAGTGGGTCAGGTCCCCAAAATGAGCCTACTACTCTTCTTGGGGTTCTAAGGGCAAAACCCTGAAAGGCTGAAGACATCTAACACTATTGCTATTGAGCCCCTATCTATGTGTTCCTCCCAATATCAATGTTCATCAATTAACATCTCCACAATATCAACTGACCACTTGATCTCTCGTCCATTTGAATTAACCAACTAATACCAATTAGCTTTCACAAAGCAACATTCACTGAGAAGGCTGAAGTACAACAGTCTCCTAAACCTGGAACACTCTCCTCTCACCACACCCATTCATCTCCTAGAAAGGATGAGCTCCAACATAAAGTGGTAACTATTGAACATTCACTCGACCAAATCTGCTTCTGGGAGTGGCATAGGTGATAGACACATCATTCCCTTGCTTGAAGGACATCATGTATTGACTGCTAGGTCAATTCATTGTTGGGCCGGGTCCAGCAGGTGTCTCCTCAGGGCTGGGTCCTCACTGGACTCAGCTGCCGCTGCTACTGGCAGATTCTGCTTCGGATTCCAGTCTCTGGACCTCTGGTAGTTCTTGAACCTTTTGAAGCTCACACAAGGTCATACATGGGTCAGTTCTGTCTCTGACACTTATTTCAAGCCTAGGACCAGAAAAGACTACATACCACAGAGATAGAAAGCAAGGTGGCACCATGTATTCATGGCAAGGTGGGGAAAGAAGGCAGCCATCAGGCCATAGCAGCAGTTTTTTGCTTTGTTTGACATTAGCAAAGATGGTGTTTATCCATCAGTTTCCAGACTTTTGTATGCATACTCAATTCTGGCTCAGCATCCAATTAAAAGGCTTTTTTTTTTTTTTTTGGTCACCACACAGTAAACAGATAGGATACAGCTAAGAAGATATTTGTGCATTCAGTTCAGTCATTTTTCAGTTGTGTCTGACTCTTCATGACCCCATTTGGGTTGGTTTTTTTTTGGCAAAGACACTGGAGTAGTTTGTCATTTCTTTCTCCAGACCGTTTTACAGATGAGGAAACGGATGCAAACAGGTTTTAAGTGACTTGCCCAGGGTCCCAGAGCTAATAAGTGTCTGAGACCAGATTTGAACTCAGGAAGAGGAGTCTTCTTAACTCCAGGCTCAGGACTCTATCCACTGCACCATCTAACTGCCCCACATACCTGTGATACTTTGAAGCAAGGAATGGGCCCCTCTGTCATACTTCTAGAAGTAAGCTTACCAAGTCAGATAGAGATATATTGCATGTTCTAAGGATCTGGTCTTCAGAGCTTACTTGTGAAATAGATTTTTTTAATACCAAAGTATAAGACTTTCTATTTATTCTTATTGAATTTGATCTAATTAGATGCAGTCCAATTCTCTAACCTGTAAAGATCTTATTGGATCCAGACCCTCTCATGTATTGTGTTGTCTGTCCCACCCAGTTTATGTCATGTACATTTACTAAGCCTAATATCTTTGCTCTTCCAGTCATTGATTAAAAAATGTTAGCACAGGACCAAGTACAGATTCCTGGGCTATTGTACTGGAGACCTCCTGCCCCATTGACGGTGCACCTCCAACAACTACTCTTTCAGTCAGTTCTCTAACTAGTTCAGAGTCATCTAACTGAATTATTGTCTAGTTCACACCTCTCCACTTTCTTCACTAGAATAGTCCAGTGAGGTACTTTATTCAAAACTTTACTAAAATCCAAGTAAACTCTAGAGAATTCCCCTCATCTACCAGGTTGGTAATATTGTCATAAATGGAAATTAGATTAGTCCGCCATACTCTGTTCTTGAAGAAACCATTCTGGCTCTCTGGATTCAGTTACTGTTTACCTCTCTAGATATTCATTATCTGTTTAATGACCTCCTCCAGAATTTTCCCCAGAGTCAATGTCAACCTCATTTGGCTATAGTTTAAGATCATTTCCTTCTCTTTTTTCAAAATCAGAAAAACATTTGCCTTTCTCCAATTCTGAGGTTCCTCTTCTATTTTCCCTAATCTTTCAAGTATTACTCACCTTGGCTCAGCAATTATACCTGTCATTTTTTTCAGTACCTAAAAATGGTGTTCATCTGTACCAGATAACTTAAACATATCAAAGGCAACTAGGTATTCTAGACATTAAACTAGATATTAAATCTCCTTACTTATCTTGGATATTAACTCTGTTAGCTATTTTTGTTCTGTCATTTCCAGTGCAAAGGTCATTTGCCTTGGCAAAGAAATAAGAATTGAGCAACTTTGCTCTCTCTTGTTAGTTTATCACCCTCCCGTTCATTCTTTGATGCTCCTTTTCTCTCAGTAGAGTTTTCTTCAGCTTTCCTTGCCAGCCTCAGCTCATTATGAGGTTTAGCAGTTTTGGGCATTTGTTTTTTCAAAACCATATCATATTCTTCAATCCATCCTCTGTTATCTAGCCTTGTTTCTGTCTTCTGTACATTTCTTTTAAAAATCTAAATTGGTTGGTGAGTTCCCTGTGCATCCACATCATTGTCTTCACATAAATCTTTTTTTTTTTTTCTCCTTGGAATTATTTCCCTTTGTATCATTAGACTTTATTCTTATGAAGCTTCTAGATTGTCTTCCCCTATATATTTTTAGTCCATTTTTAGTCATCTGCACCCTTTGAGATGTGCTTTCCCCAGATCTAGGAAGCATGTTAGACTATGCCCAAATTTTCTCTCCTTCTCTATCAAAGACTCTAGGAGACAGTAGTCATTTTTCTCCAGTTTCCCTATTGTTGCCACCCTCCCTATCAGTGAAAATCAGATCCAGAACAGAATTTCCCCTTGTTGGTTCCTCCACATTTTGAAGGATGGAGTTATCACTAAGGCAAGTCAAGAAATTATTAGTGTCTCTGGATTCATTAGGAGACAGAGCTGCAGCAGAAGTCTGGATCATTAAGTCCCCTATCAATACTATATTATATGTCTGTGCCAAGCTGGTAATCTGTTTCCTAAACCCCTCATCGATTTACTCTTCATTTCCAGGTGGCCTGTAGTATATACCGAAATGACCAATTCACTTCTATTTTTTCCTTCTATTTTTCCTTCTATTGAGAAGAATCATCCAAATAAATACTCTTTACCATTCTTTCTTCCTCTGGTGTCTGGATTTCCTCACATACCTTCTTAATATTCAATACTACCCTCCACCCTACCTTTTATCTATCCTCTTTCTTTTTGGATAAGCAATACCTTTTTAGAACTTTAGTCTACACATTGGTTTCATCACACTAAGCCTCAGCAGTATCTATGAAGTCAAATTTGCTTCCTCACATTAAGACTTCTAGTTTCTCTTTTTCCTACCTAAACTTTAGACATTTGTGTATAGACACTAGATGCCTTCTCTCTATGATATCTAGCTTGTGGTATATACGTAGATAGCCTTTTCCTTCCCCTATCTCTTTTTGGCTTAAAGACTTTTTGATTAGATTTGCAAGATATCCAGTAAGTACATTCTTACAAGTCTTGGTTAGGTGTACTCCATCACTGTCTGGGAATCCGTCATCCTGAGATTTTAAGCAATGGTTCAGAAGTCCAAATCCTATTCTCAGACACCACCTTCTTGGCCAGTTATTCACTTTCCAAGTTAACTTTTCTCTTCATCCATTACCTTCAATGACAACAGCAAGGAAAATACAATCTGTGCCTCTGTGGTCTTCAGTTTCTTGCCCAAGACTTCATCATGGTTGGCCATACTTTTTAGATTCCTTTTGGCAGTATCATCTATGCCTGTATGAATCACCAGAAGTGGAGAATAGTCATCTGTTTTGTTAAGTCTAGGGAGGTTCTCTATTAGGCCTTGGATATATACCCTGGAAAGACAACAGATCTGTCTGTTGTTGCCCTTGGGTCCACAAACAGAGGCCTCAGGACCTCTGAGTGGCCAATCACCCAATACAGCCACACTTCTCTTCTTCTTCTGACCCTCAATGGGAGATCTCTCACTTGAGGGCTTCTGGGATTCTATGACATCATCTTTGAGAGGACATGCAGCTGCTTCCTCCCCAGAGCATCCAGTTCCTTCCTCTTCTGGAAGAGCTCAAGTCTATTTTTAAGTTCTAGTTGTACAGCTGTCCTTTCCCTTTCTCCTCTGTGTAACATTCCTCTACTCTAATATCCTAACAGAGGTCAAATCTTCCTTCTTCCATCTCTGAGCCTCCACAACCCCTCATTTATCTCTCCACTGAAAACATTTCTGTTTTTTTACGAAATATTTCATTGTCCCTAACAACCTGAAATGAGGGGACACTCACTTCACTTTGAAATATAAACATTATTCAATTGATTCAAGTCATTACACATTTTTACCTACTCTGCATTCTGGTTGAGATTGTCAGCTTTTTTTTTTTTTAAACTACTTGTGGATATTTACACCTCACCTAACTAAAACTTTTATTGCATATTATCTCATTTTAATAACTTAACAACCCTATTAAACTTCCTTTCCTTGTAGTCTCAACCACAACTACACAGCTAAACCTCACCTCCCCTTGTGACTTGAATCAACCTGTTTCACCTATTTTCCCCAACTGCTAATCCACTCTGTCAATTTGCTTTACCCACTGATTGCTCAGATTTATTTCGCTTACTTTTTCTTACTTGCCTTATTATATTGTCAGCTACCTTCTCCTTTTTCCTTCTCGGGTTTCCCCCTTCAGGTCCTATTCCCCAAACCTCCTTGATACCCTGCTTTTGCAAGAAACACTTGGCTCCTGGTCAAGATTGGTATGTGAGGCCCTAGTCTTGGATGAGGTCTTTTTAAAAAATTTTAATATTTCATTTTTCCCCCAATTACAATTGTAAAAACAATTTTAACATTATTTTTTTTCAAATTTTGAGTTCCAAATTCTCTCTCCCCTTTCCCTCTCCCTCATTGAGAAGATGAGCAATTTGACACAGCTTATACATGTGTAGTCATGCAAAACACATTTCCATGTAAGTAATTCTATGAAAGAAAACACAGTCAAAAAACCCAAGAAATATAAAGAAAATAAAGAAAAGGTATTTTTGATCTACATTCAGACTCTACCAGTTCTTTCTCTGGAGATGGATAGCACCTTTCATCATAAATGCTACAGAACTGTTCTGGATCATTGTATTGCTGAAAATAGCTAAGTTATTTATAGTAGATCATCATACAATATTGCTATTACTGTGTACAATGTTCTCCTGGTTCTGTTCATTTCACTTTGCATCAGTTCATGTAAGTCTTTCCATGTACTTCTGAGAGCATCCTCCTCATTATTTCTTATGGCACAATAGTATTCCATTATAATCATATACAATAACTTGTTCAACCATTCCCCAATTGATGGACATCCCCTCAATTTCCAATTCTTTGCCACTACTAAAAGAGCTGCTTTAACTATTTTTGTATACACAAGTCCTTTTCCTTTTTGCTTTTTAACCTCTTTTGGATGCAGACCTAGTAGTGGTATTGCTTGGTCAGAGGGTCTGCATGGTTTTACAGCCCTTTGGACATAGTTCCAAATTGCTCTCCAGAATGGCTGAATCAGTATACAACTTCACCAATAGTACATTAGTGTTTTGATTTTCCCACATCCCCTCCAACATTTGTAATTTTCCTTTTCTGTCATATTAGTTAATCTGACAGGTGTGAAGTAGTAGCTCAGAGTTGCTTTAATTTGTATTTCTCTAGTCAATAGTGATTTAGAGCATTTTTTTCATATGACTATAGATACCTTTAATTACTTTGTTTGAAAACTGCCTGTTCATATCTTTTGACCATTTATCAATTGAGGAATGGCTCTTACTTCTATAAATTTGACTCAGTTTTCTATATGTTTGAAAAATGAAGCCTCTATCAGAGAAACTGTAAAAATTTTTTTTCAAAGTAATGATTACCAACTATGTATTTCCCTCCATCCTATTTTCCCCATTTATCCTATTCTCTCTCTTCTTTTACCCTGTCCATTCTCAAAAGTGTTTTGCTTCTGACTTTTACCTCCCCCAAACTACCCTCCTTTCTATCAGCTCCACCCCCTTTTCTTATTCCCTTCCCTTCCTACTTTCCTGTATGGTAAGACAGGTTTCTATCCCCAAGTGAGTGTGTATATTATTCCCTTTCTGAGCCACTTCTGATTAGGGTAAGGTTCATGAGCTCCCCTCCCCATTTCCCCTATTTTCCCCTCCACTGTAAAAATCTCTTTCTGGCCTCTTTTATGTCAGATGATTTATCCCATTCCACCTCTTTTTTTCCCGTTCTTCCAATGCATTCTTCTTTCTCAGCCCTTAATTTTTTTTTTTTTTAGATAATCATATAATCACATTCAACTCACACCTCTACTTCCTGTCTATGTACACAGCTTCTAACTGCCCTAATAATAAGAAAGTTTTTAGGAGTTATAAATATCATTTTCCCATGTAGAAATATAAACTGTTTAATCTTATCAAGTCCCTTATTATTTCTCTTTCCTATTTACCTTTTTATGCTTTTTTTGCATCTTGTATTTGAAAGTCAAATTTGCTATTCTCTGGTCTTTTCATCAGGAATGCTTGAAAGTCCTTTCATTGAATGTCCATTTTTTCCCCTGAAGGATTATACTCAGCTTTGCTGGGAGGTGATTCTTGGTTATAATCCTAGCTCTTCTGCCCTTCAGAATATCATATTCTAAGCCCTTTGATCCTTTAATATAGAAACTGCTAAATCTTGTTATCCTAACTCTGGCTCCACATTATTTGAATTGTTTCTTTCTGGCTGCTTGCAATATTTTCTTTTTGATCTGGGAGATCTGAAATTTGACTATAATATCCCTGGGAGTTTTCATTTGGGGATCTCTCTTTTTTTTTTTAAAAAGACATAGATCTACGAAGTCACTTTTAATGTTTTTCCTCCTCAACAAGATGGTATTGTTGTTTGCCCTTCATTTTCTTTTTTTTTATTAATTTATTTTGATTTATCAGTAATCACTTCCATATGCTTTTGAGTTTAAAATTTTTCTCCCCCTTCCTCCCCACCACCCTCCCCAAGATGGCACACAATCTGATATAGGCTATACATTTACATTCCCATTAAACATATTTTCACATTAGTGATGTTGTAAGTATAAATTAAAACCAATAGGAGGAACCATCAGAAAGAGGAAACAAAACTCAACAGAAGAGAAAAAAAATAGCAATTCAACTTCCATAGTTCTTTCTTTGGATGTGGATAGCATTTTCCATCACGAAGCCTCTGGAGATGTCTTAGACCCTTGTATTGCCAGGAAGAATTAAGTTTATCACTATTAGTCATTGCACAACGTGGCTGTTATTGTGTATAACATTCTCTTGGTTCTGCTCACTTCACTCAGCATCAGACCATACAAGTCTTTCCAGGTTTTTGTGAAGTCAGCCTGTTCATCATTTCTTATAGCACAATAGTATTCCATTACATTCATATATCACAACTTGCTCAGCCATTCCCCAATTGATGGGCATCCCCTCAATTTCCAATTCTTTGCCACTACAAAAAGAGCTGCTATGAATATTTTTGTACATGTGGGTCCTTTTCCCTTTTGTATGATCTCTTTGGCATATAGCCCTAGAGGTACTATTTCTGGGTCAAAGGGTTGGGATCTCTTTCAGGAGGTGATTGATGGATTCTTTCAGTTTCTATTTTACTTTCTGGTTCTAGAATATCAGAGCAGTTTTCCTTGATAATTTCTTGAAGACAATTTCTAGGCTCCTTTTTTTTTTTTTTAATCATGATGTTTAGGTAGTCCAATAATTCTTAAATTGTCTTTCCTGGATTTATTTTCCAGGTCAGTTGTTTTTCCGATGGAATATTTAACATTTTCTTCTATTTTTTCATTCTTTTGATTTTGTTTGATTGTTTCTTGATATCTCATAAAATCATTAGCTTCCACTTGCCCAATTCTAACTTTTAAGGAATTATTTTCTTCAGTGAGCTTTTGTACCTCCTTTTCCATTTGGCCAATTCTGCTTTTTAAGGAGTTCTTCTCTTCAGTGAATTTTTGTGTATCTTTTTCCATTTGGTCACTTCTGCTTTTAAAAGAATTCTCTTGATTGGATTTTTGTGCTTCTTTTACCATTTGGCTTATTCCATTTGTTTTGTTTTTTTTTTTAAGGCGTTATTTTCTTCAGTATTTTTGGTGGCTCATTTACCAAGCTATTGACTCCTTTTTTATGATTTTCTTGCATCATTCTCATTTCTCCTCCCAATTTTTCCTTTATCTCTCTTACTTGATTTTCAAAATCCTTTTTGAGCTCTTCCATAGCCTGAGACCAATTCATATTTTTCTTTCAGGCTTTGGATGTAGCCATTTTGATTTTGCTGTCTTCTGAGTATATGTTTTGATCTTTCTTGTCACCGTAGTAACTTTCTATGTTCAGAATTTTTTTCTATTGTTTTCTCATTTTTCCAGTCTATTTCTTGACTTTTAACTCTATGCTGGAGTGGGGCTCTGCTTCCCAAGCTTCAGGATTTTTGTGCAGCTGTTTTCAGAGGTAATTATGGAGACCTAGTAAGTTTTTGGCTCTTCCAGAGTGGTATGATCTAGGGAAAGGTGTGTTTACTGCTCTCCTGTACTGTGTACTGGTTTGTGAGTGACCACAAGCACTCTTCTCAACCCTAGAACTGTGACCAGAGTCCCTGTTCCCTTGCGGCCACAAGCTCTGCTATGCTAGCATTCCTCCTTGCATTGGGACTGAGACCCAGGACTGTGACCTAAATCCAAGGATAGGCAATGCAACAGAGTCCTGATGCTGGTACCAGCAGAGGAACCCCTGGAAATCTCTTTCTGACCCGTTGTCTGATCACCTTACTGTCTATGGGCTGAGAAGTCTGGAAATCACCACTGCCGCCACTGATTCAGACTCCCTGAGGATTGTTCCTGGTTTGCTGGGGTCCAGTCTGCATTGGCATGGCCTGTGCTGGACTTTGCTACCCTCTCCTGGCGCAACAGACCTTTCCTCCCGACCTTCCAAGTTGTCTTGGGTTGGAAAAGTGTTTCACTCTGTCTTTTTGTGAGTTCTGCCACTCTAGAATTTGTTTAGAGTCATTATTTAAAGGTATTTGGTGGGGTTTAGGAGAGATCCCAGGCAAGTCCCTGCCTTACTCCGCCGTCTCGGCTCTACCCCATGAGGTCTTATCTTGAAGCACTTGGAGCCTGGGCCTGTGATAACTGTAGAGGACTGAGGAATTGTTGCTTATCTCAGATGGTTTGGTGAAACAGGGTTGAGGTAGGAGCTCCTTTGTATGTGGCAACATATTCAAAAAGCCTCCAAATTCAGTCCCTGGGCCCTCGGTAGTAATGGAGTATAAAAGTATTATTTTTTGGATGATTTGGTGTGACCTCTAAATACAGTTCCCTCAGGAGGACAACTCCACTTTCCCATGCACTGTGAAAAAGAAAGAATAGGTGTCGGTCCAGGAGACTTGATGTCATGAGTAGCCCCTAAACTTGCCTGGGCACTTGTCTTGGGAGGAAGAAATGTTGGGATAGGAGTTTTGGTGTCAGGGATGGCCTTTTCCTGCCTCGGCATGTGGTAGTGATGGAAAACTGAAGAAGGAGGTTCTGAAGTGGGTAGGTGAAGATCCTTCTCTAGCCTAGGTATGCATGGGAGCACCAGGCCATATCCTTACATGCTTTCTCCTAGAAGTGGCAATTCTCAGGTCTAGCCTCCAGGTGACTCCCATGTTCTCCTCTAGGAGTTGGAGTGATCAGCATGGAGCGGGCATACCCCCTCTTCCTGGGATCCAACGTCGGTACAACCACCACGGCTTTGCTAGCTGCTCTTGCCAGCCCTGCTGACATGCTGTTCAGCGCTGTCCAGGTATCTTAATGTGGTTGAGCCTAGTACTCTACAGAGTCAACACCCTTCCTCTAAAGGAAAACCCTTTCCTTCGGTTTCCGTAACCAGCTTAGGGACAGAGACTGGAATGGGGGAAACATCAGACTCATAGTCAGCAGGACAGTACTAAGCCCCCAGGATGCCCTATTCCATATTTGACACGGGCTTTTCCCACTGTGTGCAAATTTTGACTGAGGAGCCTAGACACATGAAACCCTCCGCCTGTTTCCTGAATATAGATCCCTCCGAGCACTCATCTTTTCTCCCTTCAGCATCTTCCATTTTTCCCTCTTATCTGGCTCCTTTCCCTTTTGGTCGCAGCTAGGCTCAAGTCTCCCTGGTCATGAGAAAAATCTTTCCTTGATCCTACCACCATTTGTGTTTCTTCCTCTCTTTTGCCACCAAATTTATCCTGCATATGACAGCATACTGAAGGGCAGGGATGTGAACGAGGCCCCAGACTTTGTCCCAACCTGTCACTGAGTCACCCTTACCCAGGGCCAATCCCAGTCTCACCAACCTCTTATCAGGCCTGGTTTGTCCCAGTTTATCATGGATTGATTAAGGAATTATCAGAATATCCTGCCTCATAATTATCAGGGAATATCCTGGGTGGGGCAGGGGTCCAAGAAAAATGTCCTCAGTAACCCCTTGATGAGGGCGGATTAAAAATAGGTAAGGATAGGTAGGGCCTTTGTGTAACCCAGTCACCAGGGCCCCCCTCACCTAAGGGGTCTTTGCACTCTGGTCTGTTCTGTAAAACGCCCCTTTGCAGCCTCTCAAGCCTTTGTCCCTGGGGCAATGGCCATTTTGCTATCATGTGAATGCAACCTTGCCCAGAAACTGGTCCTGGTTGACCAATACTATTTGTGGGGAATTAGCTGGGGATCCCTTTGAGAGGCCTCTTCCCAGTCTATATCTTAACACAGATTTTCCCTAGGTCTCACTCATCCACCTGTTCTTTAACATGGCTGGCATTTTGCTGTGGTATATAGTGCCTGCGTTCCGCCTGCCCATCCCCTTGGCCAAGAAGTTTGGGAATGTGACTGCCCATTACCGCTGGGTGGCCGCTGTCTACCTGCTGTTCAGCTTCTTCCTGATCCCCCTGGCAGTCTTTGGGCTATCAATGGCAGGAGGTGTCGTGCTGGCAGCCGTAGGAGGGCCCTTGCTTGGGCTCCTAGCATTGATCATTCTCATTAACCTGATGCAGCAGCATTGCCCCACCTGGCTACCCCATTGCCTCAGATCCTGGGCCTTCCTCCCCCTTTGGCTCCACTCCCTTCAGCCTTGGGACCGCGCCATCACCAGCTGCTGCAAGTGCTGCCCTCAGGCCCAGGATCCACCTGCAGATACCACCGTCAAGGAAGCCCACTGCTTTGAGAACCCTGTTGTCCTGGCCTCCCACAGACTGTGAAAATCCAGGTTCTTATTACAGCCATACTGGGTCACCACGCCTGAGGGAAGGGTGGGAAGGACATGGAGAAGTGCCAATCTCACCAGTGTGGGGTCCACTCAGGATGGGCTACGCATGTGCACAGATTCATCTAAAAAGACTTCTCCTTCTCACTTGGAGAGGTGAGCCCTGGATGGACCCAGGGCAGACTTCTAGGATGCTACAGTGTCGTATTTCCACCACACACATCCCCCTCCTCAACAAACCTATCCTCAGAATCCCCTTTTATTCTTATAGAATAAATGGTGCTCTATCTCTTAGCCCCTTTCCCCCCTCCCCAGGCTTCTGCTTTCCTGACCCTACTGGCTCCAGGGTTGGGAGGGTGTTTAGGCAAGATTCACACCTCTAGGCTGCCAGTAGCTGAGCGAGAAAGGAACAAGCCTGGCTGATGCTGCCCCTTGCTGGTCAATTAGGGACTTTTCCAGCTTGGTGTGAGAGAAGAAACAAATCTGCAATACTGCTGAGTCCTTGCTGTATGTAGTATGTAGCATGTAGCTGATGGATGACCCCGCTCCAGAAACTACCCAGGGTAGAGTCAGCAGCCCAGAGACACATTCCCATCCTCAGGAATTCATTGGTCCAAGGGGTCCAGGAGTGGGGAGTTGGAGATGACTGGACAGGTACCTGCCTGCAACTAGTGCTACTGAGTGGGGAAAATTCAAATGTTCTTGGCTAAGAACAGTTTCCTGGGTAGGTCTATGCAGGCCCAAGTTAGTAGGTTCTGCAACTAACAGAGAAAGGAATGAGAGAGAACCTTGGAATCAGGAATGGTTTCATATATGACTGTCATAGGATAATCATCATCAATCAATAAACATTTATTAAATGCTTACAATGCACCGGGCAACTATGTTAAGCATTAAGAATACAGGGGAAAAAAAGCAAAAATAGTCCCTGCATTCACACATGTATGTCTGACATTTATATAAGATTTTAAGGTTTACAAAGTGCTTGTATCACTTGAGCCTTTTGACAACCCAGTGAGTTAGGTGCCATAAATGATTATCATTATTTTACAGATGGGGAAATTGAAGCTTAGAGAGGTAATGACAACTATCCTCAGAGGCATAACTAAAACCCAAATCTCTCTGGGTACCAAGTCCAGTCTTGTTTACCCTAGAATCTGCAGTTGGAAGAAATTTTAAAGACAAGTCATTGTCAAAGACTAAGGTCTATAGAGAGGAAATGACTTGTCCCATTTTACAGAGGTAGCAAGTAGCGAAGCTGAGATTCAAACTTAGGTCTTGATTCCCAAATCCAGAACCACTTCAACTATTTCACTCTTGATTCAGCACACTCTGACTAAAACCACCCACCCTCTAAGACCCCACATCAGCTCCTCCCTGAGCTCAATTCTCGGCTCCCCCATTCAAGAATCCCCCATTTCTCCTTCATGTGGGTTTTTACCTCATCTCCCCAGCTACATTTTTGGTTTCTCTGGCCTTGATTCCCTCTCTACCTTTACATTCTCTGACCTTCCCATTGGGGTAGTCCCTCTGGGTGATGTAATAATAATAATAATAGCATTGAAATAGCACTGTTCTAGGCACAGTGTGTTAAGTGCTTTTCAAATATTATCTCATTTGATCCTCATAACTACTCTGGAAAGTAAGTGTTAATATTATGCCCATTTAACAGATGGGGAAACTAAAGTTAAAGCCCAAGGTCACACAGCTAGTCTGTGTCTGAGGCTGGATTTGAATTCAGGTCTTCCTGGCTCCAGGACCAACCCTCCATCCACTGAGTCACCTAGCTATCTGTTGTAAGTCTTGCTAATCAGAGGTTATACTGGTACGCAACATGGGCCATGGTCAGAGGGAGGCAGTATGCTTGGTTCAAGAGGGAAATCAGTGGGCCAGTTTGGATAGGGTGCTTGGGAGATAATCCAATCATTGTCAAGATATTCCTGTGCTCTGCTGCAACATTCATTCCATCCCTTTAGGTGGACCACTTAACCTCTACACTTGTTTCTTCATCTGTAAAATAAGGGCCACATTCTCAGGTGATCTTCAAGCTACCTTCCAACTCTAAATTCTATAACACTATTATTCTTTCTCTACCTTTAGTCTTTCCCTGAGCTGGTGAGGGCAGGCTAACACCCATTCTCTGTCTCTGAGAAGACCATTCATCATTATGTGTGGTTTGGAATCACTAAGAGGAAAGGATGATGCCTCCGAGGCATTTCTCACCATCCTTCAACCCCACAGGCACTAATTTGAGTGACTAACATTGCTCCAAGTTCACGGATTTCCCCAACATCAGAGGGCCCCATTCTACATACAAGTCCAAAGCAAATTTAGCAGCATGCCTAGAAAACTAGGTTCTGAAATCAGGGCTTCCTTATGTTTAACTTTCTCCTCTTTTGTCCTTTCTCTACACCTCAATGCATCCTATTCTGAGCAGCAAAGATTATCCACTGGGCACCCGTCTCTTTAAATTAGGATTTTGGAGGCTGTTTTTCTCTTTTCCCTGAACAATATCATTCCTTCAGCATTTTGTGGCCATAAATCTTAGCTAAGTGATCTTGGGAATTCCACCTCCCTGAGCGTGTGGTCAGAAGAAAACCTTCCACACCTGTGTTTTCATTCATAACATGGAAGAAGAAGAATTGCCCCTCTGTCTGCCAGGCTGGAACATCATGAGAATAAAATAAGGTCATAAAAGGGGGCGCCCCTACCAAAAAAATGTTGAAGGTGCTTTGAAAAAAATATGAGAGCTTGTTTCAAGTTCCTCAGTTACCTCCTCTTTTCTCCTCTGGACCTTCTTTCAATTTTCCACAGTTGGGTTCAGCATCGGAACCTTGTCCCTGGGATGGTGTATGTGGAGCTGAACTGAAAGATGACCCTTGGACAGGGGTGTGTTGGCTTTACAACCAGCTTAATCTGTATTTGTAACATTCTCTCTACCACTCAAATCTAGACAATCAACTAAATAATAAATCATGCCCTAATTTGTAGTGTTTGCTGATTTCTAAGGTGTAAATGCTCCCACTGAAAATGTAACAATCAGATCTCCCAAAGTCTATATAAGCAGTCTCCAGCACACCCCTGAGTCGGGGAAAGGGACCCTATTCCATGAAGAAACAATTCCAGATCAATTGTAACAGGAATGGATTTCCCTTCGTCTTCTGCTCAGGTAAAGGGTGGAGCAGGAGGCTGCCCATAACTCTCCAACTTCCCCACTGTAGCAAAGAGTGTGTCTCACCTAGCTATATGCAGGTCTCTCTCCTTTGAGAAAAAATCAAGTTTGTCTTCAGTTATCCTCCTTTCCATCCTCCTCCCTATCCCCTGCCCAGGTCCCTGAACTGCAGAGCCCTTCTTTGCCTCACACAGATCATGTCCTTTTCGGTGGAATTTTGTCAAGCCACTGTCTCCACCATCAAAACTTCCCAGTTAATTCCACTCAGCTATACTATATTGAGCACCTCCAGTGTGCCCAGGCCTGTGTACAAGTAACTTGCAGAGAAAAAAAAATCAGAGAGCAAGACAAGAGTGTGTGATGGATCAGAGACTGGATTGAGACACCAGCAAGTGAGAGAGTTCAGGGAGGCCTGCTATGAAAATCTCATAGTGGAGACAGAATTTGAACTAGAAGATTCTATTGGATTTCAATAGGCAGAGAGAATGGGAAGGATAGGCTGGGGACAGCTTGAGCAAAGGAAGAGATGTGAGTGGCAGAGAAGGGATTTGTTTGATTGGAGCTGAGGAATTGTGTTCCATTCAACAAACATTTTATTAAGTACTTATTAAAGGCAATCAAATGAGATCTCTGTAAGGTGCTTTGCATAGTGCCTGGCACATAGCAGGCACTTAATGCTTGTTTCTCCCTCCACTACAGATAAGGCCTAGTGCTAAGCTCTAGGGATAAAAGTGAAATAATAGTTGTGCTCAGGAAGCTTCCATTCAATGGGAAGGATATAACATATACACTGACAAATAAATACAAAGTAATGAGGGAGAGAAGCGCTAACAACTGGGCAGATCAGAAAGGGCCTCTCCTGGAAGAATGCACCTGAATTGGGCCTTGCTGGAAGCTAGGATTCCAAGAGATGCAAGTGAGGAGGGAAAGCATTCCAGCAATGGGTGCATACCCTTTGCAGAGGTCTGTAAGTGGGAAATGGAATGTCATTCACAGCAAGTAGCAAGTTGGCCTGCTTGGCTGAAATGTAGAATATACAAGGAAGAGCAGTAGAAACCAGATCATGGAGGGCTTTAAATACCAGGCTATAGAGTTTGTATTTTGTACCAGAAATAAGTGGGGAGGCATTGAAAATCTTTGAGCAAGGAAGCGATATAGTCAGCCCTGTGTTTTAGAAACATTAATTTGGGAGGCAGCTAGGTGGCACAGTGGATAGAGCACCGGCCCTGAAGTCAGGAGAACCTGAGTTCAAATACAGCCTCAGACCAAACACTTGTCATTTACTAGCTGTGTGACCCTGGGCAAGTCACTTAACCCCAATTGCCTAAAAAAAAAAAAAAAAGAAAGAGAAACATTAATTTGGCAACTGTGTAGAGACCAAATTGCCGAGCGGAAGAGAGTGGAAGAACAATTGGGAGGCTCCTGCAATAATCCTGGCTAATAATAATAGCTATAACATTTATATAGTATTTACTATGTGCCAGTCACTGTGTTTATCGATTTACAATTATCTCAACTAATCTTCACAACAACCCTGGAAGGTCGATGCTATTATCCCAATTTGCAGATGAGGAAACTGAGGTTAAGTGACTTGCCCAGGGGTCATACAGCTAATAAGTGGCTGGGGCTGGATTTGAACTCAGGTCTTTTTAACTCCTGGGGCAGCTAGGTGGCGCCGTAGTGCATAGAGTGCTGGGCCTGGAGTCAGGAAGACTCATCTTCCTGAATTCAAATCTGGACTCAGACATTTACTGGCTGTGTGACCCTCAGCAAGTCACTTAACCCTGTTTGCCTCAGTTTCCTCATCTGTAAAATGAGCTGGAGAAGGAAGCGGCAAACCACTCCAGTATCTTTGCCAAGAAAACCCAAAATGAGATCACCAGGAGTTGTACACGCCTGAAACAACTGAACAACTCCTTGACTCCAGGCCCAGCACTCTATCCACCGCACCACCTAGCTGCTGCTCTAGCCGGCTTGAGGCGATGAATACCTGAACTCCAGGTTGGTGGCCTTCTGAGTAGACAGCCAAGGATTGAGACAAGAAATGGACCTGAAGAACTGAGGATAACCCTGAGGGTGTGAATATGCATGAATGGGTGGATTGTGGGGTCTTGGACAGAAAGAGAAAGGGAAGTCCACAAGAGGATAGGTTTTAGGAGAAAGATAATGAATTGCATTCGGACATGTTGAGTCCTGCCCCTACCACAAGGCTAGGTCGAGGTGTCCAGCAGACAGCTGGTGATACAAGACTGAAGCTTAGGAGAGAAATGGGAGCCCTTGGTGTCATCTGCATGGAGGTGACAATCCCGAACCTGCAGGATTCAGCTCACTTAGGCAGAATGGAGAGAGCAAAAGTAGGGCCGAGGACAGAACCCCTGAGGGCTCTCCTCGGTGAGGAGGGGTTGGAAACAAAGGATGATCCAGCAAAAGAGACTGAGAAGGAGTGGTCAGTGGGGAACTAAGGGTGAGCAGCCTAGCAGAAGCCAAGGGAGGAGATAATCTGCAGGAGGAAGTGCAGTGGGCAATGACCTTGGACTAGATGGACAAAGCCAGACCGGCGGCCTTGACCGAGGACAGAGGAGTTTCAATTTGATTTGGTAGAACATGTTAGATTCTTGATCAGAAGAGTCAGAGAGGAAAGCTCAGTCCCATTAAATTAAGATAAACTTGTAATCAATACTTGAAGTATTGATGAAGGTGTTAACGACTAAATGGTTTAACAGCTAGATACCTCATCCCAGGCAAAATCTATATTTTTAACAGAGGTCTTACTAGTTCAAAGGTAGGGAGTTATTTGGGAGATAACAGAACTTCTTATGTCCCAAAAATCACATTCCCCCCAGCCCAGGGCTATGCCCTCTAACTCTGAGTACGGCTGGTGTGTGTGTGTGTGTGTGTGTGTGTGTGTGTGTGTGTGTGTGTGTGTGTGTGTGTGT